>NC_056735.1:401845576-402184110 GCF_019279795.1 Protopterus annectens | reverse complement strand
TTCTCGGGACAGACTTCCACCCCTCAAAAGGCTAAGCACTGGCAGGCTTCCTCTTCAAAATCGGGGAGTTCTAAGCAAACTTCCCAAAGCAAGCATTCCCAATTACTCTGGCCTTCCCCTGCCTGCCTCTGCAGACCCAGGGTTTCCTTTGGGGGGAGGTTAGCCATTTTTGCAGATGTCTGGTCCACCATCACAGACAAATGGGTGCTCAAAATAGTAAGCCCAAGGCTACAAGTTCTCCTTTCACACCTTCCCTGTCCACCAGGGATACCCAGATATATCCCACATCAAAGAGCTGAAGCAGAAAAACAAGTTTCTTCTTTTCTAGACCTGGGAGCAATAGATCCAGTTCCTGCACTACAGATAGGCCAGGGTTTCTACTCTAGACTTTTCCTGGTTCCCAAAAAAGGGGGCACCTGGTGCCCTATTGTGGATTTGTCCATTCTAAACATTTTTCTGGTGATTCCCATGTTCAAAATGCTCACGCTTCAGCAGTTGCTGCCAGTGCTGGCCAAGGATTCCTGGCTAGTGACTTTGGATCTCAAAGAAGCTTATCTGCACATCCCAATAAGGGAAAGCTGCAGGCAGTTCCTTCGCTTCAGGCACTTCTAATTCTCTGCACTGCCCTTTGGCTTGTCTACTGCTCCCAGAGTTTTTACAAAATGCCTGACTCCAGTCATTGCTTTTTGCAGGCAAAGAAACATTCAAATTTACCCTTACTTGGACGATTGTCTTATTCAAGCAAACTCTCCAGAGCAACTTCTAAAGGATTTGTAAAGAACCTTCTCACCTCTTTGAGCTACACTATCAACAAAAAGAAGTAAAAATTAGTACCCACCAGGGAGATTGTATTCCTGGGAGCGAGTCTGAACACAGCCTCCCAGATGGTATTCCTCCCTAAAGAGAAACAAATGGATCTTTCAAATTACTTCAAGAATTTGGCAAGCATGACCCAGCTCTCTGCAAGGCAATTCCTCCAAGTTCTGGGATTCATGGCTTCATTTATTCTGATGATTCCATATGCCAGACTGCATATGAGAAAAATACAATGGTACCTCAAAAACCTTTGGTGTCAACACACTCAGGATTTAACCTTGATACTTCCTCTGATTCCCTGCCTGCAGACGAAGTTTCTTTCGTGGGCAATGGCCTGTTCACAGAACAAAGGCCTGCCTTTTTGTCTGCCTCCTGCCAGCCAGACTCTCACCACGGATGCCTTGGACTATGCTTGGGGAGCACATCTAGAGGGCAGATGCATTCAGGGGACTTGGAGCTATCAACAGGTACATTTGCACATAAATCTGAAAGAATTGATGGCAGTCCAGCAGGCCTTGATGACTTTCAAGCATCTACTCTGTCCTGGTACTGTTCTAGTCAGGACAGACAACACCACAATAGTGGTACATCAACAAGCAGGGAGGGATTCACTCTTACACCCTGTGCAGACAAAGCATGATACTATGGTCCATAGCAGCTTCCATGGGCATTCATCTGATAGCTCAGTTTCTACCAGGAAGGTGCAACACCTTGGCAGACCGGTTGAGCAGGCAGGTCCTGGATCCTCATAAGTAGCAACTAAACAAGACCATCTTTTATCGCATCATTCAGCTTTGGGGCACTCCCCAGGTGGATCTCTTCTCATCTCCAACCAACCACCTTCTTCCAACCTTTTGCACCAGGGATCATCACAACAAAGCTTAGAAAGTGGATGCTCTGTCCTTCCCCTGGACACAGCTCTCAATCTGTGCCTTCCCCTCCTCTGCCTCTTCTTCCCAGAGTGATGTTAAAGATAAGGGACGAAAAACCATTATTATAGCTCCAGACTGGCCCAGTCAATATTGGTACCCACTGCTTTGCAGTCTCTCCCAGTCTCAGCCTTGGCATCTACCCCTGATACAAGATCTCTTGGTTCAGGAGGGGGGAAACATTCTGCATCCTCATCTTCAGACACTGTATTTGGCAGCCTGGCTCATAATATAAACCTTTCCCAACAGGTGGTTGAGGTTCTTTGTGAGGCCAGGAGGCCTAGCACTAGGAAATCTTATGCAGATAAGTGGAAAAGATTCTCCATTTGGATGCAGACTAGAGGGGGAAGACCCTTCTCAACCTACTTTTCCTCTTATTCTTGACTATCTGGCAGGCTTGGTGGACTTTCGTTTTCTTCTATCAAGATTCATGCTTCAACTATTTCTGCTCATTGTTCCTTTGAGCAACCCATTTTCTCTCATCCCTTGATGAAACCGTTCCTCAGGGGAGCTAGCAATTTAAAGCCTCCCAAAGGGCACCTACTCCTGCTTGGGAATCTTAATTTTGTACTTGAGAAACTTACTCTGCCTCCCTTTGAACCAGCTACCTCAGCAGATTTGAAGTTTCTCTCCTGGAAAACCACCTTTCTCTTGGCTATTACTTCAGTTAGAAGAGTTTCTGAGCTGCGGGCCTTAATGGCAGTAGAGTCTTTCATCATCTTCCATGTGGATCGGGTTTCTCTTCGAACTAATCCCTCCTTTATGCCTAAGGTGGTTTCTAGCCTAACTCTTAACCAGTCTATCCACCTGCCTACCCTCTTTCATAATCCTCATAATAAAGGGGAAAGATTACTCCATTCCCTGGATGTGCATAGACAGCTTAGATTTTACCTGGACAGGACTAAATCTTTTCAGAAGTCGGATCAGTTGTCGGTCAGTTTTGCTCCTGGAGCTCAGGGCAAAGCTATTTCTAAACAGGCCATTTCTAAATGGATTGCTCATTGTATTCACTTTTGTTACTTGCAACATGGCAAGGTTCCTCCACAGAGTATTAGGTCCCATTCTACTGGTTTTGCCACTGCAGTGTTGCAGGGCATTCTTACCAACACTTAAACAGTGGGTGTTCCTCCCCCCTTTTGTTATTTTCCTGGGCTTTGGGAATCAACCCATTTTGTAAGGACTGCAACAGTGAAACACGATGAACATAGTACAGTTGTGTACACTTACCATAAATGTAGATGTTCGAGTGTATTCACTGTTGCAGTCATCACATTTGGGTTATCTGCTTGCAGTAGCCCTCAGTCGGCCTGATTAACAAAGTCTTGGGTCCTGCGTCGGTTGCTGTCCCTTCTTCCGTAACGTCAGGTCATCAGGGGTATAAAACATGCAGCCAACGCCATTACATCAGTCTTTCTTGCCATGTGGTGCCCGAAGCAGAAGCAGTTCGCAAGTGCCGATCAGCCGACTACTGAAATTTTGTTTTCAAGTTTCAGAACCAAAGTCTTCAACTAAAAGCTAATTACCCCATTGGGGATACTTTTTCTTGCTCTTAACCGATGTCAGTAAAAGTAAATAATTGCATTACTTGTGGAAAGCAAATACCTCATAAAGATTTTCATTCATACTGTATTCCTTGCCTAGGCCCTGACCACGACCTACCTCGCTGTCTGTTTTGTGCCTTATTTAAACCATGAGCTATCTGTCGTCAGTATATTTACGCTTCTAAATATTTTGGTGCTCTGTTCAATTATCCTGATATGTCTTCGGTCAACCATACGACTACTGACATTCTGAAAAAAAGCAAAGATAAAGACAGAGACAGGCCGCCTGGGTCCAGTGCTGCCGATGATGCTTCTCTTAAGCCAGTCGCCAGTTCCTCGGTACTCACTGAGGTGCTTTCGCAGCCCCTGGTACCCACTACTTCTGATTCGCAGTGCTCTACTGAGATCCATTTGGAGTCCGGTATGCCGAGAGATGCTTCAGCTGTGGAACCTGCGGATGTCTCCACCTTGGATGGGTCCGGAGCCGCTGTGCAGGCACCGGCTTCTGAGGGTGTATTCAGGCCTACTGACTTGCATATTAAACCAACTCCATCTTCTTCTTCAAGGCCTAAATCTCGAACCATGCCTAGAAGACACTCTACCTCTGGCTCCCAGGAAACCTGATTGATATTACAGGGTTCCTGACTCTCACAAGTTCCTTTTTAAAAATCCTACTGTGGATCCTGAGACCATTTCACAGGGACCCAAGGGCATTAAAGCTGCTACTGCCAAAAATCCTACCCCTTCTGATAGAGACTCCAGGGCGCTGGATAGATGGGGGTAAGAAGGTATACGCTTCTGCAACTTTGGCCATTAGGGCCTTAAACTGCCAGTTTCATATGTTAAAGTATCAGCAGCATATTATTGTATTGCTTAAACAGAAAATGATGTTGATTCTTGATTGTTCTGAAAATAAGGATTTACAGAATTTACTGCATTCAGCTGAACAAGTTGAAAAGCATACTTTGCAATGTGGTTTTGATTCATTAGAGGCATCTTGCAGGGCTGCTGTAACTGGGGCTGTACTTAGAAGGCATGCTTGGCTTAAGGAGCAATCCTTGCCTGATCATGTTAAAGCAAAATTACTGGATGCTCCCCTAAATCAGGACCACCTGTTTGGCAACAGATGGATCAGACTATGCATGGGGGGCTCACCTGGCAGGGAAATGCATTCAGGGCAAATGGAACCCATGTCAAATGCACCTGCATATCAATCAAAAAGCAATATTAGCTGTACAGAATGCTCTGACAGCCTTCAATGACCACATTCTTCCAGGACAATTAATGGTAAAGACAGACAACACCACTGTTATGTGGTACGTAAACAAGCAGGGGGGGGCACATTCTTTTGCCCCCTTTGCAGACTAGCCATGGCATTGTGGAACACAGCCATGAGCTACCAAGCGCATCTAAAAGCTCAATTCCTGCCAGGAAAACGAAATACACTGGCAGATGGATTAAGCAGAAACCTCATGGACCCACATGAGTGGAAATTGGAACCAAGGATTTTCAACATGTTGACAAGCAAATAGGGGGGCCCAGATATAGAACTGTTTGCCTCCTCCCAGAACTATCAATTGGACAAATTTTGCACAAGGACTCGCCACAAACAAGCTTGGAAAGTGGATGCTCTGTCCTTCAGCTGGAAAATCCAGCTGATCAGTTTATGCCTTTCCTCCACTGCCTCTGCTCTCCAGAGTACTACTAAAGATCAAACAAGACAAACAAAGGATGATTTTGATTGCACCAGACTGGCCACGCCAACACTGGTACCCCCTCTTGTGCAGTGTGTCACTGTTGGCCCCATGGCACCTGCCTCAGACTCCTACCCTGTTGTCTCGGCAGGAGAACCCGATTCTGCACCCTCAGCTTCAAACACTGAACCTAGCAGCCTGGCTAATTATACTAATCTCCCCTTTACCATCCCTCAGTAAATCAGTGATGAACATCATTTTAGAGGCAAGGAGGCCTAGTTCTAGGAAATATTATGCTGAAAAATGGAACAGATTCTGTGCCTGGAACCAGTCTCAAGGAATGAGCACAGCAGTGCCCAATTTACCTCAGATTTTACAATACTTAACTGAGATGCTTCACAAGGGCCTGTCTTTCTTCTCCATCAAAATTCACGCCTCAGCCATTTCAGCTCATTACAACACAGAACCTCCCCTCTTCTCTCATCCACTGCTCAAGCAGTTCTTCAGAGGGGCCAAAAATGTAAGACCACCCAGGAGAGCTCCAACTCCAGCCTGGGACCTTAACTTTGTATTGAAAAAACTCACTCTTCCTCCTTTCATGCCAGCTGCTACTGCAGATTTAAAATTCCTTTCTTGGAAAACAGCTTTCCTTTTAGCAATCACTTCAGCAAGAAGTGTATCTGAATTACAAGGTCTTATGGCAGTGGAGCCTTTTATCATCTTTCATGCGGACAGGGTGTCCCTCAGGACCAATCCCTCTTTCATGCCCAAGGTGGTATCCAGTGTGGTTCTTAATCAGTCCATTCACCTGCCAACCTTCTTTCCTAATCCACAAAACAAAGGGGAACAGATACTGCACTCCTTAGATGTGCACAGGCAACTTCGGTTCTACTTGGACAGGACTAAACCTCAAAGGAAATCTGAACAACTGCTGGTGGCATTTGCTGCAGGGGCAGAGGGGAAGGCTATTTCAAATCAAACCATTTCTAAATGGATAGGCCATTGCATTCTTTTCTGCTATAAGCACCATGGAAAACCTATTCCACAAGGGATCAGACCCCACTCAACCAGGAGCTGCATCTATCTCTACAGACTCTGAGGCGTTCCTACCAGGGACATCCTAGAAGCTGCTACCTGGAGTTCTGTACTTTTACCAAGCATTACCATCTGCCAATTTTCTCTAAATCCAGAGCTGGCTTTGCCACTGCATTCTTGCAAGGCCTCATTGCTGGACCTAATGCTATCTAAATTCCTCCTCCCATCCTTAGCTTTGGGAATCTACCCAAATGTGATGACTGCAACAGTGAAACACGAAGAGCATAGTACAGTTCTGTACACTTACCATAAATGTAGATGTTCGAGTGTATTCACTGTTGCAGTCCTGGTTACCCTCCCTCCAGCCCCCTTACTTCTTTTGGCTATACCTCTACTCTCCTTTACTATGCTTAAAAGCTTTTTGGTATATTTGCTTTTTTGTTGGAGGTATGACCTTGTATATTTATAGATTTAATTGCTTCCTATTTGGGGGGCACCTGACATCTGGGGCAAGAAAAACTGATGAAATGGCATTGGCTGCATGTTTTATACCCCCTGACGACTTGACGTCACGGAAGAAGGGACAGAAACCAACGCAGGACCCAAGACTTTGTTAATCAGGCTAACTGAGGGCTACTGCAAGCAAATAACCCAAATGTGATGACTGCAACAGTGAATACACTAGAACATCTACATTTATGTTAAGTGTACACAACTGTACTTTATCCAGTATCTACCAGTCCCCATGGGTGCAGGTTAACTGATAGTTTACTGTATTCCATTTGTCATTGTACTGCTTTCTCTCATTACACAATGGAAGCACTTATCACAATTTTGCCAACAGTTGTACAAACATTAGATTCAGTGTGTTTTTTTTCCTTGTTGACAAACAGTTCCAAAGAAAATTTCACTAGGCTTAGTAACAGAGTTGTCATGTATCAAGGTAGTCAATACTTTGTTTAGTTAATAAAATATTATGATTATGAAGTTAACAGATGTCAATCCTTTTAGTTTTGTTTTTACCATGTAGAAGCTTGCACATCTGCTTGGCCTACACTTCAGGCTGAAATCAGTGTTTCAATGCCCTTTAGAATTCTTTCAGTTTCTAGCATATCTTATACCCCACACAGTTTGTAAAAGGTAGGCAAGTTTAAAGGTAAAACTGTGAATGTTCTTCGTGTTTCACTGTTGCAGTCATTACATTTGGGTTCTCTGCCTGCAGGTAGCCCTCAGCCAGCCTGAATATCAAAGTCTTGGGTCCTGCATCGGATGCTGTCTCTTCTTCCATGACATCAGGTCGTCAGGGGTATAAAGCATATAGCCGATGCCATTACATCAGTCTTTCTTACTGCGTGGTGCCCGAAGCAAAAGCAGTTCGCGAGTGCTGGTCGGCCGTCTCCTGAAATCTTTGTTTTTGAGTTTCAGAACTGAAGTCTTCAAAAAAGCTAAGTACCCCGTTGGGGATCCTTTTTCTTGCTCTAAACCAATGTCAGTAAAAGTTAACAATTGTATTACCTGTGGAAAACAAATACCTCATAAAGATTTTCATCCGTAAAGCATTCCTTGCTTAGGCCCAGACCACAACGTCCCTCGCTGTCGGTTTTGTGCCTTATTCAATCCTCAAACTATTCATTGCCTGTTCATTTTTGCATCAAACTATTTCAGTACTCGGTTTAATTATCCAGAAATGGCTTTAGTAAGCCATCCGACTAATGACATTCCGAAAAAACAGAAAAGTAAAGACAGAGACAGGCCGCATAGGTCCAAAGCTGCCGATGACGCTTCCTTTAAGCTAGTCGCCAGTTCGCCGGTACTCAGTGAGGCGCTTTCACAGCCCCCAATACCCGCTACTTCAGATTTGGAGGCCTTTACTGAGACCCATTCGGAGTCCGGTATGCCACGAGATGCTTCTTCCACCATGGAACCTGCAGATGTCTCTACCTTGGATGGGTCTGGAGCCGCTGTACAGGCACCAGCTTCTGATGGTGTATTCAGGCCTACTGACTTGCATTTCAAACCAGTGCCATCTTCTTCTTCAAGACCTAAAACTCGACCAACGCCTAGAAAACAGATGTCCAAACTGAATGGTCAGGCCCATATGCCTAAAAAACAAATGATAAGAATGGCTGAAGACCTTATTACTTTAATTAGGAGAAGCCAGCCTTCTCCCTCTAAGAGACCTAGAACTGATTTTCCTTCTGATTCTTCTGATCAGGATTCTGAAATTTCTGTTTCTTCTGATTACTAGGATTTGGCCTTATCTACCTATGAGGATTCTGATGCAGGGGACTCTATTCCCTCTGCTTCCCCTCCAGAAGATTTTTCTTTTGGTGAAACCTTGCACACTCTTAGGGAGCATTTCCGCTGGGAAAGCCAGGATTACTCTGACTCCAAAAAGAGGCTTAGGGAATTCTTACTCCTACCTCAACACAGGCCTTTAGCTATCCCTCCTGTCCTGGACATTGTAGATGATGCCTTCTTGGAATCTAGCCTAGCCTGGCCCCAGACACTTTACCTCCGGCTCCCAGGAAACCTGACCGGTATTACAGAGTACCCGACTCTCAAGTTCTTCTTCAAGAATCCTACTGCGGACCCAGAGACCATTTCCCAGGGACCTAAAGACATTAAGGCTACTACAACCAAAAAACCCTACCCCCTCTGATTTCTATCAGGGCCTTGGACAGATGGGGTAAGAAGGTATACACTTCTGCTACTTTGGCCATTAGGGCCTTAAACTGCCAGTTTCATATGTTAAAGTATCACCAGCATATTATGGGACTGCTTAAACAGAAAATTATGTTGATTCTTGACTGTGCTGAAGATAAAGGATTACAAGATTTAATGCATTCTGCTGAACAAGTTGTTAAACATACTTTGCAATGTGGTTTTGACTTTAGAAGCATCTTGCAGGGCTGCTGTCACTGGGTCTGTTCTTAGAAGGCATGCCTGGCTTAAGGAACAGAATTTCCCAGATCATGTTAAAGCTAAATTACTGGATGCTCCCTTAAACCAAGACTGCCTGTTTGTCAACAAAGCAGAAGTCCTTAAAAAGATGGAGGAAAAAGCTAAATCTTTGCAAACTGTAAAAGATTTCCTGCAAGTACAGCCTCCCAGATTCAGTAGGCATTGGCCTTCTAAGAATTGGTCCTTTCCTGTCTCTTCCAGGCCTTCTCAGTCCAAGCCCAAGAACAGCAGACCACCTAGGCTACAGTCTCAAGATACTCACAGGCCTAAGCAGTGGGGGGCTCCCACTTCCAAAGCTGGAAGTAGTAAGACACCCCCCTATGGAAAACTGTCACAATGACTTAACTTTAAACCTTCCAAGCCCTGCTCAACTGCCTGCTCCCTTAGGGGGAAAGATCGCCCTGCATACAAAAAACTGGAAACTCATTACCCAGGACAAATGGGTTTTAAATATAGTTTCCCAAGGATACAGATTCCACTTCCACACCTTACCAACCCCAAACAGTTGGCCAGACCTACCTCCAAATCAGTGGGCAGAGGCTCAACAGCAGGTTCTCTTTCTTCTAAGTATCATGGCTATTCATCCTGTCCCAGCAAAAGAAAGGGGACAAGGGTTTTACTCAAGACTTTTCCTGGAACCCAGAAAAGACAGCTCCTGGCGTCCTATCCTGGACCTCTGTATTCTAAACACCATTTTGGTAATCCCAAAATTCAAAATGCTAACACTTCATCAGATGCTTCCTATGCTAGACAAAGATGTCTGGTTGTCAACCTTAGACTTAGACTTAAAGGAAGCTTACCTGCACATTCCAGTAAGGGAATCTTTCAGGAAATACCTACGCTTCAGAGCAGGCTACATGCACTATCAGTTCTCTGCATTTCCCTTTGGCTTATCTACTACGCCCAGGGTATTCACAAAGTGCCTAGCACCAGTCATTGCATTTTTCAAGGAAAGAAATATTCAAATGTACCCATACCTGGATGAGTGTCTAATTCAGGCAGAAAGCCAGGACATGCTTCTAAATCATCTGGCATTTGTAAAGAAACTTCTAACCTCACAGGGGTACACCATAAATAAAAAGAAATCTCCTCTATTTCCCTGCCAACAAATTGTATTCCTGGGAGCAAGCTTGAACACAACTTCCCAGATGGCTTACCTCACGCCAGTGAAACAAGTTTATTTGACAGCCTACTTCAAACTACTGGTCACAAAGCCGCAGCTATCTGCAAGGAAAATCCTGCAAGCCCTGGAGTTCATGGCCTCTTGCATTCTACTAATTCCATATGCAAGACTGCATATGAGGAAACTACAATGGCATCAGAAAAGCCTATGGTGTCAACATTCTCAGGACCTAGAGTCAATGATTCCTATCATTCCTTGTATAAAGACAGAGTTCCTTTGGTGGGCAGAGGCTTGCTACCACAACAAGGGACTGCCATTCACTGTACCCCCTGCCACCCAAACCCTAACAACAGACGCAACAGACTATGCATGGGGGTCTCGGTTGGCAGGGCAGTGCATTCAGGGCAAATGGAACCCGAGTCAGCTGCACCTACATATCAATCAAAAAGAAATTTTAGCTGTACAGAATTCCCTGACAGCCTTCAAGGATCATATCCTTCCAGGACAGTTATTGGTAAAGACGGACAACACCACTGTTATGTGGTACATAAACGGGGGGAACCCACTCGTATCCTCCCTGCAGACTAGCTGTGGCTCTGTGGAACACAGCCTTAAGCTACCAAGTGCATCTACAAGCTCAGTTCCTGCCAGGCAAGCTAAATTCACTGGCAGACGACCTAAGCAGAAATCTCATGGACACACACGAGTGGAAACTGGAGCCAAAGATATTCAACATTTTGAGAAACAAATGGGTGAACCCAGAGGTAGACCTGTTTGCCTCCCCTCAGAACTACCAGTTGGACAACTTCTGCACAAGGACGTCCCACAGTCAAGCTTGGAAAGTGGATGCCCTGTCCTTCACCTGGGAAGGCCTCTCAGTTTATGCCTTTCCCCCTCTGCCTCTCCTCTTAAAAGTTCTGCTGAAGTTCAAACAGGACAATCCAAGGACAATACTGATTGCACCAGACTGGCCACGCCAGCAGTGGTACCTCCTCTTGTGCACTTTGTCACTGCTGGAACTATGGCACCTGCCTGACACCCCTTCCCTGCTGTTCCAGCAGGAGGGCCAGATTCTGCACCCCCAACTTCAAACCCTGAGCCTTGCAGCCTGGCTAATTCCCTGAGCTCTCCAATTGCATCCCTCAGTAAGCAGGTGCTAGATGTTATTCTGGAGGCAAGGAGGCCTAGTACTAGAAAATCCTATGCTGAAAAGTGGAAAATGTACTGTTCCTGGAGCCAGACTCAGGAGATGGGCACAACAGTGCCCAGCTTACCTCATATTCTTCAATACTTAACAGAGATGCTCCACAAGGGCCTTTCCTTCTTATTTAAAATTCATGCCTCAGCCTTTTCAGCACATTATAATACTGAGACACCCCTCTTCTCTCACCCCCTGTTGAAACAATTCCTTAGAGGGACCAAAAATTTAAGACCACCCAGGAGAGCCCCTACTCCAGCCTGGGACCTTAACTTTGTATTGGAAAATCTCACTCTACCTCCTTTTGAGCCAGCTGCCACTGCAAAGTTTAAATTCCTTTCTGGAAGACAGCCTTCCTTCTAGCTATCACTTCGGCAAGAAGAGTGAATTACAAGCCCTCATGGCAGTGGAGCCCTTCATCATCTTTCATGCTGACAGGGTGTCCCTCAGGACCAATCCTTCCTTTATGCCCAAGGTGGTATCCAGTGTGGCCCTTAATCAGTCAATTCATTTGCCAACCTTTTTTCCTAATCCACAGAACAAAGGAGAACGAATTCTGCACTCTTTGGATGTGCACAGACAACTTAGATTTTATTTGGACAGGACTAAGCCTGTCAGAAAAACTGAACAGCTGCTAGTTGCCTTTACTGCAGGGGCAGAGGGGAAGGCCATTTCAAAGCAGACCTTTTCTAAGTGGATAGGCCGTTGCATTTATTTCTGCTATAAGCACAGGGGAAATCCTACCCCACTGGGGATAAGATCACATTCCAACAGGGCTACATCTACCTCTACAGCCTTTCTCAGAGGTGTCCCTACCAGGGACATCCTAGAAGCTGCTACCTGGACCTCTGTACATACCTTCACCAAGCATTACCACTTGCCTATTTCTTCTAAATCCAGAGCTGGTTTTGCCACTGCAGTCTTGCAGGGCTTAATAGCTGGTCCTAATGCTCTCTAACTTCTTCCTCCCTACCTTACCTTTGGGAATCTACCCAAATGTAATGACTGCTACAGTGAAACGCAAAGAACATAGTACAGTTGTGTGCACTTACTATAAATGTAGATGTTGGAGTGTATTCACTGTTGCAGTCCTGGTTACCCTCCCTCCTGTCACCTGACTTCTCTTGGCTATAATTTTCTTCTTGTCTAGCCTATTTCAGCTTTCTGGTGTATTTGCTTTTTGTTGGAGGTGTAACCTTATATATATATATATATATATATATATATATATATATATATATATATATATAAAATCAAATTGCTTCCCATTATGGGGGCACCTGACATCTGGGGCAAGAAAAACTGATGTAATGGCGTCGGCTGCATGCTTTATACCACTAACGACCTGACGTCATGGAGGAAGAGACAGCATCCGACGCAGGACCCAAGACTTTGATATTCAGGCCGGCTGAGGGCTACCTGCAGGTAGGTAACCCAGATGTAATGACTGCAGTAGTGAATACACTCGAACATCTACATTTATGGTAAGTGTACTCAACTGTACTTTCTACCCCCTCCTCCCCACAGGAATCCACTCACACACAGCATATTGTTTTCTTTGTAATTGTATAGTCTTTCCACACTTTTGCATTTATTAGTAACATTTATATCACTGGGCAAAAGTATAAAAAAAAACTGTATTGGGCTATCTTGTAAGAAGTACTTAAAGTATTACACTCTCTTTTACACAGTGTGAAAATGCTCACTGCACAGTCTCTGGCGATTCTTTTGCGTTTCAGTTTTCATAGAAAATAGCAAAATGTTTAGGATAAATTTCCAGCTATCTTGTTAGCAGAATGCAAAAGACCACCAGATGAATAGAGCAAAGTTTTTCATTACTCTAGCATGTACACATTTCAGATTCCAAGCACATTATCTTCAAGAAGGTGCAAACCTGAAACTCCTAGCCAGTTAACTGCAGACTCAGTTTAAAATTTTCATCAAGCTTCCATAGTAAAAGTTCATACTTTAATTACACACACTGAACTCATGCAACTCGCTTTGTGTGCAAGGCTGATAGTGTTAAGGTCGCATTCTGCCCAAATCATGTTTCTACCAGTCTGAGATAGCATGCACTTTTACAGTATGCTTTTCAGGGAAATTTAACTTAAGCAGCATACATTTCCAACATTACTACATCTCATTTCGTTTGATTTACTGTAGTCAATTGCATTCTTTTAGGAAGGAAAATATAATTTTCCAGGTTGAAGTTAAAAGTTGTCTTACTGAGTCAAAGCAACATTTCTTACAGTAAATGTAGACATTTAGTGATAGACACACTGTATTTGACAGAGACTCTTAATTGTACTGTTTAACTTTATGAACCGTAAGCAACTGAAAAACCTACAGTTCTTTATGTTAAGTCTCTGTTTCCATTGCTTGGCTACAGCCTTCAATTGGGTTGCTCTTGGCTCTTTTTCTGTAACTAAAGCTTCTGTTAATGTTTCTTAACAGCCTGCTCCTTAAGGTCCTATTTGGGCCCAGACTTGTATTTCTGTTTTCTGTTAATGAGGTCTTCTACATCCAGTGACTTTCTAGGAAAGTCCTCTGACTGCTACTGTCTCTAGGCAACTGGTTCTTTCCAAGCCCAATTGTTTGTTTTTCTGTAGGTCTGCTGTCCTGTATCCTTTTGCTGTGAGAGACAGCAAACTCTGTCTCTGTGCCCCATAGTTTCCATTTTGTAAGAAGAGTGCCCTATCTCCTCTCTTCCACTTGTGTAAGCTTCCGTGCCTCCACCTAGGGGCCAAGTCCTCATATTACATTTCAGACTGAGTCACTCTGCTGAAATATACACACACACACCTGTACACTAATGCATGTTTGTGTGTGGCACAGAGCATAGCATTGCCATCTTGCAGTGTTTGATGTATCTGTTCGTTTATTAGCTGGAGTGCATTTTATGTATCGTGTCTCTGTCCCATTGTGTTTTCTTTGGAGGGGAGACTTCATATTCTCACATCCCATGGACATGCCAGAGATGAGCTTGCGATCCTTCATTGCCTGTAGGTGTGTATTCCATGAATGCGTGTGTACACACACACAAATGCATGCATATGTACATACATAAGTATACACACACACACACACACACACACACACACACACACACACACACAATGTGAGGGTTGCAGGGGCAGAGCAGACTTCCTGTCCCAGCAACTCACCTGGTGGATTGCATTTCCTTAATTTAGGTTGTCTTAGGTGTGTCTCGAGACCTACACAAGTGGACATTCTCATGAGGTGCTGAAAATATCTTAGCTGGCTCCTGTCTGTAGTAAGGAAGGCTATCTGTACCCAGTCCTTCCAGATTGCTGAGCACCTTGCTTTCACAGAACAAGCCCAACAACCGTAAGAAAAATGTCATTTCAGTTGCTTGTGGCCATGATTTCATCCTTTCAGTCACTACACAGTGTGTGTTACCATAATTGAAGATGGGGACATATTTTTGTCCTGGCACTGATCACATTTCACTACAGTCTAGGATATTGCTTACAGTACTGGTGCCAGTCCACCTATTGGTACCTCTGTTTCTTTTGATCTTCATTTATGAGCAAGTTGCCAAGGTACATAAATTGCTTGACCTGAGATAGGTGTTTCTTCCTCCTTTGTAGGTACCAGTCAACTCTGCTGTGGGAGAAAGCCATGACCATAGATGGTAGGAGTGCTAATTATTATCCCAGCCACTTAGACTTTGCTATATGAATACACACCTGCATATAGATGGAGGAGTGCTACTTCTTATCCAAGGCACAGAGACTTAGCTATATGAGTACACCCATACATATTTATGGATTTACTTCATCTGTCAAGTATTTTCAGAAATGCAGCTTACAAAGCAGCACAGGCTGAAACTGCAGCTACTCAGATTTAATAAACACCGAAATTCATTCAGCAGTTACATATGAGATATTCCAAGTATTGTAGTAAATTAAAAGTGTGTTTTAGGAGGATAAACCTCCTTTATCTCACATGTTTGAGGAGTTTGTAACCCTGTAACTCACCATGTGAAGATGTTCAGTCTCGCCATTCATTCTTCACTGATGGGTTCGGAGCCGAGCCTCGACTCTGACGTGGCCGACTAACAAGCTAAAAGTTCTCCAGTAGCGCGAGACCCAACCCCTTATCCTACAATGCATTGCTGGAATTACCTCAGATCTAGTTTGCCACGGCACAGATCTCTTGGTTTCCAGCGTTGCTCGAGACTATTATTGGGAGTTTTCAACTTTCAGCAAGTTTTATATTTCAATTTTATATCTTTTACTACTATATATATAGAATACTATCAAGTTAACAGTTGTTTTCTGTGTTTCTCCCCTTCCCTCAGTAAAATCTTTGATTGCCTTGGGCCCTTTCTTACAGTTGTTAGAGTTCCCCTTTTGGGATTTTTGATATTGGATTGCCTTAATCCTATTTATCTTTATATAGTTATATAGTTGGTTACTAGTTGCCTTTTTGGGCTGTGTGTATTCTGGGAGTTAGATAGATTTCCTCTTTAAATTTCTCATAGTAAAATAGTGTGTTTGCTTTACATTGGATTTTGTGAAATGTCTGAAGAGAAGGAAAAACATCCAAAGTCTGGGTTTAAAAAACGCCCTGACTGCAGACAGAAGATGTCCGTCACGGATGCCCATGTGCAGTGTGTTTACTGTTTTGGTGAGGTGCACCTGCAAGAGTCATGCAGTGTCTGTCACTCCTTTTCCACTAGAGTGCTTGCAGAAAGGAAGAGTAAGTTAATTGATAGGGGTATTATCAAACACCCTTTTTCAGAGGCATTGTCTGACCAGGATGGGGCCAGCAAATCGTCCAAATCTTCCTCTGAATCCAGGACTAAGAAAGGAAAAAAGTCAGAAAGTGTTGTGACTTCAGCTCCACTGACTTTGTAGCCGACAGTCAGTTCTTTTCGGAACCGGGACACTGCTCTGGAACCGGTTGCCGAAAAACCTCCATCTATATTGCTCCAATCGGCTCCATCTGTTCACTCTTCCAGGTATTCTGTCAGCCTGTCCGATCTGGATATGGACCGGCTGGTTCTGAAACTCTTAAAGGCACCATGCCTAGTTAAATTGTTGTCGGCTCAGACCCAACCATCGGAACCGAAGACCATTACTCCTGAATTGTCTGCTCCTCCTCCAAGCCATAATGGACCTTCGGAGCCGGAGGAGGCCGACCTGATGATAGTGGATCCCTTGGAGCCGACACCTGCTCCAGTGTCGTCGACTCCATTTGCTCGGACATTCTCGGTGCCGACTGGGGACTCTAGGAGCCGACACTCTCCTGTCTGATCCAGGGAGGATAGTCATACCGACTTGTGAAGGAGACTTTCACCAGGTGTGAGCAAGAGGGAAAGACTCTGCCATCGGAATCCATTTTTCCATCCCCACTCGACCCTTTCCTAAAGGTCAGAGGGGGAGGAAAGATGTGGTTCTGGAAAGCCCAAGGAGCCTTTCAAGACACATGCGGAGAGCCCCCCTCCAGAGGCAGAGGAGGGGGTTACAATGGAAGATGCCGCCCTCACGGCAGAGGGGGGGTCCGCAACATCAGGGTGACAGAGATCACTTCTCTAGTCAGTCCTACCAGCGCTCCTGGAGGGTGGCCCGGCTGTCCTAATTTGCGGCAGTCGGGGGTTGCTTGTCATTGTACCCAGAAGCTTGGCTAAATATAACAAATGACATTTGGGTACAAAGTATCATTTCCGGAGGGTATTTTATACAGTTCTCCACCCAGCCCCTCCCCATCAAAAAAATCCCGGACGTACCACCCAGTCACATGGGATAAGCAGGAAAAGAAGGTACACAGATTGCTAGAAAAAGTCATCCAGCCAGTCCCAGCAGACCAAACAGGATTCACAACTTACTCAAGATTCTTTTTGGCTCCAAAGAAAACAGGGGACTGGAGACCCATTTTGGATTTCGACAGACTCCACCAGTTTGTGAGAAAAGAGAAGTTCCGAATGGTCATGCTACAGTCCATACTCGCTTTTTTTAGGGAAGGACAATTGGATGTGCTCAATCTCAAGGATGCGTACTACCACATAAAGATGACCAGGCCATCCAGATATCACTTGCGTTTCCAGCTAGGAGCCAATCATGATCAATTCAGAGCTCTGCCCTTTGGTCTCACTACAGCCCCTAGAGTGTTCAAGTGCATGGCAGTAGTCATGGCTCACCTGAGGTGTCTAGGATTCCAGGTGTTTCCATATTTGGACGATTGGCTCCTTACCTCCACCACAGGCATAAACTTCTTTAAGCGAGAGAAGCTACTCTGACACTGCAATCGGCTAGGCATTACAGTCAACTTCAAAAAGTCTGCCTTGTTGCCATCGCAGCATATCGTTTTTATAGGGACAGAATTAGACACATCAACCACCGCTCTTTGTCTTCCACCAGAAAGGATTTGTATTCTTCGCCAACCCATCATGTCCTTGGTATCAAAGAACAGAGCACCAGCTGCAGAGGTATTGAAAGTACTAGGATTGATGGCAGCAGCAATCTTGACAATCCTGTTAACAAGGATACATATGAGAATCCTTCAATGGCTTCTATTCACGCAATGCTCTTACCAAGAACTTCCAATGAGTCACAAGATCCTGATGAAGAATTCCTGCAAGAAGGATCTTCAGTGGTGGTTGAAGTCTCTTCATGTCACAATAGGACGTCCCTTCATGCTACTCAACATGGGATGTTATTCATATTGATGTTCTGGAGATGAGAGCAGTGCTTCTAGCGTTGTAATACTCTCTTCTTCTAGGGACAATTGCAATATAGATAGACAACATGTCAGTGGCCTGGTATCTGAACAAGCAAGGCGGGACCAAGTCTTATCCCCTTTGCCGAGAAGCCCTCAGAGTATGGCAGTGGCAGTGTCATCCCAGCACTTTTTTCACTGTGACCACGGATGCTTCCCTGATAGGGTGGAGGGGGGGGGCTTTTTCAGGGAAAGACTTCCCAAGGCACATGGACAGATCAAGAATCACATCTGCATATCTCTCATCTCCAGAACATGAACAACATCCCATCAACATGTTTGGTAGCTAGAGTGTTCTAGCAGAGCTGAAAAGGAACTAAACTTTGAATACCTGTAAGGTCCATATCTCCACAAACTCATCACTGAAAGAAAATTCTCCTTGGGTACAGATAATGTGAATGAGGTATTGCACGCCCACATCTGACGAAGTAACTTTAAACGAAAACATATTGTGACAACGAATTGTGTCAGCGTTAATGTTATAGCAGAATAAACTTGTTGGTTTGAATCTCCCTCTGTGGCTCATTGTTTCGCCTCACATCGTATTTTCTTGCATTTACACATGGGTTTGTGCCTAATTCCTTGAGTTTGTTTGCAATGTTCGACTGAAATATTGCATCAAATGCCTTTAGCTTTTTCACCTCTGTTCCAAATAAATTTTAATATCCCACTACACAATTCTTTATAACAAAAACCTTCATTTAACCATTCATTTAAAACCTGTAATAAATACTCTTTCTGCCATTCTATTACATTTTTATACATTTCATACCGTATTCCATCTGGACCTGCTACTGAATCTATATTAACTTGTCTAAGTACTTTATCTAATTCATACATAGTAATCTTTATCTCTGTTTCCTTATTTGCTTGATCAGAAAAACGTAACTTTCCATATTTTATTACACACTTTCTTTTTCTTTTAACAGTTTTTCCATATAATGAACTATGGATGTTATGTAGTCCAGTCTCGCCTACATTCTTACCCGTGGGTTTGGAGCCGAGCCTCGGCTCCAACTCTGCCGTAATCTAGCTCAAAGTCTTTCAATTGGCTGGGCTAAGAGCTATCCCATGCTGCACTGCTCCCTTTCCCCAGATCTTGTTTGCCACTTGTAAAGCTCAGACGTGTTCTCGCTCTTGACTTTGGGTAAGTATAACTTTTCTTCTTCTTTAACCAAATTTTTGCTCCAAAAGCTATTTTCATAGCTAGGTGTGTGTGGTTTTGGTTTGTGGAAGCTGTTTTTGTGTGGCCTTTCATGGCCTTTGTCTTGGTATCCCATTAGCTATCTCCCAACGGGCTAGGCCCGTTTCAGTTAGAGGACCTAGTCCTCCCTCCATTTGTTATCTGTTCCCCTTCTGTGTTTGTTTGTTTCGGTACCCTATCCCTCCGGGCTAGGGACGTTTAAGTTAGAGGATAGTCCACCCCTTGTTTCCTGTCTGGGCCGTTTAAGTTAGAGGTCCTTATGTGGTGTCTGCAGTTTGTGTCTAGTTCCCGCGCTTTGTTGCTGGTGTTGGGTTTGTCAGTTGAGTTGTGTCTAGTGTCCTACCGATCATGTCCAAGGATACAAAAGAACACAAGCCTTCGGGCTTCAAAAAATGTAGTAAATGTGGATATAACATGTTGATTACTGATGGGCACTCTGTGTGCATTTATTGTTTGGGGGCTATCCACCTTCAGGAATCTTGTGTGTTCTGTCACGCATTCAGCCCTTGTGTCCTTCAAGAAAGGAAGAACAAACTAATTCTGAAAGGATTACTGAAACCCTTCTTTGAGGAAGATCTAGAGAGGTCTTCTAGTGTGAAGTCCTCTCCCTCTAAAAGAGGCAAAACTTCCAAAGCAAAAAAATGCTCTCCGGCTCGGTCAGTCTTATCAGAGCCTCCGGAGAAAGTTACTAAGTCTACTGTGGCATCCTCTGCTCCACTGGCTTCGGGGCCGAAGGAAGTTGGTGAATCGACAGAACCTACATGGCTCCCAGCCTCTTGGAGCCGGTGACAAAAATACTAGTTCAGAGCCGGTCTCCAGTTTTTAGACCGGTTTCTCCTCCTCGTAGGTCTCCTTCTGAGAGGAGGCCTTGGTCTCCTACCTTATCCTCTAGGTCCTCCAGGACTCTCTCTAATGTGGATAGAGTGGTGCAGAGACTGCTGCAATCACCGGTGCTGGCTAAATTGTTTTCGGCTCCAGCCCAGTCGGCCCCGGAGCCTGTCACCCATCCATCGTCGATGGATCCTCCGAGCAAATCTCAGCCTTCGGAGCCAGAGTTGTCGGTGCCATCTGATGCTTCTAGGTTGGTTCCGGTAGCCCATCCTGGCTTCTCGGCTCTGATCTCAGCTCCGACCCCATCGGCTCTGTCCATGGGGTCCAGGACTCATGGTTCCTTGGTCGGACCCGAGGGGGGAGTCTCGGGACATTCTTCGGCTCCTAGCCTCCCTCTCGGTGCTTTGGCTCGGGTGAGCCTGACCCTTGCTTCGGACCTTGTCCCTTCTGCTCCGAGGACTTCCACAGTTAGTCGATCTTTGGAGGCGGGGGTACCAGCTTTGAGGTCATGCGGAGCGTGCAGGCCAGGTCCTCAGCTGCATCATACAGCACCGACACTCTACCCCCTCCAGCTCCGGTATCAGTCTCTGATCGCCCCCTATCCTTGGACAGCGGAGACCCAAGGCCTCCGGATACCTCCATGAGTGGTCCCCAACTTTTTGAGGGCCCACCAGAGTTTTTGCCTGAGGAGCCTCCCAGAAAAAGAACATGCAAGAGAAAGCACATACACTCCCAGGAAAAGCCTCTCGCATCGGACACCAACCTCGAGGAATCAGAGGGGTCCCCCAAGTCGTCCTCTGAGGATATCTTTTTTGCTGATATCCTAGAGATCTCGAAGCAGAGAGGCGACTGGCCCTCTAAATCCCCCTCCGAGGAGGAGTCGGTGGTCCTGAAGGCCTTTGGGGCTCAACCCTCTGCCTCCTGGGTTTCTCCCCCCTTCGACGAACTCCTGGATCTGGTTTGTCGAACGGTGTGGGAAACCCCTGACACTGTGGAACCAGTCCCCAGGAGACCCAACAAATTTCTGTCCGCCCCCGCTGATAGTTTCTCACGAATAGAGTTCCAGTCAATGCCATGGTGGTGGCAGCGGCCACCAAGAAGGAACTGGCTGAGACTTCATCTACCGTCCATCCCCCTAACAAAGAGTCTAGGACCATGGACCGTTATGGGAAGCGTATGTTTTCTTCAGCGGCTTTTACTCTGCGGTCGCTGAATTATTTGTCACATTTTACACAGCTCAAAAGAGATCTCCTGAAAGAGCTTGGAGATTCTCTGCAGGGTAACGTTTCTGACGCAGTGGCTCAGAAAGTCAACGCTCAGATGTCTACCCTAAATTCTATTGCTAACTCCTCCATGAGGCTGATCTCTTACGCAGCCAAAGGAGCGAGTAGGGCAGCGAGTTCCAGAGTTTCTTTCAGGAGACACTCCTGGATACGCCTCTGTAATTTCGCTGAGGTCTTCAGGTCTACATTCACCAACGTCCCGTTTGATGGTTCATCTTTGTTCGGAACCAAGGTGAAGGACGCACTCACTAGGTGCGAGCAAGAGGGAAAAACTCTGTCTACCATGGGAGTCTGTTTTTCCATGCCTTCTAGACCTTATCCCAAGGGCCAGAAGAGTGGGAAAATGTGGTTCAAGAAATCTCAGAGGTTTTTTCATGACGCAGAAAGTGATTCCCCCTCCAGAGGCAGGGCAGGGTGTGGTAACTCAGGTAGACGCCGCCCTAGAGGCAGAGGAGGTCTGCATAACCAGGGAGACCGCGACTCCTTTTGTGGATGTCCTTCAAGAATGCAACTGCAGTCCTCACATATGGGGTTGTCCTGCCTCAGGCAGCCCTTCGGTCGGCCGGATTCCAAAGTCTGGGTCCGGCGTCGGCTGATGTCGCCTCCTCCCCGACATCAGAGCGGCTGGGGTATAAAAGCATGAGCCGACGCCATCTTCTTCAGTCTTTCTTGCCGCACGGTGCCCGAAGCAAAAGCAGTTCGCAAGTGCTGGTCGGTCAGCTCCTGTGTTTTCATTTACCAAAGTCATCTAAAAGCTAAGTACCCCGTTGGGGAACATTTTTCTTGCCTCAGCCGATGTCAGAAAAAATTGAAAAAGTTAATAATGGTTTGTCTTGTGGTAAACAAATACCTCATAAGGACTTCCATTCTTACTGCCTTCCCTGCCTGGGCCCAGACCACGACATCTCGGCCTGTGCTTGCTTTAATAAGCGCACACTCAGGCGCCGGGCAGAATTTGCTGAAGACTTTTTTGGCGAAAATTACGCTTATATCATGCCGTCGGAACAACCGACAGCACATATTTCCAAAAAACGCAAGGACCGGGACCGACATCCTCGGCCTGCGTCGTCCACCGATACCACACCTAAGCCTTCCACGAGTGCATCGGTCTCTTCGGAGGCGATAATTCCACTGCTCCAGGCAGACGACACCGCTTTACCGCGTACTTCAGTCCCGGAGGGTTCCCCGGTGCCGGTTGTTGATTTTCCTCCCGAAACCGAAGCTCAGGATTTACCTGACAACCATACCAGTGGATAAAGTTACTCCTGCACGTGGGGCAGCTAGGCCTCCGGTCTCCATGTCAATCAAGGCCTTCACACGTGCTAAGGCCGCCAGCCAGGCTAAGGCCCATCCTCCTAAAACTTTTTCCCAGGGCCCCTCTTCTGATAAACAGATCATGACCCTAGCTGCAGATCTAATCTCTCTAATCAGAGGTTCTCAGTCGCATCCAGACAGAGGTTCTCAGCCTCCTGCAGATA
Source organism: Protopterus annectens (assembly GCF_019279795.1). Taxonomy (NCBI): domain Eukaryota; kingdom Metazoa; phylum Chordata; order Ceratodontiformes; family Protopteridae; genus Protopterus; species Protopterus annectens. The sequence goes on along the minus strand of NC_056735.1, from coordinate 402,161,270 downwards.
AAAGGCCTAGGACTGAGCAGACAGATACCCTCTCTTCGGATGAAGCCTCTAGGGATTCAGAGCATTCAGATACCCAGGAAGAATCCTTCCAGGCCTACGAGGACTCTGATGCTGAGGAATCAATTCCTTCTGCCTCTCCTCCAGAGGATATTTCTTTCGGAGAAGTTCTCCACTCAGAGAACATTTTCAGTGGCAGGGCTAGGAATTTTCTGACTCCAGGAAAAGGCTACGTACCTTCCTTAAGTTACCCCAACACAGACCATTAGCTATTCCTCCAGTGTTGGATGTCTTGGATGATGTATACTCAGACTCAAGTGCTTCCCCTGATTCTCTCCCTCCTGCTCCTGTCAAGCCAGACAGATATTACAGGGTTCCTGAAACACATAAGCATCTCTTTAAGGCCCACTCTGTGGATCTAGAAACTATTTCTCAGGGGCCCAAAGGAATGGCTACTTCCTCGGCCAAAAACCCTTTGCCCGCAGACAGGGAATCAAGGTCCCTGGAGAGATGGGGCAAAAAAAGTTTATACCTCTTCCACCCTTGCCATGAGGTCACTTGACTGTCTTTTTCATATGTTTCAGTACCAGGATTACTTAATGGATGATTTGCAGAAAAAGTTAGCCTCTCCTGAGCCTATAGATAGAAAGGCATTGCAGGATTTGGTTCATAACACTCAGCAGGTTAGCAATCATTTTCTTCAGTGTGGTTATGATGCATTGGAAGCTTCATGTAGGGCAGCTATGACAGGGGCCGTTATACTTAGACATGCTTGGCTGAAAGAACAGCCACTGTCAGACCATGTTAAAGTAAAGCTCCTAGATGCACCTCTGGAAAAACAGAAGCTTTTTGGTGCTAATGCACAGGATGTGTTGAAGTCTATTGAGGAAAAGGCTAAATCAGTACAGACAGTCAAGGATTTCCTCCAGGTTCAGCCACCCAGATTCAGCAGGAATTGGCCTTCAAAGAATTGGTCCTTTCCAGACACTGACAAGTTTCAAAGGGGAAAAAACAGGCGTGCTCGAGGAAGAGGGCAATACCGAGGCTCCTACAGGGGCCGCCAATGGCAACCACCAAATCAGAGAAGTGGCGCAGGGAGTTCAGCTGCACCACAGGGACAATCACAATGACTTGACTTTCACTCCGCCGACCAAGGCTCAAAGAGAAGCACCTCTAGGTGGAAAATTATCCTTATTCTCAAAGGACTGGCACATTTTACCCAAGGACAAATGGATTCTGGACATAGTAGACAAAGGTTACAGGTTCCACTTCCATACCTTACCGACAAGACAAGGCATGCCAAATCTGCCACAAAATCAAAGGGCAGAGGCACTCATACAAGTTTCAAAGCTGTTACAAATAAAAGCAATAGAAAAGGTTCCTCCTCAGGAACAAGGCCAGGGATTCTATTCAAGACTGTTCCTTGTTCCAAGAAAAGAAAAGCAATGGAGACCTATACTGGACTTGTCCGCTCTAAACACTTTTCTCATTGTGCCAAAATTCAAAATGCTGACTTTACAGCAACTCCTTCCCATGCTGGGCAAGGGGTCTTGGCTGGTTACTCTGGACCTCAAGGAGGCATACCTGCATGTCCTAATCGGACACAGTTGCAGAAGATACCTCAGATTTCTTGCAAGGTCAGAGCATTATCAATTCTCAGCATTGCCGTTTGGCTTATCTACTGCGCCCAGAGTATTCACGAAATGCCTGGCATCAGTAGTTGCACATTGCAGGCTCCAGGGGATTCAAATATTCCCTTACCTGGACGACTGCCTTATACAAGCAGACAGCAAACAAACCTTGATAAGAAACTTGGACTATGTCATTCAACTACTACAGGCTTTGGGATACACAGTCAACATTCAAAAATCAAGACTACTGCCATCCCAACAGATTATTTTTCTAGGAGCCAAATTGGACACACAATCAGAAATGGCTTTCCTCACAGAGGAGAAACAAGAACATTTACCAGATTACTTAAAAAGCCTAGCAAAGCTCACCCAGCTGACCGCAAGGAAAATCCTGCAGGCCCTGGGGTTCATGGCATCTTGCATTCTTCTGGTACCTCTGGCAAGACTACACATGAGAAAGCTACAATGGCACCTAATAAGCTTATGGTCTCAACACAGCCACAATCTAGAAGACGTAATACCACTCATTCCATGCCTGCAAAGGGAATTTTTGTGGTGGGCTCAAGCAAGTCATTTAAACAAAGGCATGTCTTTCAACAAACCTCTAGCAAGTCAAACCATTACAACAGACACCTCAGATCATGGATGGGGGGCGCACATGGAGGGCAGATGCATTCAAGGGCAATGAACTCCCAGGGAAATGCATCTGCACATAAATCAAAAAGAGATGTTGGCAGTGATACATGCAATCGAGGCCTTCGGGAAATCCCTTCAACAAGGTCATCTGCTAATAAGGACAGACAACACCACTGTCATGTGGTATATAAACAAGCAGGGAGGCACTCACTCTTACCCCCTCTGCAGACTAACAATGACTCTTTGGGAAAAGTCCCTGAACCTGAACATCCACTTGCAATCCCAGTTTGTTCCAGGCAAGGACAATGTTCTGGCAGACAGGCTGAGCAGAAATTTCTTGGATCCGCACGAATGGATGCTGCATCCACACATTTTCTCACAAATAACAAGTGCATGGGGAAGACCGGACATAGATCTCTTTGCTTCTCACCTCAATCACCACCTGGAGAAGTTCTGTTCAAGGACGCGCCATCCTCTAGCCTGGAGAACGGATGCTCTCTCCTTCAGCTGGAATTCCCTAACAATTTATGCATTTCCTCCTCTACCATTACTGATCAAGGTGTTACTGAACATCAAAGCAGAGCAACCAAAAGGAATTTTGATAGCGCCAGACTGGCCAAGGCAGCACTGGTATCCATTGCTACTGAGCATAACTCACACCAAACCGTGGCCCTTGCCTCAATGGCCTCGGCTTCTAACTCAGCGCAATTACAGGACTGTTCATCAAAACCTGCAAACATTGCAGCTGACAGCTTGGAGGGTTCCATGACTTTCACCCATATCTCTCTTTCCGAAAAAGTACAAGAAATCTTACTGGAAGCGCGCAGACCTTCCACCAGAAAAACCTATTCAGCCAAGTGGAAGAGATTCATCATCTGGAATGCCAACAAGGGTCAGGATGCATCAGTAATGAGCATACCACAGATATTAGAATACTTGGCAGAAATGTTTCACAGTGGCCTCTCATATTCTTCCATAAAAATTCACGCTTCAGCAATCTCAGCAAAATACAACTGTGACCCACCTGTGTTTTCGCATCCCTTGCTAAGACAGTTTCTAAGAGGGATAAAGAATATCAAACCTCCCAGAAAATCACCAGTACCTGCATGGGACCTCAATTTTGTCTTGGAAAAATGAACTCTTCCTCCTTTTGAACCAGCAGCATCTTCAGAAATGCAATTTCTCTCCTGGAAAGCGGTTTTCCTGTTGGCAGTTACCTCAGCAAGAAGAGTCTCGGAGATACAGGCCCTCATGGCAGTACCCCCCTTTCTCATTTTTCATCAGGACAGAGTTTCTCTAAGAACCAATCCTTCATTCATGCCAAAAGTGATATCCAGGGTGTCTCTAAATCAAGCAATTCACCTGCCTACTTTCTTTCCCAATCCTCAAAATAGGGGGGAAAAGCTGCTGCACACTTTGGACATACACAGACAATTACGCTACTACTTGGACAGAACAAAGACCACCAGAAAGTCTGATCAACTATTTGTAGCTTATGCTGCTGGAGTGCAAGGAAAGGCAATCTCCAAACAAACAATTTCACAATGGATTGGACACTGCATCAGATTCTGTTACTCTTTCCATGGAAAAGGTGTGCCAGCCAATATTAGGCCACACTCCACCAGAGCTATAGCCACATCCACAGCCTTTCTAAGATGAGTGGCTACAAAGGACATTCTAGAGGCTGCTACATGGAGCTCCGTGCATACATTTGCCAAACACTACAACCTGCCTTTATACTCCAGATCCCGAGCAGGCTTTGCTTCGGCAGTCCTGCAGGGCATTTTAGCTACACAATCCCTTTCTTGGATCCTGCCACCCCCAGTTTGGCTATGGTATTCAACCCATATGTGAGGACTGCAGTTGCATTCTTGAAGGACATAGTACAGTTTTGTACCTACCATAAATGTAGATGTCCGATAGATATTGATATGCAACTGCAGTCAGGTTTTCCCTCCCTCCTACCCCTCTGTATTTTTCTTTTTTAGGGTCCACTTCCCCTTTCAAATTAGCTGGGGATATCTGTTATGGTGTATCTGTTTATTACTGTTTTGCATGTCTGGAATTTTTATCCATTCTCTAAATTTAGCCTTCCTTGGAGGGCACCTAGCATCTGGGGCAAGAAACACTGAAGAAGATGGCGTCGGCTGATGCTTTTATACTCCAGCTGCTCTGACGTCGGGGAGGAGGCGACATCAGCCGACGCCGGACCCAGACTTTGGAATCCGGCCGACCGAAGGGCTGCCTGAGGCAGGACAACCCCATATTTGAGGACTGCAGTTGCATATCTATCGGACATCTACATTTATGGTAGGTACAAAACTGTACTTTCTACCTACCAGCGCTCCTGATGGGAGGCCCGACTGCGCGTCACCAGAGCCAGTCGGGGGTCGCATTTCACTATACCCAGAAGCCTGGCAACACATCACCCAGGAAAAGTGGGTATTAAAAATAGTTTCTGGAGGATATCACATTCCCTTCTCTTCTCCTCCCCCCACCGATCAAAAGAATCCCAGATGTTCCACACAATCAAATGGATTCCGCAGCTTCAGAAGTTCTAAACTGCTAAAAAAAGGAGCCATCCCACATGTCCCCTCAGACCAGATCAGATTAGGGACTTCAGATTCTTTTTGGTGCCGAAAAGAACAGGGGACCTGAGACCCATCTTGGATCTCAGCCACTTGAACCTCCACGTGAAGAAGTCCAAGATGTTCTTCGTGTTTCACTGTGTCAGTCATTACATTTGGGTAATTTGCTGGCAGGTTGCCCTCAGTCGACCTGAATATCAAAGTCTTGGGTCCTGCGTCGGTTGCTGTCTCCTCTTCCATGACATCAGGTCGTCAGGGGGTATAAAACGGGCAGCTGACACCATTTTCTTCAGTCTTTCTTGCTGGGCGGTGCCTGAAGTGGAAGCAGTTTGCAAGTGCCGGACAGCCGACTCCTGAAATTTTCGAATTCGAGTTTCAGAACCGAAGTCTTCAATTAAAGCTAAGCACCCCATTGGGGAAACTTTGTCTTACTCCATACCGATGTCAGTAAAGGTCAATAATTGTATTACTTGTGGGAAGCAAATACCTCATAAGGATTTTCATTTGTACTGTATTCCTTGACTAGGCCCAGATCATAACCTACCTTGCTGTCGGTTTTGTGCTAGATTTAACCAAGGCACTATTAAGCGTTGGTATATCTTTGCTTCAAAATATTTTGTAAACAGATTTAAATACCCTGAAATGTCGTCGGATAGCAATCCTACTACCGGAGTTCACAAAAAAAACGCAAAAAAAATGACAGAGACAGACCATCGAGGTCCAAAACCGACAACAAAGCTTCTCCTAAGCCAGTAGCCGGTTCGCTGGTACTCAGTGAGGTGCTTTCGCAGCCCCTGATACCTGCTACTTTCGAGTCACAGGCCTCTACCGAGGCCTATTTGGAGTCTGGCATGCCACAAGAGTCTCAAAGTATTGTACCCGCGGATGTCTCTCCCTCAGATGGGTCCGGAGCCACTGAGCAGGCACAGGCTTCTGAGGGTGTCTTCAGGCCTCAGCATTTCTATATAAAACCGATGCCAACTTCAAAAACAAAGACAAAAGCAACTAATAGGCTAAAAAACTGACACATGAACCACATGCTCAGGCCTCTGTGCCCAAAAAGCAGATGATCAAAATGGCTGAAGACCTAATTACCTTGAACAGAGGTTCCCCCCCCCCCCCATAAGAGGCCTAGGCAATACACTGATTATGAATCTTCAGATCCGGTTTCTATTTCTTCTGATTCCTCTTCTGATCAGGAATTTTCTATACCACCCTATGATGATTCAGATGCAGAAGAATCCATCCCATCTGCATCTCCTTGTGAAGATTATTCCTTTGCAGAAACCTTGCATACTTTGAGGGAACATTTTCATTGGGAGAGTCAAGATTTCTCAGAATCAAAAAAGAGGCTTAGGGATTTCCTCCTTCTCCTTCAGCATAGGCCTTTAGCCATACCTCCTGTATTAGACATTGTTGATGATGTGTTTTCGGAATCTAGCATGATTCCAAATTCCTTACCTCCGGCTCCTAGCAAGCCAGACAGATATTTCAGGGTTCCTGACTCACACAAATTTTTATTCAAAAACTCTGCTGTTGACCCTGAAACTATCTCGCAGGGTCCCAAAGGTGTAAAGGCCTCAACAGCTAAGAATCCTACCCCCTCTGATAGAGATTCCAGGGCGCTGGATAGATGGGGAAAGAAGGTTATACGTCTGCAACCTTGGCAATTAGGGCTTTAAACTGCCAGTTTCACATGCTTAAATATCAACAGCATGTTATGGGATTATTAAAACAGAAAATGATGTTGATTTCTAAATGTGTGGAAAATAAAGAATTACAGGAATTATTGCATGCAGCCGAACAAGTTGGAAAGCATACTTTGCAATGTGGTTTTGATTCCTTGGAGGCCTCCTACAGGACTGCAGTTACTGGATCTATGATTAGAAGGCATGCCTGGCTAAAGGAGCAAAATTTGCCTGATCGTGTTAAAGCTAAATTGTTGGATGCACCTTTACAGCATGATACTCTGGTAATAAGACAGAAGAGGTTTCAAAGAAAATGGAAGACAAAGCTAAGTCTATGCAAGCTGTAAAATACTTTTTACAAGTGCAGCCACCAAGATTCAGTAGACACTGGCCTACAAAATATTGGTTCTTTCCTGTGTCCAACAGAGCTTCACGGGGCAAATCCAGGTGCTCAAAGGGCTCTAGATACCAATCACAAGGTTCTTGCAGGTCAAAGCAATGGGATGCCTCTACCTCCAAATCTGGAGGAAATAAAGCGCAACCCTACAGTAAACAGTCTCAATGACTTCCCTCTGCCATTACCAAACACTTATCTTTTGGCAGCCCCCTTAGGGGGAAAACTAGCACTTCATGCTCAAAAGTGGCAGTTAATAACCCAGGACAAGTGGTTATTAAACATAGTATCCCAGGGATACAGATTTCATTTCGATACTCTGCCAATTCCAAACGGTTGGCCAGGTCTGCCACAAAATCAATGGGCAGAGGCACAGAAACAAGTTACATCCCTCATGGATATGGGGGCTATTCAACCAGTACCAGAACAGGAAAAAGGGCAAGGGTTTTACTCAAGACTGTTCTTGGTAGCCAGAAAAGACAATGCCTGGTGCCCAATACTGGATTTATCAATTTTGAACACATTCTTGGACATACCAAAATTCAAAATGCTAACTTTGCAGCAGCTTCTGCCCATGCTGGGCAAGAACGCTTGGCTAGTGACTCTAGACTTAAGAGGTATACCTGCATATCCCAATAAGGGAATTGTGCAGAAGATACCTCCGCTTCAAGGCTGGTTTTATGCATTACCAATTCTCTGCACTGCCCTTTGGCTTATCTACTGTGCCCAGGGTCTTTACAAAGTGCCTGGCACCAGTAATTGCATTTTGCAGACAAAGAAGTATACAAATCTATCCTTACTTGGACGACTGTCTCATTCAAGCAGAAAAGAAGGACATTCTTCTTCAACATCTGGCATTTGTGAAAAGGCTTCTAACATGCCTAGGGTACACAAACGAAAAGAAATCACAACTGGTACCCTCTTGAAATTTAACATTCCTGGGTGCAAGCTTGAATACAACTGCCCAGATGGCTTACCTTACGCCAGTCAAACAAAGGCAACTGACTATTTACTTCAAACAGATGGCAACAAAAACCCAGCTATCTGCAAGACAAATTTTGCAGGCTTTGAGGTTCATGGCATCCTGCATTCTACTGATTCCATGTGCAAGACTGCATATGAGGAAACTACAGTGGTACCTAAAATGTTTATGGAGTCAACATTGTCACAGTCTGGAAACAATGATTCCTCTCATTCCCTGCCTACAACAGGAGTTTCTTTGTGGGCAGAGACATGTCACCAGAACAGGGGACGGTCTTTCACTCTACCCCCTGCCAACCAAACCCTAACTACAGATGCATCAGACTATGCTCGGGGGGGCCCACCTGGCGGGGAGATGCATTCAGGGCATATTTAGCCCAAAACAAATGTATCTGCATATCAACCAGAAAGAGATGTTGGCTGTTCAGAATGCCCTGACAACCTTCAATGACTTACTTCATCCAGGACAACTACTGATAAAGACGGACAACACCACAGTTATGTGGTACATAAGCAGGGGGCACACAATCCTACCCCCTTTACAGACTAGCCATGGCGTTGTGGGGACACAGCCTTGACTTACCAAGTATATCTTCGAGCTCTATTCCTGCCAGGAAAACAAAATACTCTGGCAGACGACCTAAGCAGAAACCTTATGGACCCTCACGAGTGGAAACTGGATCCACAAGTCTTCAGCATGATAACAAAGAAATGGAGGAGCCCGCACATAGATCTATTTGCTTCTCCCCAGAATTATCAACTGGACAAATTCTGCACAAGGACTTATCACAGACTAGCATGGAAAGTGGATGCCCTATCCTTCAGTTGGAAAAACCTGTCAGTCTACGCCTTTCCTCCTCTGCCTCTTCTTCCCAAGGTCCTACTAAAGGTCAGACAAGAAAAAACAAAAATGATTCTAATTGCCCCAGACTGGCCTCGCCAACACTGGTACCCAATCCTAAGGAATATGTCTCAACTCTCTCCTTGATATTTGCCTCAAATACCTCATCTACTGTCTCAGCAGAACATTCACATCCTGCACAATCGGCTCCAAACTCTGAACCTGGCAGCATGGCTGATCATGTAGTTATTCAAACAACACCTCTCAGTAAATCTGTGATTGATGTCATTTTGGAAGCCAGAAGGCCTAGTACTAGAAAATCTTATGCTGATAAATGGAAAAGATTCTGTGCTTGGAACCAAGCGCAAGGAACTGACACAGCAAAGCTAAATATTTCTCAGATTTTACAATACTTGACTGAGATGCTTGACAAGGGCCTATCTTTTTCATTAATAAAAATCCATGCCTCTTCCATCTCGGCTCATAACAACACAGAGCCACCGATCTTTTCTCATCCTTTGCTAAAACAGTATCTTAGAGAGGCCAAAAAATTAAGGCCTCCCAGAAGATCACCAATTCCTGCATGGGACCTCAATTTTGTGTTGGAAAAGCTCACCCTGCCTCCATTTGAACCAGCTGCTACTGCAGATATAAAGTTTTTATCCTGGAAAACAGCTTTATTTGTGGCAATCACTTCAGCAAGAAGGGTTTCAGAGCTACAGGCCTTTATGGCTGTGGAGCCTTTTATTATGTTTTACCCAGACAGGGTGTCCCTCAGGACCAATCCTTCCTTTATGCCTAAGGTGGTATCCAGTGTGGGTCTTAACCAAACTATTCACCTGCCAACTTTTTACCCAAATCTGCAGAACAAGGGGAAGCAGATTCTGCATTCCTTGGACATGCACAGACTACTAAGATTCTACTTAAACAGGACCAAATCTCTAAGAAAGTCGGAGCAACTACTGGTGACATTTGCTGCAGGATCAGAGGGAAAGGCTATTTCAAAGTGGATAAGCCACTGCATTCGTTTCTGCTATTTGCATCATGGTAAACCGGTGCCCAAGGGCATTACATCACATTCCACCAGGGCTGCATCTACATCAGCAGCTTTTCTCAGAGGGATACCAAACAAAGACATTCTAGAAGCTGCTACTTGGAGTTCTGTTCACACTTTTGCAAAGCATCATCATTTGCCTCTCTTGTCTAAGTCCAGGGCAGGCTTTGCCACTGCAGTTCTGCAGGGCCGTATAGCTGCTCCTAATGCTATTTAGTTCCAGCCTCCCATCCATAGCTTTGGGATTCTACCCAAATGTAATGACTGCAACAGTGAAACACGAAGAACATAGTACAGTTGTGTACACTTACCATAAATGTAGATGTTCGAGTATATTCACTGTTGCAGTCTGGGTTACCCACCTGCCATCCCCCTTTATTTTACAGCTTTTCTTTCCTTCACTATATTCTACAGCCTTTGTGGTGTATTTGCTTTTAGATGAAGGTAAAATTTATGTTGTGACAATTGCATGTATTTATAGTTTATAGATATATATATATTATATAATTTATATATATATATATATATATATATATATATATATATGTATATAGATTTATATGTATATTTATATATATATATATATATATATATATATATATATATATATATATATATATATATATACATATATATATATATATATATATATATATATATATATATATATATATATATATTATATTTGCTCCCCATTTGGGGGGCACCTGACATCTGGGGCAAGAAAAATTAAAGAAAATGGTGTTGGCTGCCTGTTTTATACCCCTGACGACCTGACGTCATGGAAGAGGAGACAGCAACCGACGCCGGACCCAAGACTTTGATATTCAGGCCGACTGAGAGCAACCTGCCAGCAGATTACCCAAATGTAATGACTGCAACAGTGAATGCACTCTAACATCTACATTTATGGTAAGTGTACACAACTATACTTTCAGAATGGTCACATTGCAATCTATTTAACCATTGTTGAGAAAAGAAGTGTGGATGTGCTCCTTCGACCTCAAGGATGTTTGCTACCATATAAAGATGGACAGGGCATCCAGAAGTCATCTATGGTTCCGGCTGGGAGTCAGTCATTTTCAGTTTCGTGCCCTGCCCATTGGTCTCACCACAGCCCCCAGGGTGTTCAGCAAATGTATGGCAGTGGTGACGGCTCACTTGAGACGTCAGAGATTCAAGTGTTTCCGTACCTGGACGCCACTATCAAGCTGTGTCAGTAATTGGGTATCACTCTAAACTGGGAAAAGTCTGCCTTGTTGCCCACGCAGCGGGTCACCTTTATAGGCACCAAATTAGACACCGTGCTCATGAGGGCATTTTTACCACAAGAAAGGATTCAGGGTTTGCAACAACAGGTATACACGTTGCTCCCTCTGAAAGAAGTAAAGGCAAAATGGTTCTCAAATTGTTAGGGACGATGGCTTCAACAGTTATGCTGGTTCCTCTTGTGAGGCTACACATGAGGCTCTTTCAGTGGCTGCTCTTCGCCCAGTGGTCTCTACAACACCTTCCGCTTTCTCATCTTATAGTGATCACAGACAAGTGCAAGCAAGATCTACGCTGGTGGCTTCACATCAGCAACCTCAATACAGGAAAGCCCTTCGTTCCACCCCCTCCTGTTGCCACAGTGACCACGAATGCCTCCCAGATTGGGTGGGGGGGCATTATCTCGGCAGGACAGTCCAAGGCAAGTGGCAGGAACACGAGATATATTTGCATATCAATATTTTGCAGATGAGAGCAGTGCTACTAGCGTTGCAAGCACTTCAGAGCTTTCTTCCTCTCGGGACAATTGCGATCCACTCAGACAATATGTCGGTGGCATGGTATCTGAACAAACAAGGAGGAACCACGTTGTACCCCCTTTGCAAAGAGGCCATTCGAGTGTGGCAGTGGGCAGTGTCTTCCCAACGTTTTCTTTTAGCAATGCACATTCCGGGGAAGTCCAACGTGATTGCCGACAGGTTGAGCAGAGCTATTCTGATTGAGCAGTCAGGTTGCAGAGCAGATTTTCCGCAGATGGCGTCAGCCTTGCTGTGACCTATTTGCCAGTTCCCGCAATACCAAGTGCAGCAGCTACTTCACCCTTAACCCCCCTCAGGGAGAGTCACCCAGGGATGCTCTAGTTCACGATTGGTCCTCCGGTCTACTTTATGCCTTCCCACCTGTTCCTCTGCTGACAAAGGTTATTCAGAAAGCGCAATCCTTGGGAAGCAGAATGATTCTGATTGCTCCACACTGGCCTAGTCAGATTTGGTTCCCCTTTCTCCATCCCTATCTTATGGACGACCCCTGGATTCTGGACCCACAGCCAGATCTACTGACTCGTATGTCAGGGCAGTTCCATCCCTCTCTTCAGACCCTCCGGTTGACAGCTTGGCTACTCCAGTTCCATCACTAGTCAGGCTTCATCATTTTTCTCTGGAAGTGGTTCATAGTCTGTCTTCTTCCCATAAGCCTTTGACCAGAAATATCTATTCCAGTAAATGGAAAAGATTCTCCATCTGGGCTCATGCAAGACAAATTAATCCTTATACAGCTCCAATTTCTTCAGTTCTGGAATTTCTCTCCATGCTTTTCAATCAGGTATCAGCAGCCGCAACCATTAAAGTCCAGTTGGTGGCTATATCCACTTTTCACGTTGCTAATGAAACCAGTCTAATGGCGCATAGACTTTGTAAGGCATTCTTGAAGGGCACTATGCTGCTTCGCCCTCCAGTCTTTGACCCGGTCATGCCTTGGGACCTAAATTTTGTGCTACAGTGTCTTACATCATTCCCCTTTGAGCCTGCAGCTACATGTGAAATGAAATATTTGACTTGGAAGACTATCTTTTTGGTAGCCATCACTTCAGCTAGACGTGTCTCTGAGCTCCAAGCTTTGTCAATCAGACCGCCTTAATTGATATTTCACAAGGACAGTGTTTCCCTCAGACCAAACCCTTCTTTTATGCCGAAGGTGGCTTCGGTTATTAATCTCACCCAATCCATTGAACTGCCCATATTTTTTCCAGAGTTTTCTAATAAGGCAGAATTTAAATTTCACCAGCTGGATGTTCATAGTTGCGTTTTTATTTGCATAGAATGAAGGATCTTAGAAAATTGGATCAGTTATTTGTCTCATTTTCAGACACAATAGGGTTGGGTCTCCTGTTTCCAAAGTGAACTTGTCTAGATGGATCTCTAGTTGTATTTCTTTCATTTATGCCTCAGGTGGTAAGGAGTTAACATTTAGAGTGAAGGCTCATTCTACTCGATTGATTTCTACCTCTACAGCATTTCAGGCCAGGATGTCTATGGATGATATTTGTGCTGCGACTACATGGGCATCTCCTCACACCTTTATTACTCAATACAAATTGGATTTGATATCCAGAGGCAGATCTTCCTTTGGTTCCACAGTGCTCAGGAGTATTTTCTACTGAGCCTCCCAGGGTTCAGGTGCTGGGGACGCTGTCCCACGGGTAAGAATGTAGGCAAGATTGGACTACATAACATCAAGAAGTTATGTACTCACCATAATGTTCGATGTATGTAGTCCATCTCGCCTCACATTCTTACTTACCCCCCACCTTCCCCTCCTGGAGGTCCTAGAGGTTAGTTCTGGTTTTAGTACTCCTTTTATTATTCGGCTGATTTTCCTTGTGTATGGAAGGTGAGTGATTGAGCTTGCAGCAAACAAGATCTGGGGAAAGGGAGCAGTGCAGCATGGGATACATCTTAACCAAGCCAATTGAAAGACTTCGAGCTAGAGTATGGCCGAGTCGGAGCCAAGGTTCGGCTCCGAACCCACAGGTAAGAATGTGAGGAGCGATGGACTGCATACATCGAACGTTATGGTGAGTACATAACTTGTTTCCATTATCTGTTTTTGATTTCTTACCATCTTTCCTTCCTTATTTTTTTATCAGTCTTGTTACACTGATCTCTTCTTTCACAGCCTTACCCAAATATGCCGGCACTTCTTCCTTATTTCTTTGCAATAAATGTCTTTGTATATTTAACAAATTATTGATCTTTTCATAATTTCTTTTATTTAACTCTTTTTTTTATATTAACTTGCATCCCTCTCTAGCCCTCTATATGTTTTTATACATCTTTTCTTTTTCTATTTTTCTACTTAACCTGTGCCAGTAAAGAACACTTCTTTTTATTTTTAAATGTAATCCACCATGTTGACCAGTTGACATAACATGTTCTTTCCATAACTGTATGATTTCTTCTTTTCTCTTTTCCTTTCTTTCCCAATTATTCTTTTTATTCCCTTTCCATCTTTATATGTTGTTTGCTTTCATATATCTCCATACATATTGCTAAATGATCTGTAAATCCTGTTTCAACTGCTTCCCTTCTGTAGTACTTATTCCATCAGATATTGTAAAATCTATTTCTCATTTAAGAATACCTCATATATACGTCCAGAGCTTTCTATTTCAAATAACTTACCACATTTCACTACTTCAGACATTTTTCTTATATCCTTTCCTTTCTTTTTTATGCCTCTTTAATCGCAATTAAAATCTGTTATTATAGTCATATTTACTACTACATAATCCAGTTGCATATAATATATGCATATAATGCTATGATTCTATATTTTTCTTGCCATCTGACATTGTTACATCTAATATCTTTACCATCGTTCTACATATTGCTGCTATTCCTGAATAAAATTAATTTCCGCGATTCCATATTATAGTTCCCTTCCATATTTTTTTCTGTTTGTAATTAGTCTTCCTCTGTTAGACATCTTATGTATTTTACTATAATTGCCTGTCACCATTATTACACCATTCTAAAATTCCTATTCTTGTTATACTTTATGCTATTTATAAATACTGAAAGAATTATTAAATTATTACTCTCCCTATTCCTTAATTTAGGAGAAGTCATTTAACCTTTATATTTTTTATTACAAATTTCCTTTTTTTTTTCTTATAAATGCATTACTTTAAACTTTCTTTTCCTATCTTTCACTCTTCTTCTAACAGACTTTTTTCTTTCACTGTTTTCTAGTTTATATATTCCTAGTCGCTAATTTCTAACTCATTTTCTGTTTCCTTCGTCATTTTATTTATTTTTCTCTTTTTCTTCAATATTATCTTCAGTTTTAATGTCCATTTCTTTTTTAGTGTATTCTGTATCCTCCCGTTTTTTTACCATCAGAACCTCTTTTTACAGTCCATCCATAAATGCTATGTTTATTGGCATTTAAAACATTCTAATATACATTGTTTTCCCACATATGTAATATTTTTTCATCACAACTGTTCACAAAATGTCCTTTCCCACACACACAAAACAAAATGACTTTAGTTGTCCCCAATATTTTACTATTGTCTTGTTACCATTAACATTTGGAATGGCACAGATCTTTTCCATTTCCATTCTCAAAAAACGTAACGGTCGCATCCCCATTCAAAAAATTTCTGTCATCATAGTCCTTTGAAATGTCCATCACTTCTTCACAAACATCTTAAACATCTTTTTAAAGTCAGTTTTTCTACTTTTGTACAAACTGATATATGAATTCTTTTTTTGTCTCATGAAAAAAAAAAAAAGTATCACATAATTGTTCCATGGGTTATTATTTTGTCTCTTTTTCATATTCCCACAAAAAGTTTTTTGTTCCCTGCACAGTCTCAAAAATAATGTCACAGAAAGTCTCATTGACAAAATAAACACTCTCAACTCTTGTACCTTGACATCCAGAGGTAGAACTGTAGTGCCCTATACTTTGTAGCTGTTTAGCTTAATGTTTTGTATTCTCATCACGTGCTTTCTTTTTCCAGACCATCATCTTTTTTCCTTTTCTGTTCCTGCATACTCCCAATTGTCTTTATATATGATTTTTTTCCTTTGTTTCATTAACCACGTTTCCTCTGCCTCTTCATTCTGGATTTTATCCATTATTTCTCCCGACTATACGTTTCATCCATTTTCTGCTTCACTTTCTTTATATATCATCCCATAACCCTCCCAACTGGAGGATTGCAACCACCCACACTCCCTTTGCCATTGGTTCTGATTCAGCAAACACATTATTCTGAAATGCTGTCTTAAAATTTTCTTGCTGTAAGCTGGCATTCGTCTCCAGTCCATCAATTCCTCCATGTCGCGCACCGTCCTAACAGCCAACACTGTGCCATGATAGAGATATCCACACATAATTGCAGATAGCTCTTCTGCAATTATGGAATCAAACAAGTAGGGGACGTTCCCTGGTGCCCTGGCCAAATTTCCCCTAGTAGTATAAATATCACCTTTGGGTGTCTCCTGAAGCTACTAGCCTAGTAAATCTAACCCAGTCAACAGACTATTTCGATGGTGATGCCTGACATGATAGATGACATTTGGCATTTAAATTTCTGGGTTCTACCCAGGGGGAACTTCTTCAGTTCACTTTCGAAAGACATCCCTTTCATTAGAGGTTGTTAGTAGTTTGTTCTTTGCACACACATTTGCCGAGCTTTTTGCCATAGCAGTAGAGACATTGTAAAAGGAATTTTTATTTATTCCTCTGCTTAAACAACTGCCTCCTGGTGGCTTTCTGACAGCATCCTGAGCTTTGGACACTGCTGTGGTTGCAGGCTCTGGAGGTCTTCATAGACTGGGAGATGTCCGTTTTTGTCCTTTTGGTTCCAGCTGTGGGACAGATGTTTGCTGGAATAGAACTGGATGTACTTCACTGTTACTCCTATTTATGGAGAAAGTAATGGACATTACTGCCTTGGTAGCATGGTTGAGGTCCCAGAGGAGAATTCAGACTCCTGCCTTCATGTACCCTTTGGGTTTATTGTGACTGTGTCTTTTGCCTTTCTGTTTCACATGGGAGGATACTGGAAGTGCATTGAACTGTGTGAGCTGTCATTGGCTACTAAGCTACTACACCCTCATAGATGATCTTTTGGTGCCTGATACTTGTATAGAGTTCTGGAATGGTGAACAAATCCCACAAAATTGAATGTTTTCCTTGTCTACAGTACAGCCTGTTATAGGTTATAACAACTGGTGCTTTGCTAGATGGTAGTCAAACTCTCCTAGTTTCCTGTCTATTTGAGAGGAAGTGGGTCTCCTAGGAATAAAGGTTCCCATAAGCCAGCTGGAGCTACAAGTAGTGCTTCTTGCTTTGAAAACTTTGTAAACTGAGTGTAGAATCGCAGTTTCTCCAATCAAGCAGTGTGGCACATGGTCAAGCATGACAACAGATTCTCATACCATCTGTGCAGAGTTGTAATGTTGGTGTGGATGTAGGCTGTAGACTGGGCCATCAGCTTAACTGTTGTTTACATCTCAGTCAAAGTCAGTACTATTGGATTTACAGATTTCTGGAGCCCCAGTCACAGTTTTGTCCTGGAGAGGAGTCAGAAATTCTTGTATTGTCGAGGTCTTCTGGGAGTGGGTCACCCTCAAAACTGATCTCATTGCCTCCTTGAAGAAAGTAATCCTCCTGTACTGCTCAGTTCAGCAGGGTAGAGCAGAGCTGGTGGTGAATGTGGGCACTTTTCAGAAAAGTGAAGATTTCTCTTCACTATTCCATTAATCAATACATATCTATGCCTAATCACAAAATACAAATGAGAAAGACCTACTTCCTTCTTGTTTTCTCCATGGTGGCTTAAAGTGGCATGGTTTCAAGTTTTCAGAGCTCTGACAGTACAGGGCACTTTCACAGTACAAGCTTTGGAAGTTCCCTCTGTGTTTTAGTGAGAGCTGAATTTATTTTTCTGAGTTTGATAGAATAGATCAATTGGACTGTGCCCATTTTGAGTGGAGGCCCAGTGATTGAGGATGCCAAGACATTTTTCATTCATCAGATGTATTGTAAGAACTTCACCTAGGCAGAGAGGTATCCCATGCTTTGTCAGTCAATGTACTGGTCATCTTGACCTGTCTGTAGTATCTTTATGATTTGGGTCTTTGTTATTCCCTAGTCAAGGTACTTGTTTCTAGCATCTAAAATAATTATGACTTTGGATTCCAGAACTGTAGCTCACTCTGATGGGTTAAGCAGTCTCTTTGAAGGATGTTCAACATGTTTGCCTTTCTTGAAGTTTCTCTCTTTGTGAGTTGAATTTCATGACTGACAGGGTTGCCCATCCTTAATATGAATCAAATAGCTCTGAAGTTCCTCTCCAGGAAGGCACTGCTGTTCATAGGTAAGTACTAGGCTATCGGCCCAAGGGCCTATGTAAGCCTAGCCAGCAAGGTTCCATAGCTTAAGCCACCCAAGAAAGTTATTTTCTTTTGCCACTGTCCAGCAGACACACAGAAGTGATCCCCCCGGGGTGTATTTCCTATTTCCCATCCATTCATCAAGATTTTTCTTGAAGAGTGCTAATGCAAAACTTTGCTTGACATAGATGGGTAGCTTGTTCCAGAATATAGGAAGTCTCTGGGACAGGAATCTATCCCTCCAGCATGTCCTGTTTATTGTAGTGACAAGGTTTAGATCCCTAGAGTGTGTAGCTCAGAGGGATTGGGATTTCTTTAGGTGTAGCATGTCCAACAGCTCTGGGTTTGACATAGCTTTATATGTTAGGCAAAGATCACCTCAGAGTAGGCGATATGCTACTGAGTAAAGCTGGAGTTTTTTGAGGCGGTCAGTGTAGGGCATTTGTTTGAGGCCAGTAATCCTCTGTGAGGTACATCTATGGCCTTTCCAACTGCTGCAGATGTCTTGTGAGGTACATTCCAAAAGGGGCGTTGTACTCTGTTGGCGGACATCTTTTCACATAGGTGCTCTGAACGTCAGGGCATTACTGTAGGGAGCCCTGTTGGTCTTTCACAGTGTTCTGGAATCTGCTAGTATAAGTCTGCATTTTCTCAGAAGTCATGTCAAAACTGTTCAAACCAATTTATTAATTTCCCTATTTTCTTGGCTTAGACAGAAATGAGAGAAGGTAGAGCCTTTAATAAGTTGAACATGCACTGTCTGCTCAGGTTTTATTTGAGGATAATAAATTAATTCATGAAAGCTGAATAGCTCTTCAGCAAGCAAGCCTTTTCAAAGCAGTTTGCTATTAAATTGTGTTTATCCACCAGGTATGAAATTGCTTATGGAGAAGTACTGGTTTCAGAGACTACTCTACAAGGGTCATAGCGTCTTCCAGTGCTTTTTTCGTTGTGGCTTTTATTTTCATGGCCACTTGGTTGTTGGTTCACTCCTTCATTAAACTTTATTGTTTGAACTATAGGTTTTAGTTTTTTGTGTTTTAGCTTTTAGGCCTCCTACTGGCTGAGACATCCTGGAAGGTTTAATATTATGCAATTTAAGATTATTCCCTTGACTACCCACTGCAAAAGTCTTCCAGTCTCCAAAGTCAACTGTAGTATGATGTACTCATCATATCAGGTGCTCTGCATGAACCACTTTGTCTAGTGAGTGGTGTTTGGATGAATTCTCTGTATTTTGGCTATGGATGTAAATACCCTGTAAGTAAGTCACATGTGTTTATTATAATGCTGACTATTTGTGTTTGTTTCCTGTCTTGCAGATTGTCCTCACTCAGTGAGCTGGGTTCAAACTGAATAGTGCAATAACTGGACATGCATTCCTAGGCCTAGACGTGGCATATTGGCCTGTGCTGATAGGCACACATGCCACCAAGTGTTTGAATTAGTGAGCATTCATAAATATGCTATGAGTATCATTAAAGTGCAAGAATTACCCACTATAGAAAGCATCATAAGTTAATAGTTAAACACAGAAGGTGTAATAAGAGACCTGGGGACACAGATTGACAGCAACCTCTCCTTTGATAACCACATTGCCACTGTAGTCCGAAAGTCCCTGTATGTGGTACGTCTCATTACAAAAGGTTTTTCATCCAGGAAGAAAGATGTCATAATCCCTCTCTACTTATCCCTCATTAGACTTATTACAGAATACAATGCGTGTGTACCTCACTAGACACGTACAACAAATGGAAAGGCCACAAAAATACCTCACTAAGAGGATTTTACGCCTTAGACACATGCCCTATATGGACAGACTCAAAAAAAAAAAAAAAACTCCAGCTATACTCTCTCTTATCGCCTACTTAGAGGCAATCTCTGCTTGACTTACAAAGCCATGTCTGACCCAGAGCTGCTAGATATGCTACACCTAAAGGAATCCCAATCCCTCTGTGCCACACGCTCCAGGGACCTAAACCTCATTACCACAATAAACAGAACATGCTGGAAGGACAGGTTCCTAACCCAGAGACTTACCATACTCTGGAACAAACTTCCCATTCACGTCAAGCAGAGCACTTCACTGGCCCTCTTTAAGAGAAAACTTGATGAGTGGATGGCCAATAGGAAGCTCATCCCTGGGATCACTTCAGTGGCCTTGCTTGACAGGGGCACTGGAAACTAACTTTGGGCGGCATGATGCCATGGAATCTTCTTGGGCTAGGCTTATATAGGCTCCAGGGCTGTTAGCCTAGTACACACCTCTGAATGGATAAGTCGAGTTGCATGCATGATTTTTGTGACTTTATTACATCTGTTATATCAGTTGAAATTTAATTTGCATTTTATTCTTGAATGGAATAGTCCAATATTACAAGTTTTTCTTTCAGTTTTCCTCTTGCACAAATAGTGTTTTCTTCCACTCGATCAGGAAATGTATTTCGAGCTTTTGTAATTCACCATTCTAAATTCCACCACTTGTCTAATGGGAAATAGATCTAATTACCTGATTCCATTGTTTCTGCTTAATTTTTTAACTGTTGCTGTGCACATCATCTTACATTGTTGATTCTTTAGATTTTAAGTTTTAAAAAGTTGAAGCTTCTTTGTGCCAAGTATGTATACATTGGTGTAGCCAGGAAACTGCAGGTGCTGTAATGCAACCATTTAAAAGCCATAGGTTGTGGCATGGCGCAGTGGTACACATAATATTATTCCCCCCCCCCCCCCCGCAAAAGAAATAGATTGTATGACAATATTTCAGAACATAGTACATTTACTGTCTATGGGCATTGACTTTTTGGCAGTGTGAAACTCCTTGTGCATGTTATACACATACACACATTCACACTCAGGCTTTTGTTACAGTGTTGCTTTGCAAAAAGACTCTACATGACCATCTGCAAATTTGATTTTGTAGTATCGTACTGTGATCAGCCTGTGTGACCCATCATGGCAGACAGTGTAACTGAAGTCAATTTGTACCAATTCAGATTTATCACTGCCTCATTGTGACACTGGGGTGCACTCACACAAATGCCAGTATGCAGTACTTGCAGACATCAGTGCTACAACATGGCAGGCCTGCCCACAGAAGTCCATTAATTTAAGCCTTTCCACACCATCTAGATTACATTTCTTAGTTTTCTTAAACTTTCAAGTTTTCTTCTGCATCCTTGCAACACACACTTAAGTGGCTAACATTACACTGCAATAACTGTGGAGGATCTAATTTAATTAAGCCATGGGTCTGTGGGCCACTCTGCCCCCAGAAGTTTTTGGGTTCTAGGTGCACTTTAACACTTTTCCCAACCTTTAGATCCAGTGATGGCCTCAACAAAATTCATGACTAAGGAAAGAAATTCCTTTTTTTTTTTTCTGTAAAAGAAGGAAAGCTTTGTTCAAGGGTTAATGATCATAACTGACAAAGGAAATGCTCCCAATAAACTCAGAAAACAAATGCTTGTGCTTTCTTCCTACTCCCTAAATATAAAAGACACACACACACACTGCATGCTGACCTACATGCAAAATGGAGTAATGCCAGTTCATCTATGGCATGTCTTTGGATTCTTGGAAGAAGTCAGCAGAGCACCCGAATAAACACAAATACAGACAGGGAGGACAGCAGATTCCATACAGAAGAAGCCACAACCAAGAACTTAAAGTGGAGAAGCTGCACTACTCACTGCACCACTGTGTAAGTGATTAGTTGCTTTCACATCATCCTGCTCAAACCACCAACAATCACTTCTTATTTTCTACAATGCTGATGTTTAACTGTAATAAAAAGTAAAAGAAATTATGACCATCTTTTTATGCTTAGTGCAACCCCCACACGCACACACACTGACATCAGTCAAGTCGCAGTAAAACTTTGTCATTCAGACCATACAGCAACAGTGCACAGCTGAATGAAATTGTGTTTCTCTGACCTCATGTGCAGACATAAACAAGTTCACATACACAACAACAACAACAACAACACAAGTAACAGCAGCAGTAGAGTCCAAGCCATCTGAAGTCGCCACATTTGCATTAAACATGCTCGACTCATCCCAGCGACCACAACAGTCCTCGCCATCCACACTGTTGCTAGTTCCATTTCAGCAACGTTAATGTCCCAAGTCCCAGACCGGTCTCCGATTGAATAGAACCCAAATTAACTGTCACCATTCAATCCCAGTGACCGATGCAATAAAGCAACCCCAGCAATCCTCACTATCACCACTGTCCAAACTGTTGCTAGCTTCATTTTCAACAATCACATCAGCTCAAGTCCCAGACTGATCCCTCTGACATTCAAATTATTTATTTTATTTATTTATTTGACATTTGTTAACTGGGTTGGTCCAGCTGAGCCATATGGCCCTTTTTCAGTGGAAACCCGAGAAGAAAAGCTACAGTTGACAGGAATAATGACATTTTATGATGAGAATTTATACATTGATCAAAAAATAAAAGCTTTAAACAATAATATACAATGAAGAAGAAACCTGCTGCTGCTGCTGCTGCTGCTGCTGGATTAATGTCTCAACACCCAAAAAAGTCCAAAGTCCACAAATTAGAGAAAATAGGTGCTGGACAAACAAACGGCAGTCTCATATAAGGTAAAATAATATTTAATGAAAAAAAGTCGCAATAAAACGTGAGCACTTTCGCAGTGTGAACAGCACTGTGAAAGCGCTCACGTTTTACTGTGTCTTTTTTTCATTAAATATTATTTTACCTTATATGAGACTGCCGTTTGTTTGTCCAGCACCTATTTTCTCTAATAATATACAATGTTATGAATATGAACAATACGAACAGCTAGTAATTTTATGTATTTATTTTGTTTAACCGGGAAAGTTTATACTTGATAAAACCAGAAAGGGACATTTCAGTGTTGTAGCACATTGAGATAGTTTCAACTCTTTTCAAGATACAAAATTAATGAAGATAAAACAAAGGCAGTAACTGTAAAGTATGCACCCACACACAAATTTGTTTAACAATACCTGTATTTATGGTGATATGATAAAATGAAGTACTTAGGGGAGTATGGATTAAAAAGGATTTTGCTATAGCAGTTAAGGATATGTGGGAAGAGACTAAACCAAAGATAATACAAAAACTGGGAAACTGGAAGCTCTGTTTTATGGGTATGGATAGCAAGATACAACCAGTGAAAATGTTTTTTTGGTCTTGAGTTTTATACACGTCAGGCATATTTTTATCAGACAGAGGAAAATTTGTGAATAGTAATTATTAAAGAGTTGAAAGATTTTATCCGCAGCAAGGGGAAGAGGACAAGAGTCAAGTGGGATAAGTCGATCCTTCAAATAAAACAAGGTGATTTGGGAATTGAAGGGGGCATTTTCAGAGCTGTACAGTTAAGGCTCATATGCACAGCAGAAAGCTATTAGCAGAAGAAGCCAAGTTTCCACCTTCAGCGCAACTGCTATAGACCCCAAACTGCCCTGGTCACCCCAACGATCCAAAATCGCCATGATCACCAAAACCACAGCAAATCCACAGCCTAAGCCCAAAAAACACCACCGCTGCAGACAACTGCAAATCTGATCAACAAATGGACGGCAAGTAAAAAAAAAAAAAAAAAACACACCGGGAGACAGAGTAGCTGCTGCCTCACAAGGCACTTCTATTTTCAGCTTTTACATACACATATACAAACACTTGCTCACTTTAAATAGATTTTAGCAAATACAAAATGTTGTGTGACAATGCTAATGCCATTCCAGATCATTGATTGTCAAACAGTGATCAAATATCAGTAGGGTTAAGTCACTTTTATGCACAGATGGTCTTTCTGCCCATCTGTTACAGCAATTTTATTGGCTGATTGTGAAAAAAAATGTTCAAAGTGAAGTATTCCAACTAGATTTACAACTAGCTTTGGGGGTTGGCATAATAGTTAAGCTGTTTACCTACAGACAGAAAGTACAGCTTTTGATTCTCACATTTAGGAAAACTGGCTGGGCTTAAAATGGTGCACACTGACATCCAGCCTAGTATTTACCTATGACAAATCCACATTGGTCTTGCAAAGCCATATTAACGACTGTTTAAATTGGTCAAACAAAAAGGTCAGTTTATTTCATCCACTAACAGCAGTGCCCACATCTAACAGTTATAGCCATTTTGATTGACATCTGTTATGATTAAAATATTGGCAACACTAATATATTTCAGTTTTGTTTCATATAAATAGTATCTGTTGTAAAATATTGCCACTTAAATCACAATACAAAATAGTCCTGTAAATTCAAAATAAACAGACTTGAGCCAACAAAATTAGGGTCAGCCATTTTCATCAACATACACCCCCCTCCCCCATTCCCGGCAGTTGTATACTATGACCATGTACACCTCAGATGTATGACTGTAATAAAAATAAAGGCCATAGATAATGCAACAATATATTTTTTTTTTACACAGAGACAAAGGTCCCAAAATAGGGACAGATTTTAAATATCACTCTAATGCACTTAGAAAGCTGCTATAATTGCAGAATTTGTGTTTGCCTGCATTTTCCGAATGATTTGATGTCTGAAACTAAAATGTGTGTCATTTAGTGACTTCAATCCTCAGTGATTGGCCAGAAAACTAATTTTATGAGGAACAGACCAAAAATATGAAGCAAAAATCTGGACATTCTACAAAAATCTGGACAGTTGAGAGGTATGCCACCAAAATTTGCTGTGTAATGGAGGAAAATTCTTTTGAAGTCTGCTTGAGGTATAAAAATACCTGTGCCAGCACTTCCTCCAAGCAAAATCTTAAACCTTCTGGATTTTGTTGCATATTTGGGAGGCATTCATATGTCCTCCCATTGTCCTCTTGTAAATTGCTTTTGCATTCTCTCTCTCCTCGATCTTTTCTAACCTCCTCTGTTTGATTCGTATAGTCATGCAGTATTTTATATACCATAATAATTATCCATTTTTATAACAGCAGCTTCTGCTCTAGGTTCGACTTAAAACTCTACTAGTGCAGGTCTTTCACTTAGGATTCTCATATCCCTTTTTCTTTGCCTATACTTGATCAGTCATTGGTAGGAAAGGCAGTCTCTAATCTGCAGTCCAAACTTTATGACCTCATCCCATTCTGTTACCTTTCCCTTTCTAGTTATTTGCTTCCAGTGCTGTGGTTTATTTGCCTGTTGTCTGCAGTAAATTCCACTCCCCTCTTTTCTGTACCCTTTCTTGCAGTCATCCTTATTGGCAAGGTCTCCTTTCTCCAGTCCCATACCAGTTTAGTTCTTAGAATACTTTTCTGCAACTTTATGAATATAATGTTCTGTATGGTTGCTATTCTCCTTAATCTGTATACAAACTCCCACTCTTCCCCTTCACTATCATGTCTTTTGAGTCGTAGCCTTCTGCTTGTTTTATGTAGATGAACTTTAATTGCATACCTCTAAAATATCCCTTCAAATCAGGTAATCCTAAACCACCCCACCCTGTTCTACTGTAAGGATCAGCATATCACACTTAACACTTTCCCTGTTATCTTCACAGATAAATTCCTTCAACTCTCTTAACTATTGCCCACAACTTCTTCGTTTGAATAAAAAAAAATGCCTGCCCTGTATATATAACTAAAGGAACTCCCCCCACCCCTTAGTTTAAAAGGGAACAAACTTATTGTTTTATAGGATCTAAAACCATGTTTCTAGGGAGTCTCCCAATACAGACGGACTGTATTGATAAAGCCTTCCCAAAGGTAGCAACTGCTTTCTGAAACCATATTCTCGAAAACATTAGGCAAATCCAGTGACCAGACAAAATTGAGGAGAAAACTAAAATCTCACCTAGAACAAAAGGATAAATGCAGTTGTGTTAGGGATGCAGGATAGGTTTATCTTCAGCACTTATTTATACAATCTATAACTATAGTACTCCTATAATAAACTTCAGTGTGTATAGTACAAAAGTACTGTAATGTGTATATAAATGTAATGTACATAGGTTGGTTGGTTTATATAATTTGGCATATTTCAGTCTAAATTTCAACATACATTACTTGCTACATTTGTTTAAGTGCTGCACAAAGTTAAAGTCTTGCATTTATTCACTCCTCTTACTGTGCTTATGCAGATGCATAAAGCTAAGGCACAGATTATGTGCAGTTTCTTCAGCTCAGGCGTAGGAATACTAAAAAACAAAAAAAGTCACATGGTGCCCATTTTCAGTATAGCTCAACTATACAAGTTAGTATTTGACCATGTGCGGTGTACACTACTACAGTCTATGGGAATTCCGATGGCTGTACCTCTTTCCACATTAGATTTGGTAGAAGTTGATATCTCTATGGAGTCACTGTGTTACTGAATATGTTATGCCACCATGCAGATGTGAACTTGGCAATAGATGATGGTCACTGTTGCTAGGACAGCCAACCCTATGTGCAAAAACGGGGGGAAAAAAGACGGAGGTGGATGGCTGTGGATGGATTGTACATTAGTGATGCTTATGATCTGTCTCTCAGAATTACCAAAAACAAATGTTCACATTTTGGTATCTGTTAGTGATGCTTACTGCAGCTTTTTGTACAGTATACTTGTAATAGTATCTTTACCCTGATGTCTTTTTTTTTTTCCATTGTAGTGCCTAAGTAATGCCTGAAAAGTATACTCAGGACCAGTTCAGTAACTTGAGTGACTAAGTAAAATGATTCTTTCATTCATTCATTCATTTACCCAGCCTCCAAATATGTCTGCAAAAGCCTGACACAAGCCTAAAAGTGAGGTGTTGTAAAGCCTGCTGATCTGAACGAGTGGATGTTCATTGTTACACTTCTGCAGTCATCACTCTTGGGTTATCCTGCCGTTAGGCAGTCCCGCAGTCGGCCCGAGTTCCAAAATCTTGGTCCGGCGTTGGTTGCTGTTGCTTCTTCCCTCACGTCAGTGTGCCAGGGGTATATAAGATGCATCCGACTCCATTTTCTTTAGTCTTTCTTGCCACGCGGTGCCCGAAGCAGAAGCAGTTCGCAAGTGCCGGTCAGCCGACTCCTGAGATTTTCAAATCTAATTTCAGACCGAAGTCTTCATAAAGCTAAGTACCCCGTTGGGGAACCTTTTCTTGCCTCAGTCCGATGTCAGAAAAAGTTAACAATTGCATTTCTTGTGGGAAGCAAATACCGTATAAGGACTTTCATTCTTATTGTATTCCTTGCCTAGGCCCAGACCACGACTTCACAGGTTGTCTGCTTTGTGCTAGGTTTAATAAACAAACTATTAAATGTCGGTTTGATTTCACCCAACATTATTTTGGTAGGAAATTTAATTATACCATGCCGTCGGAGCAAACGACGACCGGAATGCATAAAAAACACAAAGATAAGGACAGGCAGCTGAAATCCAAACAGGACTTCGAGGCCTCTGCTAGGCCAGTCGCCGGTTCTCCGCTTTTCAATGAGGCGCCTACGCAGCCCCTGACGACCGCTGATTTAGAACCCCAGGTGACATCCGATTCACAAGCGGAGATTACTAGGCCTCCACAGCCTTTACCTTTAGGCCCTTCCGACTCCATACCTGAAGGAGATTTCGGTGCAGTTGAAACCCCTTCAGTTGCTGAAGGTGTCTTCAGACTGACTACACTCGCTATTAAATCATATGCAAAACTGAAAACTCCTTTAAAAACAAAGAAGACTGCACAGCAGTCTCCTGTACAAGGCCCCATGCCTAGGAAACAGATGCTTAAGATGGCTGAAGACTTAATTACCCTAATCAGAGGTTCCCATCCCCCTCCTGATAAAAGGCCAAGGCAGGAGGAAGACTATGTTTCCTCTGACCAGGTTTCAATTTCCTCAGACTCTTCTGAGGAACAGAAATATTCCTTTCCCCCTTATGAAGATTCTGATGCGGAAGAGTCTATCCCTTCTGCATCTCCTCCAAAAGACTACTCTTTTGGGGAAACCTTGCACTATGAGGGAACATTTCCACTGGGAAGGCCAGGATTACTCTGATTCTAAGAAAAGGCTCAGAGAGTTCCTTTTACTTACCCCAGCACAGACCACTTGCAATTCCACCTGTGTTAGACATTGTGGATGATGTTTATTCAGAATCTAGCCTTAACCCATATTCACTACTTCCTGCACCAGCCAAACCAGACAAATACTACAGAGTCCCTGACTCACACAAATTCCTGTATAAAAGCCCTGTTGCTGACCCAGAAACCATTTCCCAGGGTCCCAAAGGGGCTAAAGCTTCTACTGCTAAAAATCCTGTGCCCTCTGAGAGAGAGATTCTAGAGCACTAGACAGATGGGGAAAGAAAGTATATACCTCAGCTACTCTAGCTATGAGGGCCT
Source organism: Protopterus annectens (assembly GCF_019279795.1). Classification (NCBI taxonomy): domain Eukaryota; kingdom Metazoa; phylum Chordata; order Ceratodontiformes; family Protopteridae; genus Protopterus; species Protopterus annectens. The sequence goes on along the minus strand of NC_056735.1, from coordinate 402,132,964 downwards.
TAAATTGTCAGTTTCACATGCTGAAATATCAACAATATCTGATGTCTCAATTAAAACAAAAAATGCTCACACATACAGACCAGCCAGATTACAAGGAAATGCAAGATTTGTTGCATTCAGCTGAACAAGTGGGAAAACATAAAAAAGCAAAAACAGAGTAAAAGGCAATAAGAAGCACAAATAACCAGATGAATTGCCCTAAAAACCACAAGGGAAGCTCGCAACACAATAGGAACTCCAAAGTGAATACAGTAGATACTCGCAACCCAGTAAAAACCCCAAGAGGAGTTCAGTAGATGCAGTTTATTAATAACGCTTCCAACACAGTACGTTTTCGACAGAAGTCTTCATCAGAATCAATACAACAGATTCAATTAACAAAGCAGCTTATATATACCCTCCAATTAGTAATTAAAATACTATCCAATAAAAACATACAAGTGGGAAAACATACTTTGCAGTGTGGATTTGATTCATAGGAAGCTTCTAGTAGAGCAGCAGTGACAGGGTCTGTCATACGTAGGCATGCTTGGCTAAAAGAGCAAACTTTGCCTGATCATGTTAAAGCAAAGTCATTGGATGCACCCTTACAGCAGGAGGATGTTTTATTCGGTGTAAAAGCAGAAGAAGTTTTAAAGAAAATGGAGGATAAGGCAAAATCTATGCAGACGGTCAAGGATTTTTTTACAGGTTCAACCTCCTCGTTTCAGCAGAAATTGGCCAACCAAAAACTGGTCCTTTCCAGCTTCTGCCAGACCACAGAGGGGCAGATACAGATGCCCAAGAGGCAGAGGCCAGCCACAAGGCTCTTACCAGCCTCGACAATGGAGTGCCACAACCCAAAATGGAGGAGAAGACAGGTCTCAAACTACCAGAAGACAAACACAATGACTTACCACTCAGACTACAAAGCAAAACCCACCCTCTTGGCAGCTCCCTTGGGGGGAAAAGTAGCACTTTTTGCAGACAGTTGGCACATCATCACAAAAGACAAATGGGTCCTAAATATTGTATCTCAAGGATACAGATTCCACTTTCACACTTTGCCAAGGATAAAAGGAATGCCAAACCTGCCACTAAATCAATGGGCAGAGGCTCAAAAGCAAATTTCAGCTCTCATGGACATGAGAGCCATTCAACAGGTTCCTACACAGGATCAAGGACAAGGATTTTACTCAAGACAGTTTCTAGTTCCCCGAAAGGTCTGGACCCATTCTGGACCTCTCAATTCTAAACATATACCTGGAAGTACCCAAATTCAAGATGCTAACACTACAGCAACTTCTTCCCATGCTGGGCAAGAAGGCTTGTCTAGTAACGTTGGACCTCAAGGAGGCATACCTGCATGTCCCCATCAGACAAAATTGCAGAAGATACCTCCGATTTATTGCAGGTTCAACCCATTACCAATTCTCTGCACTGCCCTTTGGCTTATCTACTGCGCCCAGGGTCTTCACAAAATTCCTGGCACCAGTAATTGCGTACTGCAGACAAAGAGAGATTCAAATATATCCATACCTGGACGACTGCCTTATTCAAGCAGAAAGTAAGGACATTCTATTAAAGCATATGGCGTTTGTCAAAAACCTACTAAGTTGCCTAGGGTACACAGTAAATGAAAAGAAGTCAAAACTAGTGCCCTCACAAGACTTAATATTCCTGGGTGCCAGCTTAAATGCAGTGGCCCAGATGGCTTACCTCACGCCAGACAAGCAGACAACTGACTCAATACTTCAAAATGATGGCAACAAAGACCCAACTCCCTGCAAGAAAAATTCTGCAGGCCTTGGGATTCATGGCATCTTGCATACTACCAATACCATTTGCAAAACTGAATATGAGGAAATTACAATGGTTTCGGAAAAGCGTATGGTCTCAACACAGCCACAGCTTGGAAACAATAATTCCACTCATTCCCTGCCTTCAACAGGAGTTTCTATGGTGGGCTCAGGCATTTCACCTCAACGAGGGTCAGCCTTTCACCTTACCCACAGCCAGGCAAACTATAACAACAAATTCATCGGTTTATGCCTGGGGAGCACACATGGCAGGACAGTGTATTCAGGGCAAATGGTCTGCAACCCAAAGGCATCTACATATCAATCAAAAAGAGATGCTAGCTGTACAAAATGCCCTAACAGCTTTCAAGGACCTCCTACATCCAGGACAACTCTTAATAAAGATGGACAACACCACAGTGATGTGGTACATAAGCAAGGGGGCACACACTCCTACCCCCTATGCAGACAAGCAGTGAGTTTTTGGAACACAGCGCTGATCTACCAAGTTCAACTACAAGCACAATTCCTGTCAGGAAAGAAAAACACAGTGGCAGACGATCTAAGCAGAAACATCACAGATCCTCACGAGTGGAAACTAGATCCACAAGTATTCACAATGATAACTCAAAAATGGGGGAGCCCAGACATAGATCTGTTTGCTTCCCCCCAAAACTACCAACTACGGAAATTCTGCACAAGGACATACCACACACTAGCTTGGAAAGTGGACGCCCTCTCATTCAGTTGGAAAACATTGACAGTGTATGCCTTTCCTCCACTGCCTCTTCTGGCAAAGGTGCTGCTGAAAGCCAGATTAGAGAGGCCACAAATGATGCTCATTGCTCCAGACTGGCCATGCCAACACTAGTATCCAATACTAAGGAACATGGCTCAAGGCCCACCATGGATTTTGCCTACAATTCCTCACCTGCTCACTCAGCAAAACAATCAGATTCTACACAGCCAGCTCAAGACTTTAAATCTGGCTGCATGGCAAATTGCCTAAATAACCAGTCAACACTTCTCTCTAAAGCTGTGATGGACGGTATTCTGGAGGCCAGGAGGCCCAGCACCAGGAAATTCTATTCAGACAAATGGAAAAGATTCTGCGCTGGAACCAGGCTAAAGGCCAAAATCCCCTTGTCCCAGCTATTCCTCAGATTCTTCAGTATTTAACTGAGATGTTGCACAAAGGACTTTTCTTCTCATCTATTAAGATCCACACCTTAGCTATTTCAGCTCAATACAACACAAATCCTCCTACATTTTCACATCCATTACTAAGACAGTTCCTCAGAGGGGCTAAGAACATAAGACCGCCCCGGAGAGCACCAACACCAACTTGGGATCTCAACTTTGTTCTGGAAAAGCTTACACTTCCGCCCTTTGAACCAGCTTTCACTGCTGATCTACAGTTCCTATCATGGAAAACTGCCCTGCTGCTAGCAATAACTTCAGCACGAAGAGTCTCAGAACTACAGGCTCTAATGGCAGTGGAGCCTTTCATCATTTTTCATCAAGACAGCGTCTCTTTACGAACTAACCCTTCCTTTATGCCAAAGGTGGTATTCAGTGTGGCCCTAAACCAAACCATTCATTTGCCCACCTTTTATCCAAACCCCCAGAACAAAGGGGAAAGGCTCCTACACTCTTTGGACATTCACAGGCAATTACATTACTACTTGGATAAAACTAAGGCTTTCAGAAAATCTGACCAGCTCTCTGTATCCTATGCTGCAGGATCTCAAGGAAAGGCTATCTCAAAACAGACCATTTAAAAATGGATAGGACATTGTATCCATTTTTGCTACACACACACACCATGTGAAATCTGTGCCTGGTAACATCAGGCCCCATTCCACCAGGGCTACAGCTACATCAACAGCCTTCCTCAGAGGGGTACCAACCAAGGATATTTTGGAGGCTGCAACTTGGAGTTCAGTGCACACCTTCACTAAGCACTATCACTTACCTCTGTACTCTAAAACCAGAGCTGGCTTTGCCACTACAGTTCTGCAGGGCCTACTAGCCTCTCCAAACCCTGTTTAGTTCCACCACCCATCCTTAGCTTTGGGATTCAACCCAAGAGTGATGACTGCAGCAGTGTAACACGATGAACATAGTACAGTTTTGTACCTACCATAAATGTAGATGTTCGAGTGTTCACACTGCTGCAGTCCAGGTTACCCTCCCCCCACCCCCTCTGAAATAGCTGGACTTATCTATTCCTTTCTATCCTATACAACCTCTGTGGTGTATTTGCTTGTGACTGAAGGTATTGTTTAATTTTTATATGTATATTTTTATATAGCAATATGTATTGCCTACCTATTGGGGGGGCACCTGATATCTGGGGCAAGAAAAACTGAAGAAAATGGCGTCGGATTCATAGGTTCATAGTTTCAAAGGTAGGTACTAGGCTATCGGCCCTAGGTCCCATACAAGCCTAGTTAAAAAAATGTACCCTGGCTTTTGCCACCCAAGAAAATTATTTTCCTATGCCCCTGTCGAGCAGAGCCACAGAAGTGATCCCTGGGGTGAATTTCCCATTTCCCATCCAATCATCAAGATTTTTCTTGAAGAGTGCTAATGAGGAGCTCTGTTTGACATAGATAGGTAGTCTGTTCCAGAGTATGGGAAGTGTCTGGAACAGGAATCTATCCCTCCAGCATGTTCTGCTTATTGTGGTGACAAGGTTAAGGTCCCTAGAGTGTGTAGCTCGGAGGGATTGGGATTTCTTTAAGTGGAGCATGTCCAACAGCTCTGGGTTTGACATAGCTTTGTATGTTAGGCAGAGATCGCCCCTGAGTAGCCGATATGCGATGGAGTAAAGCTGTAGTTTTTTGAGACGGTCTGCATAGGGCATCTGTTTGAGGCCAGTAATCCTCTTTGTGAGGTATTTCTGTGGTCTTTCCAGTTGTTGTAGATGTCTTGAGGTACATACCAAAAGGGGTGTTGTACTCTATAATGGGTCTAATGAGTGATGAGTAGAGGAGAACAATGACATCTTTTTTTCTGGATGAGAATCCTTTTGTGATGAGATGAGCCACGTAGAAGGATTTCCTGACCACTGTGGCAATGTGATTACCAAAGGAGAGACTACTGTCCACCTGTGTCCCAAGGTCTTTTATCACATTTTCAGCATTAAGTAGACTACCAGCTATGTGGTAGTTCATGGGTACAGAGTTTTTACCAAAGGGGATGACAATACACTTTTTGGCATTGAGCATCAGGCCATGGCTTTGACACCAGGTATCTGTCTCTGTGAGGCCCTTTTGTAGTTTGTCCATATCGTTAGGAGTTTCGATTATGGCTCCTAGTTTGCAGTCACCTGCAAACTTTTTAGCCAAAGACCTTCTGTGTTGGCCTGCACTTCAGAGAAGTAGATACCAAACAGGAGAGGACCCAGGACTGAACCCTGTGGTACTCCACTTGTCACTGGTCTGATGTCGGATTTGGAATCTGCTACTTTCACAGTGTGGGTTCTGTCCGTGAGCCACTTGGCAACCCATCTTATGACATGTGGATTTATACCTAGTTTAGTGAGCTTATCTATAATTCCAGAGTAGGGGATGGTGTCGAAAGCCTTGGCGAGATCTAAATAAGCTGTGTGAACCATTTTACCATCATCTATGGGCTTTGGTGACTGCCTCAAAGAAGTCAATCAGGTTTAGGAGACATGATCTGCCTTTTACAAATCCAAACTGAGTAGGGTCCAGAGTTTGGAGATGACCAATGTCTTTGATTATGAGTTCCATGATGATACGTTCCATGGCCTTGCAAACCAGGCTCGTCAGGCTAATGGGGCGGTAGTTCTCGGGGTCCGTCGTGACTCCCCCTTTGTGGAGTGGGATAACTGTCGCAGTGCGCCATTCAGTGGGTACAAAGCCTGAGGTGAGGCTATGATTGAACATGGTACTTAAGTAGGGTGCCAGTTCATTTTGTAGTTCATGTAGAACGCAGCCTGGGATATTGTCAGGTCCCGTGGATGCTGTGTTCTTGGCTTTGGAGAGTGTTTTTTTCACCTGTGCAGTCGTGATTATAGGAACTTTGCATTCTTCCGGTATAGAGATGGGCCCTCTAGGGGGTGAGAGGGGGGTAAAGTTAGCACTGAACCTATCTGCTAGGATGTTGGCAATATCAGTTGGTTCTGTATATTTAGTGCCATTATGCTGTAACTCAGAGCAGATCTGAGTGTTCCCATTTAGATTCTTGACATAGCTATAGAATGCTTTGTGGTTGTCTTAGTCAGTGGCAATTTTGTTTTTGTAACTAGCTTTGGAGGATTTTATGAGGGATCTCAGCTTCTTACTGAGGTTGACCCAGGAGTTCCTCCAGTCATGGGATTTTACTCTTTTTTGCAACAGTTTCTTTCTTCTGTTGTAGAGTTTGTTTATGGCAGAGGACCACCAGATTGGCTTCCTTTTTTTGGAGGATAACATCTTGGTTCTATTAGGGATAGCATGATCCATGCAGTTGTGTAAGTGCTTATAAAGTGCATTTGTGTAGGATTCGGCAGTCATACCTCTATTGTCCGTCTGCATGGGTGTCATTAAGTTTGCCACTTCTGTCTTAAGAAGTGTGAAGTTGGCTTTTGAGAATTTTTTTACGATGGTTTCCCTAATTGAGGCTGGGATGTGGATGTCTAGGCTGATTAGCTTGTGGTCGGATCTGACCAACGAGGAATTGACCTCTGGTGTGGAACACCGGTTTCCCATGTGGGTGATGACCAGGTCTAGGATATTGCTGCCCCTGGTGGGGGTGTGAATAAGTTGATCCAAGGCATTGGAATTTATAAAGAGTTGGTACATGAGTAGTTTTCCCAGTTAATGGTGGGGTAGTTGAAATCGCCCATTATTAGGGTGTTGGGTTGTACCCTAATACTTTCCAGTGTATCAAGAAATGAGGAGTGTGAATCCTGGGGCATGGTGGGGGGTCTGTAGCAAGCTACAATTTGGATTGCGGTCTTGCCCAGAGTTAGTTGCACTTGGATAATCTCGGATGCATTATGCTGTGCAACTAGCCTGGAGGTGTGGATATCCTTAATGAATATGGACACACCTCCGCCTTTAGTGCTTCTTTCTGGGTTTGGTGGCCGAAAGGTGTGGTATGAATTGAAGCCTGGTAATGCAGGGGTGCTCTCTGGAGCTTTGAACCAGGTCTCTGTCACTGCACAGATGTCAATGTTCTCCATTTTAAGGAGTGCCTCGAGTGTGCCTCTTATATACCCCTGGCGCACTGACGTCAGGGAAGAAGTGACAGCAACTGACGCCGGACCAAGACTTTGGAACTCGGGCTGACTGCGGGACCACCTGACGGCAGGATAACCCAAGAGTGATGACTGCAGCAGTGTGAACACTCAAACATATACATTTATGGTAGGTACAAAACTGTACTTTTTGCACTATTCTGCATACCCACAAACACCATCTTAGTGCAGAACACTACTTGATGGGTTGATATTCCAGAGTCTTTTATACATGAGTCATACTTCTGGGTCTTACCAAGATAGATGGATTTTCTTCTGTAAAACTCTGCCAGCATCCTTCTCTAATGTGGTCAATCCAGCATCAACCATTTCTCATCTGTCTACAGCCAGTTCTTCCACTGAGTGGACTGTTAGGCAAACAATTTGTCTTTGGCTTGGACAGGACCAAAAATCTTTATTCCATGGAGCTATGTAATAAATATTCTCATGAATGCCTTACTACTTAAATGATTTTAATAATTAATTTTATTTTCATTGTTTCACACACTTGTTTGCATCTTTCTGTTCATAACTGCTCTGCTCAGCTTGTGCAGGTAGATGAAAATCAAAATGTGGGCTTGCATACAGCAGATTGTTGAACATTTGTTATGCAGGACCGGAGTGTTGGTGTATGATTAACTCTATTCATGGTTCACATGTTCTTGTGCTGTGCAAGTATTAGCTGGGTAAAAGTGACCTCTCTAACTGCCATAATATTTTATAGTTGAAAATAAGCACAGATTATAAATGGTCTGTACAAGTTTTATGGTGGTATACTTATGGGTCTAATAGTTTTTATATTTTTTAGCAAGTCAAGAAACTTCATTGACAGAGAATATCAGTAGTAGTATTAAACACACCTCTGCAAGAAAAAAAAATCTATGGAGAACAAAAGCAAAATGTAATAGTTAACTTGACAAAAATACATATTAGTATGACCCTATAGTACTGTTTGTAGATACTTTATCTACAAAGTATGCAATAGTCTAAGTTTAAGGTTTTATCATTTATGTGTTGAGTAGTTGTCCTGTAGACTGTTGAAATCAAATTACTGGTTCACTGTTATTGAGCAGTGTATAGCATAATATCCGATATGAAAATGTAGTAATATTTGGTCACTGAACTGTATTGCACCACTTGATGACAAGAAGATATTATGCACTATATTGTATATGTAACCTTCTTTTCAGTTAGCAGAGCCTAGATAAAGATTACCTACAAGGAATGCCATTCCTTTGAATGTATGTATGGGGGGCAGGTATTAAACCTATTAAGAAACCTTCTTCTGTGGATCACTAGTGATATCTGCATTGCTTACTGTACTTATTTCCTTGTTTCACTTGAAAGTTACTGTTTGTCATTTTTGCATTTAAGTTACCTGTAACACATTGCACTTAAGTTACCTGGCACTTGCTCACTAAAGCAATTATATAAGTCAGCACTAAAAATTAAAAGCACTACACCCTCACTCCCCACTGGCCCTTGTTTTCAATTATTAAGGAATTCCCAATATTATTCTAGCATGTCCAAAGGTTAGTTGTCAATCTCCTCTCTGGTCCAGCTGGTGAATCTGGGAATCTTGAGGCAATGTTACAACTGCCTCATGTACACAGACAACCCTCTCCTCCTCCCAACAAATTCCAACACATGTGAGAGATGCAACCATATAGCCAAACTGGAGGCTAAGCTCTCTCAACTCAGTACTGGCATAACCAGTCAGGAAGAGAAGGAAACCACACTCACTACAATTCCAGTCTCACATAGACCTACCACGACAGCAAACCAAACACATAATCACACAAAAACATACTCGGAGGCTCTAAATAAAGATCTGCCTAAGCAGCAGAGACCTCCAAAGCAGACACCCAAGCAACCGCTACCCCAAAACAAAACACGTGCAACACATATCTCACAAAGCCAGTGTGCCGAACAGTCACAGCCCTTAAGACTAAACAACACACCTGATACATTTGTAATAGGTGACTCTATCGTCAGGCACACTGACATCCCGCTCACCAGGCTGAACAAGGAGAGGGTCACGGTGAGCAGCCTGTCGGGCACTAGGATCCGCCACATAACACAAGCACTCAGGTCACTCCAAGGCAAGTACAAATATGACTCAGTCATTGTCCATGCTGGTGTGAATGACCTGAGACGTACCTCCCTGGACTACATGAAAAGAGACATAAAGGAGCTCTCTGAGCATGTAGCCCAGGCCGGTATGACCCTGACCTTGAGTAGCATCTTACCCTCACCAAGAATGATGCCACAATATGAAGACAGGATGATCAATTTCAACAATTGGCTTAAGTACTGGTGTCATTCAAAGGGGATCCAATGCCTGTCAGCTTGGGATGATATGCTCGACAAGCCACAATGCTTCGCTAGGGACGGCTTGCACCTGTCACCCTGGGCTTTCGGATATTGGCAAAGGCTCTTGCTACCCCCATAGTGCCTTTTTAGGCAAGGCTCAAAAGACAAACCCACCTCCATAGGTATCACAAGGGATAAGAAACTAAGAGTAATGCTACTCAACGCCAGAAGTCTAAATCTCAAGATGCACACACTCAAAACTCTCCGTAGCATGGAGAACATCGATATCTGTGCAGTAACAGAAACCTGGTTCAGCGCTCCCGAGAGCACCCCAGCACTACCAGGTTATACCTCATACCATGCTTTTTGCCCCAAAACTTGGACCGAACCACAAAAGGAGGGGGAGTATCGATATTCATCAAAGATACCCACACCTCCAGGTTGCTGGCAAAGCACGAAGCATCAGAGACTATCCATATGCAACTAACAGTGGGTAAAACTGCCTTCCAGTTTATAGCCTGCTACAGACCACCCTCCCAAACCCAGGAACCCCACTCGGCCTTCCTGACAACACTGGAAAATATGAAGGTCTCTCCAAACACCATTATATTGGGCGACTTCAACTACCCAAACATAGACTGGGAGCATTACTCTAGCTCCAACACCCTAGCCCAAAGGTTCCTAGAATTTATAAACTCAAATGCTATGGAACAACTTGTTACCACTCCCACAAGAGGGGAAAACATACTGGACCTGATCATCACCAACATGGGGACTCTATGCTCCAGACCAGAAGTGTATCCCTCACTGGTAAGATCAGACCATAAACTAATCTCACTGGATATTCACATCCCGACCCCCTGCCCAGAAAACCACAGTGAAAAACTTCTCTAAAGCAAATTTCACACTCCTCAAAACCGAGGTAGAATCCTTCAAAGCCCCCGGGCCTGTGGAAAATACGTCCCAGACCGCAGAATCCTTTATAAACACATTCTATGAACACCTTCAGGAATGCATGGATCATGCAATCCCAAATAAAACCAAGACCCAATCCTCCAAAGGCAGACGTCCTGTCTGGTGGACCCCAGCCATAAACAAACTATACAATAGAAGGAGGAAGCTACTAAATGATAGAGCAAAATCCCAAAAAGGGAAGGCATCACTGATCAGTATTAGCAGAAACTACGGGCACTCATAAAATTGTCTAAGGCCAGCTTGAGAGAAAAATTGCACAGGACACTAAGGATAATCACAAGGCTTTCTTTAGTTATGTTAGGAACCTGGGTGGTAATTCCCAGATATGCTCAGAATTAGTCCAAAATGACAAAAAATACACTGAACCCACAGACATTGCCAACATCCTAGCTGACCGGTTCAGCGCAAACTTCTCCCCCCCTCCCCACCAAAAGGGCAAATATCTATCCCAGCAGAGTGCTGCCCCCCTAACATCTCAAATGCTCAGGTAAGAGCCGCCCTCTCCAAAGCAAAAAACACAGCATCAATGGGACCAGACTGTGTCCCAGGCTGCGTCCTACATGAACTCCAAGAAGAGCTAAACCCAAACATAAAACTACTGTTCAATCTCAGCCTTACTACAGGATATGTGCCCAAAGAGTGGCGTACAGCAACAGTGGTCCCTCTCCATAAAGGTGGTGCCTCAACGGATCCTGGAAACTATCGCCCCATAAGCCACACTAGCTTGGTCTGCAAAGCTATGGAAAGGATCATCATGGACCTCATAAATAAAGATATTGGGGACCTACAGACACTGGATCCTACCCAGTTCGGCTTTAAGGGCAGATCCTGCCTCTTAAACCTGGTTGATTTCTTTGAAACTGTCACCAAGGCCATTGACGAGGGGAAGGTGGTCCACACAACCTACCTGGACCTCGCAAAAGCCTTCGATACAATACCCCACTCGGGCATTATAGATAAGCTCACCAGCTTAAATATAAACCCCTATGTCACTAGATGGATTGTAAACTGGCTCAAGGACAGAACCCACATGGTTAGAATTGCTGGAGCACTGTCAGACTCCAAACCAGTTACAAGTGGTGTCCCACAAGGCTCAGTCCTGGGACATCTCTTGTTCGGTATATATTTCTCGGAGGTACAGGCCAACACGGAAGGACTGTGGCTGACCAAGTTCGCAGATGACTGCAAACTGGGCCCCATAATAGACTCTCCAGCCAACACAAGCATCCTCCAAAAGGGCCTCATAGAAACAGACAACTGGTGCCAGAGCCATGGCCTCAAGCTAAATGCCAAAAAGTGTATAGTCATACCCTTTGGCAAAAACAAAGTGCCCACAAACTACCACATAGGTGGTAATCCATTAAGTACAGAAGAAGTAATTAGGGACCTGGGGACCCAAGTTGATAGCAATCTCTCATTTGACAACCACGTGGCCAAAGTGGTTAGAAAAACATTTTATATAGCCCACCTAATCATGAAGGGATTCACATCTAGATCAGGGGAGGTCATCGTGCCTCTTTACTCATCCCTCATCAGACCCATAATTGAGTACAATGCCCCTTTTGGGATGTACCTTAACAGACACCTGCAGCAACTGGAAAGACCCCAAAAGTACCTCACCAAGAGGATCAAAGGGCTCAAACAGATGCCATATGCTGCCTGGTTAAAGAAACTCCAGCTCTACTCAGTGGCATACCACCTGTTCAGAGGCGATCTGTGCTTGACGTATAAAGCCATGTCCAACCCGGAATTAATGGACATGCTGCACCTCAGAAAATCCAAATCCCATCGAGCTACGCTCGAGACTTGAACCTCAGCACTGAAATAAATAGGACATGCTGGAGGGACAGATTCATAACCCAGAGGCTCCCTTCACTCTGGAATAAAATCCCAGTCCAGGTTAGGCAGAGTCCCTCATTGACTCTCTTCAAGAGGAATCTTGATGAGTGGATGGGAGATCGTAGGTTTACCCCGGGTATCACTTCTGTGTCACTGTTAGACAGAGGCACAGTATACTAACCTCGAAAAAGGGCATAGCAAAATAAATTTAAAATGGGTGGCGAAAGCCAAACACATTCTGGCTAGGCTTATAAATGCCCTAGGGCAGATAGCCTAGTATGAACCTATGAACCTATAATGAAGGAGTGATTCCAATGTAGTGGGAACATTTGCCAATGCTTAAAAATGAAGCCCACAAAGGATGTACACACTAGCCTAATTCACTTATCTTCAGGGGTGTTGTGTTCTCTGTTCTGACTCAGTGTTCCAAACAGCTAAAAATCAGAATGTGTATAGTCCAGCAGCTGGGGAACTGTAGCCCACGTCATTGTTTTGAGAAGTGTTTTCTATTTTCCTTGATTTGTAGGCAGAACCATATGTGAAAGTAGTTTGCAGCTTTTATAACACAGTGCCAGCAACTACTAGAAGGGAACTAAAATGTAGTAAATAAAATGCTGCCTTTGATGGAGCATTTTGAAAAAAAATAAATAAATAAAATAATGAATATTAGGCAGGTGAAAAAGCCGAAAGACACAACATACCAGGTACTTAGGTTGAGCACAAACTCTGTAGAGATACATAGTTCCACTTTTCTGATGCGTCGTCTGATAAGGATGATTGGGTATCAATTTCTTAAGTCTAGAAGCTTTTTTTTAGGTATTGTCTGTTCTGTTCATTAAATTGTCAAGAAATGCACAGGCTTCCTTCTGTCCAAAAAATGTCATTTTTCTGTTTGAATCTGTCACTGTACATATCTCATCTAGTTGTATTAATCAGTTGCTGGCATACTGTTACCATTTGAAATTTTTGTAAACTATCTTCTATTTTTCTTCTACTTTCAAGGCAACTCTAGATACCAGTAAAGTGGTAGAAACCAATAATCCTAAAACTGATGTGGTGGGAGAAGATGCTATCCTACAGACTAGAACGTATGATTTGTACATCACGTATGACAAGTACTACCAGACTCCTAGGCTTTGGTTGCTCGGCTACAATGAGGTATCAGTATATGTCCTATCAACTTAATTTTCTTTTTTTGAATTAATACATTTCCATAACTGCGTCATATGCTTTTCAATGTATTTAAGAAATGCATTTAATCCATATCCCCATCCATGTAGAAAGTGTTAAATACCTGTAGGGATGGAATGTGCATACCATTCATTGTGTGCAATAAATATTAAGTTCATTTCAGTAGACTCGGTCTGTTTGCATCTGAACAGCATTTTGTTATATGGTGGTCTGACTACTGTGGCTAATGCATTTTGCAGCACCAACTATAATGAGACCCAGTGAAAACTCATTTTATTTTACTGGTTCAGATGCAGAAACTGTACAAGAGTGATGGTACAGTGGTGTGTAGTTTATCTCAAAATCATTTTTAATTACTGTTGTTTTTCACTGTTTCTGCTTTTGGGCTTTACTGCCTAAACATAAAATAATGTGATTTTTTATCTGTGTACTACAGATCTTTTTTTCAAAACTGTCTTAAAATGAAAACAAAAGGGTTGGTGCTGGAACATTTATTTTCCTACCTGCATGCTAAATGAATGGTGACTTGAAGGATAATGGGCTGGGGGTTTCCCAAACAATGTCATCTGGCATGGCAGTGGTAGTACATCTGTTTTACCTTCCCACAGCTTTGTTAGCAAAAATACTAACATTTAATCAAGTGTGCTGCTTTGGAGGGGGCATGCTATTGAAACTGTCTGGCTGACTTTTCATGAACAACACTAAAATGTTGGCTGCATTCATTCAAAATAATTTTCGCAACCTTAACTGGAATTATCATTAGAGATATTGATTTGGCTACCAGACACTGAATGCCACATTTCTGTCCATTCTGTGGTCACACAGTATGCATTGCTTTTGGTTTGTGCACTGGTGAGAGATCGTGTGCCAGACTCCAATATATGAGGTAGCATGGTTTACAACATGGAGACATCTGGACATTTATGCAGAAAATTGTGAGGCCATGCACTTTGGTGAGAGTTGGAGTTCTAGGAAAATGTGCATGCTAAGATCATGTAGTGCTATGGATGACAGTAGAGCAGTATAAGGATGTGTGGACATTATTCCTGTGTTGAATCATGAACGATAGTGGTGGGGCTATTCAAGATTCTCATGTGTTGCTGAAGAATAGCACAAGATATAAAGACCTTTCTCGCAGTTGTTTAGAACAGTTGCATCTAGTGTACTTTGTCTAGTTCTTTGACAGTTTCGAGGAAGGGGAAGCTTCTGTTAAGTTGCTTTAACCATCTGTGTTTTTTTTTCTTTCCATGTTTCTTGAAGATTTTTGAAGAATGGCGATGCTTTTATTTTTTGCTTCCCATCAGACATTTTTTTTTATTTCTACAGGAAGGAGCTGAAGGAAAACTCCCTAAAGTTTTTGTGCTAGCTTTAAAGAACTGATGCAGCTATGGTCTAAGGGCTACTTCTGGTGGAGGTAGTTCATAAGTTAAGAACTGCAGAAGGACTAAGATCACAAAATAACCAGATATCCCTGGATGTGGGAGGGTGAGGCAATGAGCCATCTAAGTATCTTGTAAATGGATATATATGAAAAGTCAAAGCAAAAGTCTTATGAGAAATCCATGGAATTCATAGAGGAAACGTCAAGCATGGAAGAGTCAAATCTTAGATCTAGATCCAAGAGTGCAGGTACTTCACTGGCATGCAGTACCACATTTATTGTGTTATGGTCAGTCATTCTGATAAGAGTCTATTAATTAAATTAAAGAATTGGATGTGGACTTTGGGGAGTACAGACCCTTTGTAAAATGGGACAGGATAATCCTGCCTAAAGTGCAGGTGGGATTGGATGTTACAGATGTAGATGGGTATTTTAAGGTAACACATTTTGTATTGCTTAAAAGATGTGGTGACAGGCAATATGAAACAGGATAAAAATAAATGACAATAGACTGGATTGGCTGCAGTTGATAAAATAACTTGTAGAAGTGAGCAAGAAGTGGAAAGAGGTATATATCATATCCAGGCTGTATAAGCTAATTCATGAAAATAAAACCAAAAAATACCAGTGTGTCAAAATCAAAGTTAACTGCCAAACATTACTTTGAGGTAACACTGAAACCACAACTTATTTAGCACCTTCATCTGTTATTGTTAAGATTTCTTCAGAATGAATACCTATTAAAAAATGTTTATACTTCAGCTTACAGTTGCATTATGTCATACACCATTAGTAGACAGAGTTTATAGTTTTGCAGCTCTGTTCTTTAAAATGCACTTAATGTTCAAACTATCCCTTAGCCCTAGTCTTATATTTGCCCTCAATTTGACTTGCCAACACAGTTTCTTTATTTCAAACAAGTTAACATCACCTTTGAAATAACCAGTTTCTACTCAGTCAAGCACAAAAAAAAAATCTTTTCACAATTTATATATGTTGTAAAGTGTTTCTTCCCATCATTCTGTGTGATAGGCTGTACATGTTTGTATTCCCATTTTGAAAGTTTGATGGTTGTTTTCTCTGTGTAGGAGTCACAACTCTCATAGGTAGCAATGTATTCAATCCATGTACTGTTTAGTTATTGAGGTCTAGTACCTGTGGATCTGTCACATTCTTGTATAGTTACAGAGGGACTGTTTTTCAAGCTGAGGTGTAGAGTTTTTTAGATGGGTTTTTATTCAGAAGTCTTCACAGTAAAACAATGCTAAACAAGTTGTGGTTCCAGTGGTCCCTCAAAGAGGTGCTCTTTTTATTGAGTTAAGACTTAATAGATTATTCCTGGAAGTGAGGGATATATGCTGAAGGTGTATTAATGAATAAAGGGATGATCAGCAACATATATTCTGGGGTTGTGAGGCCTTAAGGGACCTGAAACACAAACTACAACAGGCAGTTGTGTTTGGGTATTCAGCAGGTGACAGTGAACAAGAAAATGCTGCTTTTGGGGATATAGATGGATGTGATTTTGGATTCATGTTTACAGGAAATTCTGTGGATAGTATTGCTAGTTGCAAAAAAAAAAAAAAGGTGTATGTAGGAAATGGAAAAGTATGGGCAGTCCAGATATAGGTGACAAAGGGGTGGGGGATTGGCATAATGGTTAAGGTACTTACCTTATAGACACAAGGTGCAGTGTTTGATTCTCACATGGGATAATTGGCTAGGCTTAAAATAGCCCACAAGGGCAGTTAGCCTAGTACTAATCTATGAACCTATGAACCTAATATTTAGTAGAGGGAATACGTTTTTGAAGCAGACTTGACATGGGTTGAAATATTCAGAAGTACCTCCAGTTCAACATAGGTTCAAACAAGAGGAAGCTTAACATGCTGTGCTGTTTAGTTACAAAGTGTAAATATTCAATAAACTAATATAAATAGTTGGTTTAAAGCAGTGTTAAACGTGTGAGATGAGAGTTGGGTATTAACGGGAATCATGTGATAGTATATAGTTCAGGTTGTAATCTCTCACTTTACTAGAATTGTGCAGACAAGTCATATACAGTCAAAAGAATAAATGTTAAATTTTCATAGTAAAGACTTCAAAAATAGCGGGCATTTTCAGAATGTGGTTTTTTTTTTTGCTTTTCCCTTTAGTTGTAGAGTATCAAAAGAGAATTCTCTTCGTTGATAGCAAATTGACATAAAACATAACACTATTGGTTATTGTTTCAGTCTAGGAAGTTCCATCTGTTGTTGTGTCTTTCGGCTTTTCCCAGTTAGGGGTCGCCACAGTGGAACTCTGGTCCGCTAATGATTGGCGGTAGATTTTTACATGCTGAGTTGCCATTCCTGACGCACAACCTTCAGTGAAGGTACGCCCATTCACGCATGTCTCCACACAGAAGACGCTCTAGCTGAGAATCGAACCGGACAGCGTCTTAATGTGAGATGACAATGCTACTGTAGCACCACCACCGCAGCATGGATGAAACTGAATGAAACTTGAAAGTATGTCTGTTAGTATATCTGAATTTGTGCACCATGCTTAAGACTGCAAT
Organism: Protopterus annectens; assembly: GCF_019279795.1. NCBI lineage: Eukaryota > Metazoa > Chordata > Ceratodontiformes > Protopteridae > Protopterus > Protopterus annectens. The sequence goes on along the minus strand of NC_056735.1, from coordinate 402,115,676 downwards.
GTGTGATTTGTTTAAAATTACTAATGAAATAAACTGTTGTGTATCTAAGCAAATAACTGCTCTTTACAGTCCTAGACAGCAACTTTTTTAAGTAACTGCTCCATACAATACCAGAAAATAATGCTGTAGAGTAAAAACTGAGTAAAAAAAATGGTGATGGAGATGCTGTAGAAGATGTAGAGCTATGGTGGATGCCTTTGAAACGACATTTATCATTATAATGAGTAGTGAAGGTGTTCATGAGAGACTAACAACTGTGTTGCTTGTATACACTGGGAGAGAGACGGAGAGAAATGGTAGGTAAGACTTGACAAGCTGCATTGTTAGGATGGGTTGAAAAGGAAGCTCAAGAGACCAGGAAACATCTGGTAACTGGAAAGGTGGAACAGTTCAAGGCTGACTTAGTACTAAAGTAACTAGGAGTCTTAGAACTAAAAAAAAAATCTGTTTTTGCCATCTCTTTGTTTTCTCAGCTGTTTTAATAACTCAGAATCACTCCCACTACTTCTTACAGAATTTTAATGTCTTCTGCAAAATGGCTGCCAACAGAGCTTGGCATATCAATGCGATCCTGCTTTTCTTCAAGCCTTTCTCTTTCCCACAATCTATTTCAAGTCTGCTTTATACGAGTTATGCTAGACATAAGGAAGTAGTGGTGTATTCCCAGGCCATTGACATATAATGGGATTAGTGTCAGTCAATGTCTTATACCTTCTGTAAAAGGAGTGCTGCTTCTATTTCTTGAATAGCTCTCATTTGTTTGCATGTCTCAGGGCTTGTTTTACAGTGTACTAAGGAGTTCTACAGCTGCAGATACAACACTAGCTAAATTGCAGGCCTTTGTCCAAAGTATCTATTTGTAGTCCAAGATGAATTGATAGTCCCTTCCCTCAACACTTTTCCTTCAGGTGTCAAAACTGCTACTGCTCTGAGGTATCCTTGTAGTTTCACGTATAATTGGCAGATGCTACTGCAAAGGAAAGTGTTTGAAAGTAATTTTGTTCCCTAATGCCAGCAGTGGAAATATTTTTATTTTCATTCATTTGTTTATATAGATAAAGTACTTCAGATTTCCTTTTCCTAGTTTAGCACGTGTAAGCTTAAAGTAAATTCAGCTGTATGTCATGGTTGCCACCAGTTTAGTCAGCAGAAGAGGTTTCTTTCAGGGGATCTGTGCACCAGGTATGCATCCTTGAAGGATGTCAAAAGAAAGTATAAAATACATTTTTATAAACTGTATTAGTGCACCTAATTGATAGTGTTGATACCCGTCTCACTTCTAAGTCCTAATTTGGGGAGTTTTGTGTTATTGTGGTGAGGAGGACATAGCATGAAAATGATAAAAGTGTTGATACTTTACAAAAATTATTATAAAATATTTTCTGACTTTTCTCTAAATGTCACGGACATATTTTATACTTTGTCATCTTAAAATGTATTGTAGTATAGAACATTTAAAAGTTTAAAGCTTAGTATTTCAATACTGTGATGCTTATGTAAATTTGTCATACGAGGTGACAGTTGCCTTTGAAACATTGACTTATTTAATTGCTGTATTTTGCTCTGAAATGGCATTACTACATTGGAAGAAGCTGTGAATCATTGCAAGTTCTCTTCCTCTCTGCAATAAAGATAGTGGAAAGCAGTTTCACACCTCTGTCTTTTTAACAGCAGCTGCTGAGCTCCTGACATCAGGAGCTCAGCAAGTCTAATTAGCCACATAAAATTGTCAGCAGTACCTGACTACAGATTTCTCTGTCTGTGGATGTTCTTCATCTCACATTGCTGCAGTCCTTACACTTGGGTAGTCCGTAATATCAAAGTATAAGGCTGCGCCGGTCAAGGCGCATTTGACTGACATCAATATCCTCAGTCTTTTGCCGCATGGTCCGATGCAGAAGCAGCAAGTTTCAGACCAATATTTTAGTTTTTCTTGCCTCAGTGGTTTACCGGATGTCAGAAAAAGTGAATAATTGTATTTCTTGTGGGAAACAGATATAGAGACTATCATACTTTGTGTATTCCTTGTTTAAAGGTTAGATTGTGCCAGGTTAGTCTTAAGGACAAAGCAGTTAAGCCTAGGCTAGAAGAACCGTCCATACCAGACGTCGGTTCTTTGGAGGTGTCGGTGGAGCTGGTGGTTCCACCGGAGGTTTCTTTGGGATCCCACAGAATTTGTTATTGCAGGATGTGGCCTCTCAGGAGGCAGGTCAGGCTGAAGGGGCTTCTCAGGTTACTATACTCCCTCCCTTCCTAGGGTGGTTAGGCCCCTCCTTCTGTTTCCAAGGCTTCTCCCAGAGGCAGGCCAGGTTTAGCTTCAGTTGGTGTCACCCTAGTTCTTGCTTAAAATGGCAGAAGATTTGATTACTTTGATTACCCTCCTGATAAGAGACCTAGGGTGGAGCCTGAGCTAAGTCTTTGGCTGAAGACTTGCAGGAGTATTCTCCTTATTCTGATTCTGATGTGGATGATTCTACTCCTTCTGCTTCTCCTCCTGAGGATTTTTCTTTTTCAGAAACTCTTCATTCCATGAGGGAGCATTTTAAGTGGGAAGGTCTGGACTTCTCTGATTCCAGGAAAAGGCTTAGGAATTTTTGTTTTAGGCCTTTGGCTATACCTCCTGTTTTGGATGTGGTGGAGGATGTTTTTACAGAGGCTTTTCTTAATCCTGATTCTTTGCCTCCTGCTCCTGTTAAACTGGATAGGTATTACAGGGTGCCTGAAGCTCATAAGTATCTTTTTAAGAGTCCTAGGGCAGACCCAGAAACTGTTATTCAGGGGCCTAAAGGTGTTAAGGCTTCTGTTGTCAAGAATCCGGTTCCTACAGATAAAGAGGCCAGGGCCTTGGATAGATGGGGAAAGAAAGTTTATACTTCTTCCACTCTAGCTATGAGGGCTTTGAATTGCCAGTTTCACATGTTGAAATACCAAAACTATCTCCTTTCACAATTGAAGTCTAAGGTTGATGCTCTAAGGTATTGATTGTAAAGAGTTACAAGATTTAGTACATGTTCCTGAACAGGTGGGTAAGCATTCTTTGCAATGTGGTTTTGATGCTGTACAGGCCTCGTGGCTGCCACTGGGTCAGTTCTTCGCAGGCACGCCTGGCTGAGGGATCAGAATTTATCTGACCATGTTAAAACAAGGATTTTAGATGCTCCTTTACAATCTGATGTGTTGTTTGGTTCTCCTGTTGAGGCAGTTTTAAAGAAAATGGAAGACAAGGCTAAGTCTATGCAGACTGTTAAAGATTTTTGCAGGTTCAGCCTCCAAAGTTTAGTAGAAATTGGCCTACTAAGGGGTGGATCCTTCTTATGATTCCCAGTCTAGAGGTAGATCTAGACGTGGTAGGGCAGAGCTCAGGGCTCTTTCAGGCCTAGAACAGGGAGTTCTCCTGCACAGTCAAACAGACCCAATGACCTACCTTTTCAGCTGCCAGAGCCTTCGGTTGGCACTTTTCAAAGAAAATTGGAGTTTAATTACCCAAGACAGATGGGTATTGGATATCATACACCACGGTTACAGGTTTTATTTCCATACCTTGCCTCCTTTCAAAGGCATGCCAGACGTTCCTCCTCAACAAAGAATAGAGGCTCACAAGCAAATTTCTCTGTTACTCCAAATAGGGGCCGTCCCTATGCCAGAAGTGGGCCTAGGATTTTATTCTAGTACCAAAGGACCAATTTTGGACTTATCTATCCTCAACACTTATCTGGACATTCCCAAGTTCAAAATGTTGCAGCAGCTTTTACCTCTGCTGGGCAAAGATCATTGGATGGTAACTTTGGATCTCAAGGAGGCTTATCTTCATGTTCCTATCAGACTGAGTTGCAGGAAGTATCTGCGTTCGAGCTGGGACTTCTCATTATCAGTTCTCTGCATTGCCCTTTGGCTTATCTACGAGTGTTCACAAGTTCTGGCTCCAGTGATAGCTTTCCTCAGGTTAAAAGGAATACAGATCTATCCTTATTTGGACGATTGCCTGATTCTGGCTCAAGGAAGGGACGAGCTTCTTCATCATTTGGATTATGTGATAGCAGTGCTAAGATGCCTGGGGTATTCTGTGACGAAATAAAGTCCAGTCTAGTACCCTCTCAGGACATGTGCTTTCTGGGTGTGAGACTGAATACAGCATCCCAGATGGCCTTTTGACCCCGGACAAACAAAAGAATCTTTCCCTTTACTTTCATCAGTTGTCTCATCAGTCCAGGCTGACTGCAAGGACAGTCCTTCAAGCCTTGGGGTTCATGGCATCTATTCTGGTGCTTCCCAATGCCAAACTGCATATGAGGAAGCTACAATGGTATCTCAAAATGTATGGACACAGCACTGCCAGGATTTGGACACTGTCATTCAAATAATACCTTGCATTCAAAAGGAATTGTTGTGGTGGGCTCAGGAATGTCACCTAAACAAGGGACTCTCTGTGACCCGGCCAGAGGCGAGTCAGATTCTAACGACAGATGCCTCAGACAAAGCTTGGGAGCTCATCTGAATGGAAAGTGGATACAAGACAAGTGGCCTGCCAGACTACAACATCTACATATCAACTTGAAAGAGATGTTAGCAGTCCAGTTTGCATTAATAGCTTTCAAGGATTTACTTCTTCCAGGGCAGGTGTTGATTCTAACAGACAACACAACTGTCATGTGGTACATCAACAAGCAAGGCGAGACACATTCTTATCCTCTATGCAGGCAAGCAATGATTTTGTGGGAGACTGCTCTCAGTTTACAGCTAAATCTTCAGGCAAGGTTTCTGCGGGAGCACAGAACTCCTTAGCAGATGTGTTGAGCAGACAAATTATGGATCCCCACGATCCTCATGTATCTCAGAAATTGACAGTGTCATGGGGAACTCCAGACATAGATCTGTTCGCTTCTCCACTAAACCACCAGCTGCCAAAGTTTTGCACAAAAGGTTTCATCCCACAGCTTGGAAAGTGGATGCTCTTTCTTTCAATTGGAGCAATCTTCATGTGTATGCTGCCTCTCCTCCCAAAGGTACTACTAAAGGCCAGACAAGACAAGCCAAGGATGATTTTGATAGCTCCAGATTGGCCTCGACAGCATTGGTACCCATTACTGAGAAGCCTCCATGGCCTTTGCCTCACCTGTTGTCTCAGGAGGACAGTCATTTGCTCAATGTCAAGCTTCACTCTCTGCACCTAACAGCCTGGCATATTCTGTTTTGAACCATAGTGGGCCCACTTCCACAGCAAGTTTTGAATGTTATTTTGGAAGCTAGAAGGCCTAGTACAAGGAAAGAATAAATGGAAGAGATTTTTATTTTGGAGTGCAGCAAAGGATTTTGATGTTTCTGAGCCTAATTTAAGTGTGGCTCTTCAATATCTTACTGAGTTACTGGACAAAGGTTTGTCCTTCTCTTCTATTAAGGTTCATGCTGCAGCAATTTCGCTCACTATGATTGTGACCCACCATTGTTTTCTCATCCTTTGTTCAAGCAATTTCTTAGAGGGCAGAGCTCCTACTCCTGCTTGGGATCTCAATTTTGTGTTGGAGAAACTCTCTACAACCTTTTGAGCCTGCAGCTACTACTGAATTAAAGTTTTATCATGGAAGACTGCTTTTTGTTGGCTATTACCTCTGCAAGAAGGATTTCTGAGTTGCAGGCCCTTATGGCGGTTGAGCCTTTCTTAATTTTCCATAAGGATACTAATCCTTCCTTTATGCCTAAAGTGGTTTCTAGTGTGGCTTTAAACCAAACTATTCATTTGCCTACAGATGTACACAGTATTTGGACAGAACTAAAGGGTTCAGGCAGTCTCAGCAGTTATTTGTTTCTTTTGCTTTGAGTTCTCAGGGCAAGCCTGTGTCAAAACAAACTATTTCTAAGTGGATTGGGTTTTGCATTGCTTTCTGTTATTCCCATCATGGCAAGGAGATTCCAGCTGGGATTAGGCCTCATTCCACTAGGGCTACTGCCACTTGACAGCTTTTGAGGGGTGGCAACTAAGGATATTTTGGAGGCAGCTACTTGGAGTTCAGTGCATACTTTCTCTAGGCATTATCACCTACCACTTTACTCTAAATCCAGGGCTGGTTTTGCCACTGCTGTTTTGCAGGGCATTTTGGCACTCTGCTTTGGGATTCAGGACTGCAGCAATGTGAGATGAAGAACATAGTACAGTTTTGTACCTACCATAAATGTAGATGTTCAAGATCCACATTGCTGCAGTCAACCCTACCTCCTTCCCTCTGTAGTTTGTGGGTTGGGTTGTCAATATGGTGTATATTGTATATATTGTACATATTTTTAGTGCTAGGATGGTTGGTTGTTTGTTGCTGTCTTTTGGTTTTGACCTTTATTTTTAGGGTCTTCTGACATCTGGGGCAAGAAAAGACTGAGGATATGACGTCGGTCATGCGAATTTGTATCCTGACGTCCTGATGTCAGTCAAATTTTTTGACGACCGGCGCCAATTTTTGATATTTGGGCCGACCCGAGAGGGACAGCCCCCAAGTGTAAGGACTGCAGCAATGTGGATCTTCGAACATCTACATTTATGGTAGGTACAAAACTGTACTTTTCTCATGTAAGCATAGACAAATTCCTCTGCAAATTATGTAACAAGTGCCTTCAAGGTGATGCGGAGGGTGCTCTCCACTGAGTCTGCTCCACCTTTGGCTCTAGCCTGTCTTCACCCCCAAGCGACCGGTGTCCACCTCTTCACCATCCTTCATCCCATCATCACCCCAGAGTAGAGAGCCAGTGCTCCAGGAAACCCCATTGGGTGGAATATCCTCTTCCGATACCTCCCCGGAGCATCCCCCCGAGGAGGTCCCTCGGAAGAGGGAGTTTAAGAGAAAGCACATAGACTCCCCTGAGTCTGTCACTTCTGATACTGACTTGGAAGATTCAGAAGGGTCCCCACGGTCGCCCTCTGAGGATGTCTCCTTTTCAGACATCCTGGAGATCCTTAAGCAGAGGGACGGCTGGAAGTCCCTCTCCCCTTCTGAAGATGAGTCTGTATACCTGGAGGCATTTGGCTCTCGCCCCTCCACTTCTTTGGTGTCTCCAACTATTGACCCTCTCCTGGGTGTAGTGAGTTGGAAGGTGTGGGACTCTCCAGAATCAGTTGACCCCATTCCGTGGAGGCCAAATAAATTTATTACAGCCCCAGAGGACAGACAGTACCTAACTAAGGGAGTTCCAGTAGATGTGATGATGGTGGCTGCGGCCACAAAGAAGGAGTTAGCTGGAACGTCTGCATCTGTCCATCCACCGAACAAGGAGTCTTGCATGATGGACAGGTACGGGAAGCATCCTTTCTCCTCAGAAGCCTTTACCTTGCGGTCGCTGAATTGTCACATTTCACCTGACTCCAGAAGGATCTCCTGAAAGAGCTGGGAGATGCCCTACAAGGTGCTACAGCCCAAGATTTATCTGATAAGATTAAATGTTAAGTTGTCAATCTCGCCTTCATTCTTGCTGGATGGGTTCGGCTCTGACTCGGCACTTGCTAAGCTCGAGAGTCACTTTTACCAGCTCGAGGCAGCCCCATATCCCATGATGCAAGGCGGTAATTACCCAGATCTCGTTTGCCGCTTCGCTAATGAGGTAATCTTTTTTACCAGCTCCTGGTAAGTGAATTTTCATTGCTATTTGTGAAGGATTTAGAGACCCAATTCCCTAAATTTTATTCTTTATAGTCTTTTTTAGTGAACCTTATTCCCTTAGCTCCATACCCATTCTCCTTAGCTCCCTTATTCATAGTTTCTAGTGTTTTGGGGCTTAGGCCTTACCCTCCCTTACAGTTCCTGTAAGGATTTTCCTTAGGTGTGTGGGTGTTGTCTTACAGTTCTGATTTTTTGTTTATTAGTGTCTTTCTGTCTGATTGGTGTGTGTGTGTGTATATTAGGACTCGGACATGTCCAAAGATACTAGGGTCTCAGGTTTCAAGAAGTGTGACTCGTGCTGTCAGAAGATGTGTCTGACAGACGGTCACACTTCTTGTATTTATTGCCTGGGACCCCTACACCTGCAGGACTCCTGTGCTATCTGTCATTCTTTTAGCCAGAGAGTCCTGCAGGAACGTAGAAATAAGTTAATCCTCAGGGGTCTCCTTAAGCCTGAGAGCTCCCCGGCTAAGGTCGGCTCCGGGAAGCCTCTAAGCCTCCCAAGACCCAGACTTCGGTGTCCAAGTCTGTGGTATTGGTTCCGACTCAGCCAGAGTCGACATCGGCTCCGTCTGGAGCCGATCCTTCCTTGTTGGAAGCTTCAGTATCGGCGCCGTTCGGCGCTGATACCCTGGCTTCGGCACCTGTGTCAGCTCTGGCTGGAGCCGACACCCTAGCGTCAAAGCACGTCTCTGCTCCGGCTGGAGCCGAGATATCTTTGTCTCCGCTCGGAGCCGACAAGTCGTCGGCTCTGCCTGGAGCCGAAGTTTCTTCGGCTCCGATGGCTCCGTCCAAAAAGAGGTCTAGATCTCCTTCATTGGAATCTATACACTCGGCTCCAGCCTCCCCCTTGCTTTCAGAGCGGAGCCGATCATCGAGGTCTTCCAGGCTATCAGACCATGACTTAGAGTGGTGAGTAGGCTATTAAAATCACAGGCACTAGCCCAAATGCTCCATAGCCCGTCTCAACAGACGACCGCTATTCTACACCCTCCTGAAATTCCTCCTTTGACTCTCCTACAGAGTTCGGAGCCGGAGATTATTGGTACCGTGACTGTTGCTGCTTCGGAGCCGATACCACACCTTTCGGCTCCGTCGTCCTCTACTCCTATCTCCTCCTTGAGGCCTTCCTTCGAGGGATCCAGGCGTCGGGCTTCCCTGGTCGGTTCCGAGGGGGTGAGTGGCATCGGACCCTTGTCCGACCCCATTCTCCCTCTCGGAGCTTCGGCCTTGGTGAGCTCGGCCCCGACATCTGCTTTGGAGCCTTCCCTTTCGGTGGGACCAGGGATCCCTGTTTCTTCGGAGCAGGATCTCTCGGCCCTCCCTGGGAGGGGAGCCTTCGAGGTGATAAGGAGTGTGCTAGCCCCTGAGCTCAGTCAGCAGTCGGTTCCTTTAGCTCCTCCCTCTACAGTGCCTGTAGATGCCTCTTCCCGCTCTCTTGCTCCCGGACCCAGAGATCCATCGCCCCAGGTCTCCCCATTGGGAAGAACTTCCTCTTCCGAGGTTTCTCCTGATCCTTCAGGTGAACCCCCGCGTAAGAGGACCTGCAAGAGGAAGCACTTAGACTCCCCTGAGTCTACAACATTAGATACCGATTTAGAGGAGTCGGAAGGGTCCCCAAGATCCCCCTCTGAGGATGTCTCCTTTTCAGACATCCTTGAGCTCCTGAAACAGAGGGGGAACTGGCCCTCCATTAATCCCTCCGAGGATGAATCGGTATACCTGGAGGCTTTTGGATCTCGACCCTCCACCTCCTGGGTGTCTCCGCCTTTCGACCCTCTCATGGAGGTCATAGCTCGAAAGGCGTGGGCATCTCCTGATTCAGTGAAACCAGTCCCCAGGAGACCTTCAAAATTTATTACGGCCCCCGCTGAAAAGCAGTTTCTTACTAAAGGTGTCCCGGTTGATGCCATGGTGGTGGCAGCCGCCACCAAAAAGGAACTTGCAGATCCTTCCGTACCAGTCCATCCTCCTAACAAGGAGTTTAGGACCATGGACAGGTATGGCAAGCGGATGTTTTCCTCAGCGACCTTTGCTATGCGTTCGCTGAATTATTTATGTCACTTCACCAGACTTCAAAGAGACATCCTCAAAGAATTAGGTGAAGTAGTACAGGATCCTTCAGCAGCAGGGGCTCAGGAAAAGATTGCCTCTCAGCTCAGAATCCTTAATTCCATAACCAACTCCTCCATGCGGCTCATTTCTTATGCAGCCGATGGGGCGAGTAGAGCTGCAGGCACAGGAGTCGCTCTCAGACGTCAGTCCTGGATGCGGCTCTGTAATTTTGCAGACCCCTTTAAGGCGTCCTTCACAAACTCTCCCTTTGATGGGTCTACATTGTTTGGCCCTCAGGTGAAGGACACTTTGACCAGGTGCGAGCAAGACGGCAAGACTCTTTCTGCCGTAGGAGTCCGTTTCTCCACCCCTTCTAGACCTTATCCCAAAGGTCAGAAGGGAGGGAAAATGTGGTTCTGAAAATCTCAGGGAGTCACGCCTGATGCACGTGGTCAATTTACCCCCAGAGGCAGAGGGGGTAATAACAATAGACGCTGCCCTAGGGGCAGAGGGGGTCCGCAGAACCAGGGCAGCAGAGAGCCTCTCTCTGACAAGCCCTTCAGGTGTTGCCCGACTGTCCACCCTTGGAGGCAGTCGGGGGGAGATTGTCGCTGTACCCAGAAGCCTGGTTTTCCCTCTCTCAAGACAGATGGGTACAGTCGATCATATCCGAGGGTTACAAGATTCCTTTCGAGGAAAGCCCCTTCCCTCAGAAAAGTTCCCTTCCAGACGTTCTACCTGGTCTAAGGGAAATTGCAAAACTAGAGGTTTCAAAGCTTCTAGAAAAAAGGGCCATCCAGCCAGTTCCAACAGACCATTTAGAGTCCAGAATCTACTCAAGGTTCTTTTTGGTTCCCAAAAAGACGGGAGACTGGAGACCAATACTAGACCTCAGCAGGCTCAACAAGTCTGTCAAAAAGACAAGATTTCGGATGGTCACACTTCAATCGATTTTGCCTTTTCTGGTCAAAGACAACTGGATGTGCTCCATAGACCTTCAGGATGCGTACTATCACATAAAACTCCACAGACGCTCCAGAAGGTTTCTCCGCTTTCGGCTGGGGACCAGTCATTTTCAATTCAGAGCACTGCCCTTTGGTCTCACTACAGCCCCCAAAGTGTTCACCAAATGCATGGCAGTGGTCACGGCTCACCTGAGACGTCATGGATTCCAGGTGTTTCCGTATCTCGATGACTGGCTCCTCTCAGCCACCACCAGGCATCAACTTCTCCAAGCCAGAGATTACACTCTATCTCTCTGCAGTCAGTTAGGAATTTCAGTCAACTTTGAAAAGTCCTCCTTATCGCCCTGCCAATCTATTACCTTTATAGGCGCAAATCTAGACACTACTCGGATGTCAGCAAACCTAACAAATCAAGAGAATCCTAGATATCCAAAACCACGTTCGGATCATCCTATCCAGCAAAAGGGTACAAGCCAGGTTGGTCCTGAAAGTGTTGGGCCTCATGGCAGCTGCCATCACACTTCTTCCTCTGGCCCGTTTTTACATGCGTCTCCTACAATGGATGTTGTTCACCCAGTGGTCCTTTCAGCAGCTTCCCATGCGTCACAAGATCCTGGTGACACAAACCTGCAAGAACCATCTATCCTGGTGGATTTCCTCTCCTCTAGTCTATCAGGGCAGACCATTTGTTCCCCCCGGCCCCGGTAGCCACAGTCACTTCGGATGCCTCCCTGATCGGGTGGGGGGGCATTATCAGGGCAGGATGGTTCATGGCACGTGGCAACCGTTCGAATATCACCTGCACATAAATGTCCTAGAGATGAGAGCAGTGCTTTTAATATTGCAAGCCCTTAACGACTTTCTTCCCTTAGGAACTGTTGCAGTTCACACGGACAACATGTCCGTCGTGTGGTACATCAACAAGCAGGGCGGAACCAAGTCCTATCCCTTGTGTCGAGAGGCTCTCAGACTTTGGCAATGGGCGATCTCCTCTCATCGGTTTCTGGTAGCAATGCATATCCCCGGGAAAACCAACATAATAGCGGACAGATTGAGCAGAGCTATACTCATGTCTCACGAGTGGTCTCTCAAGCAATCCATAGTGGAGGAGATTTTTCAGAAGTGGGGCCGCCCATGCTGCGATCTTTTTGCTACACCTCAAAACAGCAAATGCCCAGACTTCTTCTCTCTCTTCCCACTTCCGGGCCATCCCCCCAGAGACGCTCTTACCCAAGATTGGCCCCGGGGACTCCTTTATGCTTTTCCTCCTTTTCCATTGATACCACAAGTACTCCAGAAAGCTACCGTCTTGAGAGCCAAAATGATTCTCATTGCCCCTTACTGGCCTCGACAAATTTGGTTCCCGTTCCTTCATCGCCATCTCTTGGTGCAGCCTTGGCATCTGGACCCAGCTCCAGATCTTCTGACCTACCAGTCAGGTCAGCTGCACCGGTCCGTTCCTTCCCTCAACCTCACAGCTTGGTTGCTCCACTTCCTTCCTTAGCCAAGCTTCCTATGATTTCTAACCCCATTAGAGATATCATAGTAGCTTCTCTTAAGTCCTCTACCAGGAGGATTTACTCTAGCAAGTGGAAACGCTTCTCCTTTTGGGCAAAATCTAAGAACATAGACCCCTTTACTGCCCCTATTCAGTCAGTCTTGGATTTTCTGGCGGAAATTTTTCACTCAGGTTCTTCGTCTTCCACAGTCAAAGTTCAGTTGGCAGCAGTCTCAAATTTCCATGTCGGATTTGCAGACCGCAACATTATGACCCACAGACTTTGTAAAGCCTTTCTCAAAGGAGTGTTCCTTCTTAAACCCCCTGTCAGGGATCCTCCACCACAGTGGGACCTAAATTTAGTACTGACATCCTTGATACTTCCCCCTTTCGAACCGGCTGCTTCTTGTTCATTAAAGTTTCTTTCTTGGAAGACACTTTTTCTAGTTGCTAGTATCTCTGCTAGAAGAGTGTCTGAACTTCATGCCCTCTCTGTTCGTCCCCCTTATTTGGTCTTCCACAAGGACAGAGTATCCTTGAGAACCAATCCATCCTTTTTGCCCAAGGTTGCTTCTAAGACAAATTTAAACCAATCCATTGATCTTCCTGTATTTTTTCCAAATTATTCTAACAGGGCGGAACAAAAATTACATTACCTAGATGTTCATCGCCAACTCAGATATTACTTGGACAGAACAAAGCAATTTAGGAAGTCTGATCAGCTCTTCCTTTCTTATGCTGAAAATAAAAAAGGTCTCCCTGTTTCTAAAGTGACCTTATCCAGATGGCTATCTTCCACCATTTCTGACATTTATCAGCTTAGGGGCAAACAACTGAGCTTAAAACCCAAAGCACATTCCACAAGAGGTCTAGCCACTTCTACAGCCTTTCAGGCTAGGCTACCCTTAGATACTATTTGTGCAGCAGCCACTTGGGCCACTCCTCATACCTTCGTTTCTCATTACAAATTGGATTTGGCCTCCAGGGACAGGGCAAGCTTTGGTTCCACAGTTCTCAAGAGTCTGTTCCATTGAGCCACCCAGGATAGAGGTGCTAGGGACGCGGTCCCATCCAGCAAGAATGAAGGCGAGATTGACAAATTAACATTTAGAAGTTATGTACCTACCATAACGTTCCATGTTAGTTGTCTTCTCTCGCCTTCTTTCTTGCGTCCCTCCCTCCTGTCCCCCTAGCCTGGACAGACCTTGATCACCCTATTTCTCTGGAAGATTCTTCTTCCTTGGACACCAGTTAGTTCTTGACCTTGATTACCTGATTTCCCTTTACAGCCTTTTTAGGTTAGTTGTTCCTCTTTCCTTGGTGGAAAGTTTTATAGGCAGTTTTTCCTCTAGATACCAAACGAGATCTGGGTAATTACCGCCTTGCATCATGGGATATGGGGCTGCTTCGAGCTGGTAAAAGTGACTCTCGAGCTTAGCAAGTGCCGAGTCGGAGCCGAGGATCGGCTCCGAACCCATCCAGCAAGAAAGAAGGCGAGAGAAGACAACTAACATGGAACGTTGTGGTAGGTACATAACTTCTAATTCTCAGCTGGCAACCTTAACCTCCATCACTAACTCCTCCATGCGCCTCATTTCCTATGCAGCCGATGGAGTGAGCAGGGCAGCAGGTACAGGAATACCTCTTCAGAGACATTCCTGGATGCGCCTTTGCGAGTTTGCCGAACCCTTCAGATCTGCTTTCGTTTACGCTCCCTTTGATGGCTCGTCCTTGTTAGGGCCGAAAGTGAAAGAAACTCTCATCAGGAGCCAACAAGATGGTAAGACTCTGCCATTGGAGTCCGTTTTTCCACCCCTACCAGACCTTATCCTAAAGGTCAAAAGAGTGGAAAAATGTAGTTCTTGAAGTCCAAAGGGACCTTATCTGACATTCGTGGTGATCCTTCTCCTAGGGGCATGGGAGAAATAACAATGGAAGATGCCATCCACGGGACAGAGGGGGTCCGCAGAACCAGGGAGACAGAGATACTTTCTCTGGTCGGCCCTTCCAGCGCTCTTGAAAGGAGGGCCGACTGTCTGCCTCTGGAGGCAGTTGGGGAGGAGTCTATCCCTGTACCCAGAAGCCTGGCTGAATTTGACTCAAGACAAATGAGTGCAGTCCATTATATCCAGGGGTTCCAACATTCCTTTTCACAGTCCACCTCGTCCGTCAAAGTTTATCCCAGACATTCCAACTGGTCAAAGGGATCAAGCAACACTAGAAATTCAAACGTTGCTAGAAAAAGTCATCCAAGAAGTCCCCGCAGACCAACTAGGATCCGGAATGTACTACAGGTTCTTTTTAGTTCCAAAAAAAGACAGGGGACTGGAGACCCATATTGGATCTCAGCAGACTAAACATGTCGGTGAGGAAGTCAAAGTTCCGGATGGTAACACTGCAGTCTATACTCCCGTTTCTGGGACAAGACAATTGGATGTGCTTGTTAGATCTACAGGATGCGTACTTCCACATAAAAGATGGACAGACGCTCCAGAAGATTTCTATGATTCTGGCTGGGAGCCAGTCATTACCAGTTCAGAGCTCTGTCCTTTGGACTCACTACAGCCCCCAAAGTGTTTACCAAATGCATGGCAGTAGTCACGGCTCATTTGAGACATTAGAGATTCCAGGTGTTTCCTTACTTAGACTGGCTCCTAACTGCCACCACCAAGCAGCTACTAATCAAAGCAAGAGACTACACCATCCATGTCTTCTCACAACTAGGCATTACTATAAATGCAGAAAAATCTGCCTTGTTGCTATCACAGCGTATTACCTTCATAGGCGCGGATTTAAATACAAACAACATGTTGGCAAAACTACCCAAGAAAGGATCCAAATGTTACGCAATCAAGTACTTATCTTACTCAACAAGAAAAAAGTACAGGCAAGATTTGCCCTCAAAGTCCTAGGCTCTATGGCAGCAACGATAACACTACTTCCCCTGGCATGACTTCACATGCGAATATTACAGTGGCTACTCTTTGCTCAGTGGTCCATACAGAAGCTACTCGTGTCTCACGAGATCCTCATAACAGACCCCTGTAAGAGGGATCTGCTTTGGTGGATTCACTCCACTCAGGTAGCAATGGGCAGACCATTTGTACTCCCCCAGCCAGTCGCTACAGTAACCACGGACATGTCCCAGATAGGGTGGGGGGGCATTATCTGGGACAAATGGTCCATGGGGTTTGGAAAGATCTCGACTACCATTTGCACATCAGTGGGCTAGAAATGAGTGGTGTTTTTGACGTTGCAAGCATTTCAGAACTCTCTTCCCACAGGGATTATTGCAATTCAGACCGACAAAATGTCTGTGGTATGGTACATCAACAAACGGGGGAACCAGATCCTACCCCCTATGTTGAGAGGCCCAGAGAGTTTGGCAATGGGCAATATCTTCTCAACATTTTTGATGGCAATGCACATCCCAGGGAAATCCAGTGTCATAGCAGACAGGCTAAGCAGAGCGATTCTCATGCCTCACGAATGGTCCCTGAATCAGGAAGTCGCGATCAAATTTTTTGCAAATGGGGATAGCCTTGCTGTGACCTTTTTACCACTCCCTTCAGTGCCAAATGCAGCAACTCCCCTCATTTCCCCTCCGGGAGAGTCACCGAGGGATGCACTTGTCCACAATTGGCCCCAGGGACTTCTTTATGCCCCCCCCCCGTTTCCTTTCAAAAAGTCAAGTCGTTGAGTCGCAAGTTAATTCTCATTGCTCCATACTGGCCTCATCAGATCTGGTTCCCTTTGGCCACATCTTCAGGGGGACCCATGTATCCTGGACCCAGTGCCGGATCTTCTGATGCATCAGTCAGGAACGTTCCATCCTGCCCTTCAGAGCCTCAAGCTGACATCTTGGTTTCTCCACTTCCAATCTTAGCCAGGCTTCAAGAATTATCCCCGACAGTACACCACATTTTGGTATCTTCACACAGACAACTAGGAAAACTGTATGTGAGCAAATGGAAGAGGTTCTCTTGTTGGGCGGACAAGAAATGCGTATATCCCTTTACAGCCTCTATAACTGCAATTTTGGAATTCCTGACAGAAATTTTTAATCAAGGAGCAGTGGCTGCCACTGTCAGAGATCAACTAGCTGCTATATCCAATTATCATGTGGGGGAACTCTGATCCAGTGTAATGTCCCACGAGTTATGCAAGGCTTTCCTCAGAGGCACTTTTCTGTTAAGACCTCCTGTAAGAGAACTTCCTCCACCATGGGATCTAAATTTAGTATTATCGGCATTGATTCTTCCCCCTTTTGAACCAGCATCCTCTTGTTCTTTAAAATTTTTATCCTGGAAAACTTTTTCTGACAGCAGTTACCTCAGCTAAGAGGGTTTCAGAGTTGCAGGCCTTATCCATCCGTCCTCCCTATTTGATCTTCCATAACAATAGAGTTTCTCTCAGAACAAATCCCTCCTTCTTACCAAAAGTCTGTTCTGAAACAAATTTAAACCAATCTATAGCATTGCCTGTGTTCTTTCCTAATTACAGAAACATGGCAGAATATAAGCTTCACCAATTTGGATGTACATAGACAACTGCATTTTTATTTACACAGGACGAGAGAGTTCAGAAAGTCATATCAATTGTTTGTGTCCTATCCAGAAACAAAAAAAGGCTGGGCAGTTTCAGAAGTTACTTTGTCCATATAGCTTACTGAGACTGTCAAGTATGCTTATCACTTGTGATAAAGATCCACCAGAGAAAGTGAAAGGATATTAAACTAGAGCAGTGCGTACTTCCATTGCCTTTCAATTCAGACTTCCATTGGATTCAATTTGTGCTGCTGCTGCTACATGGGTTAATCCTCACACCTTCATGTCTCATTACAAAGTAGATGTGGCCTCCTGGAACAGGATATCATTTGGTTCCACTGTCCTGAAGAGTTTATTCCCTTGAGCTACCCAAGAGACAGGTGCTGGGGACTCTGTTCCAACCAGCATGAATGAAGGCGAAATGGGACAATATAACATAAAGAAGTTATGTACTCACCGTAACGTTCCATGTTTGTTGTCCATTATCTCACCTTCATGCTTGCGTATCACCCAGCCATCCCCCTCCTGGAGGATCTAGAGGTATTTTTACAAATTAGCAAACATGTCCGGATTCCTATCTTGCCTTCCTTTTTACCTTTATGACCAATATATTTCAAATATTTTTTTCTCTTTCTGGATATTGGGCATCTAAGGAGTTCTGTCCCTCAAACGAGATCTGGGGAACATCCACTAAGCACCATGGGATAGGTTATAGCCTCAAGCCAGTAGAAGCTCTTGAGCTTTAGTATATGGCCAAGTTCAGCTACGAACCCAACCAGCAAGAATGAAGGCAAGATACTGGGCAACAAACTTGGAACATTATGGTGAGTACATAACTTTTTTATAGAGTTTAGTTGTATGTGCATTAGGTAGGTAAGTTTTTTATCAGTTTAACTATTCTTGTCATCCATTAGGACTTCTTGCTTTAGTTTTATCTAGTGTGTGTTAAGCTTTTTTTCTTGGTGGTGGTGATATAGGATTCGTGTTGGTATAGTAATTGTTCTCTGTAGGTTTGTATTTGTTACATTATAGGTAAAGACTTTAAGAAGTGCGTGGGCTGGGGACACTGTCTTTGCTGGGTGGACGACTTCCTCCATTTTGAAGGGCGGGTCCAAGAAGCACCGTTTTTGGGATTCTAGGCCTTCTAAAGGGGATCAGAAGAGATCCCCTTCTTTTTTTGCTCCCGGTCCTTCCATCTTGAACCTGCTGGACCCAAAAATCCCACAAATGTTTGATCCCCCAGCTGCCCTGGTGGCAGTCTCCTTCAGTACTGACAACCAGCAAGGATCTGCATCCAGGCTTTGAGTCTCTTTCTACTTAAAGGGTACCCTTCTGGTTGATCAGCTTCCCTTTTCTCTCATTCCACTCCACTGGAACTTTCACTGGAGTCTTCTTCCCAGCTCCAGTTCCAAGACCCTGCAGTTCAGATCTGACAGACCAGTTAGTCATCCTCCATATGGCCCTCCAAGCCCCAAATGGTAGTGTCATCCATCTGGTCATCAATTAGGCCTTATTCCTTCCACTCCAGGCCTGGTCCCAGGACCCTTGGCCCTGTCAGATTCGTAGTCTTTAGGCTGTGCTGCAGTCACACCCTCCGATTCAGATCTGATGGCTTGGCCATCTTTGGGTCTGACTCGTTCCTTGGTTGTGTTTACTCCAGACTACTTTGGAGCCAATGAGGACCTCAGAGCAAGGATGTTGGAGGGAGTTTTCAGATTAGGGTCAATAATCCTTGCTTTGGAGTCGTCCCTTCCAGTCAGGCTTCAGATTTGTATAGCTTAGCTCCAATCTCAATCTCAGGCTAGGTATAGCTCTCTCTGGTTTGTGACGGTCTCTGGTACCTTCGGGTGCTGGGTCCTTGGCCTTGAGAGGCCAGCATCTGCCTTGGCCTTCATTGTCGAGATGATCTCTTCTCAGGAGAAGGGTCTGGTTTTTCCAGCCACTGTCCCTTCCCCTTTTACATCTGGACCTGCAGCCAGTCATCGGTCTGTTCTTGGACAGTCTTTGCCCATGAATCTCCATCATGCCCCCTTGGTGGGGCTTCCCATCTCTTCCTTTCCCCTCCATCTCTGTCAGAATAGGAGGGTTTCAGAGAAGAGCAAGTGTAAGAAACAACCCCTGTACTCCCCCTGGAAGAGTCTTTCATGGAGGATACTGACCACAAGGAAGGAGAGGATCTCCTAAGTCTCCACCAAGTGACACTTCTTTTGGCAACTTATGGGAGCTGCTTCGCAAACTCTGATACTGGACCACCAAAGTCCCCTGTCCAGAGGGATGAGTATTTTTGGAGGTCTTCGTTGTAGGCCCATCCTTATCGTGGGTTGTACCCCTCTGGATGCACTTATGGACCTAGTGTCCTGGAGGACATGAAAGGAACCAAACTGTGTGTAGCCTGTCCCTAAGAAGATGATTTTTGCCCCCCCCAAGGACCAGCAACATTGGTGTAAGGATCCGGCCATCAGTGCTGCTGTGGTGGAGTCTGCCGCTAAGGAGATTTCTGAGAACTCCTCGGTGGTTCTTCCAAACAAGGAGTCCTGGTCTTTGGATTGTTTAGGGAAGCACTCCTATGCCTCGGCCACTTTTGTGCTGAGAGCACTTAATTATCCATCCCATTTGTCAAGAAGCAGCAGTCTCCAGAGACTCAGTTGTCTACCCTGCTTTGCATCACAATGTTTCCATGAGGCTCATTTCAGATGCAGCTGATGGAGCATTCCATCAGCTGGCTGTGGCATTGCCATGCAGTACCACACTTGGATGCATTTATGCAACTTTAAAGACTGCTTCAAGGTATCCTTTGTCAATGCCCCTTTTAGTGGCTCTTCCTTGTTTAGAATGAAAGTTAAGGATACTCTAGCGAGGAGTGAACAAGACTAATAGATGCTGTCCTCCTTTGAAGTGTGCTTTGCCACCCCTCAACGGACCTATTCAAGGAATTGGAAAGGGGGAAAGTGTCTTTTTTTCATAGTCACTGTAATCTTCTCAGGATAGTCCTTCAGAGGGTTCCTGCTGAGGACAGGGGTTGGAATAATGGACGTCCCCCACAGAATATGGGTGGTCTGCAGAATTAGGATTTTCATAGGGCATTCCCAGGCAGGCTCCTTCCACCGACCCTGAGGGGTTGCCCGACTGTCCTACTCTGGATGCAGTCAGGGTCATTTGGCTGTTCACCCAAAAGTCTAGGTGGCCATCACCTCAAACACATGGGTGCTAAGAGTTGTAGCCAGAGGTTACTACATTCCCATTTTAGAAGTTCCAAACCTTCGTGGAAAGTCTCCCAGATGTTCCACCTCGTCAGAGACTGCAGGCAACTGTAAAGATTCACAAGCTGCTCACAAACTTTCGTTCAAGAGGTCCCACCAGACCAGCAAGGATTCGGGGTCCATTCCGGATTCTTTTTAGTACCACAAAACAAAAGATGGGAACGCAGGCCAGTTTTGGATTTAAGCAGACTAAATCATTTGAAAAAGACTAAGTTCCAAATGGTCATGGTACAGCCTATCTTGCCTGTCCTGAGAAATGATGACTGAATGTGCTCTGTAGACCTGAAGGACGCCTCCCATCATATCAAGATAGGCAGATGCTCCAGGTGATTTCTGTGTTTCCACTTTTGGGGCCAGTCATTACCAGCTTAGGGTCTTGCTGTTTAGTCTCACCGCAGCCACCCCCAGGTGTTTACCAAGTGCATGGCAATGGCCACAGCCTGGCTTTGGCTGCAGGAATTCCAACCCTTCCCATACCTGGATGATTGGCTCCTTGCCAACTCCACAAGAGCATCGTTGATCACTGCCAAGGGGTACCTTAGTTCAACTATACAACCACTTGGGCATTACCTTCAATTAATCCAAGTTGAGCTTTTAGCCTGTGCAGGTTTTAGAATTCACAGGTTATCACCTTGATATGGGCAATCAAATCACCAGGCTTCCAAGTTCCAGACTGATCAGTCCTTGTGTTCAGGACTTGTTGGTGCTTACAACATCGAAGCCTCTAGCTCACATAGTTATGAAACTTCTAGACCATATGACAACGTCCATAGGGTTGGTTCCTTTAGCCAGATTTTATGTGAGGGCTCTGTAATGAGCTCTGATTGTCTGGATGTACAGTGGGCTTTCCTTTCACATCTCATGGATTTTCCAATACAGCTGAGGTGGTGTGAGATCAAATTAGTTGGTGATTGCAGTCTCCTTTAGTAACCCATGGGAGACGGTTTGTTCTTCCAGCTTCCTAGGCCATGGTCACCACACTGGTGTGGGAGGGGACTTTTTGAAGGGATGATGGTTGAAGGTTCCCAGTGTTCAGCGAAGGCCCACATTCACATCACTTTTCTGGAGATGAGGGTGGTCCTCCTTGTGTGGGAGGCCTTTATGTTGAGCCAGAGGTGTGATTTTAATGCAGACTGACAATATCAGTTGCTTGGTATCTCAACAAGCAGTAAAGAACACGATTGTATCCTTTTTGTTGAAAGGCCATGTGGGTCTGTTAATGGGTGATTTCCTCTTGGCTGTTTCTGGTGGCAACACACATCCTGGGAGAAATCCAACTTTCTGTCCAACAGCTTCAGCAGGAGCATTCTGCTTCCTCACAAGTGGTCCCTAAGTCTGAGGGTTGCAGTTTGGATTTTTCAGCACTGGGACACTCCATTTTGCAACCTGTTTGCCTCCCCATCCAACACCAAGTGCGGCAGCTGTTATGCTTAACTCCCCCTCTGGGACAGTCATCTGGGGCTGCTCTGGTGATTGCTTGGCCCCGGGGCTTCTTTATGCTTATTCCCTGGCCCCTGTGATGGTAAGGTTTTTTCAGAAGGCAACCTGCTGCAAAGCTACTGTGATCCTCATAGCCCCCTTTTGGTTTCGTCAGATGTGGTTTCCCTTCCTTTGGCCTCTGAGAGACTCCCTGTGAGTACTGGATCCCATTACCGATCTCATTTCTCATCCAGTGGGTCTGAATCCCCCCCCAATCTTCAGTCCCGCAAGTTAACCAACTACACAGTTTCTCCACTTCCCTTGATGGCCAGAAATCCAAAGCTTTCACAGGCAGTAGTTTACATCTTGTCTTCATCTCAAAAACAGTCTACTAGAAAAATGCATTCCAATAAATGTTTCATCCTATGGGAAGAATCTTGGGGAGTCTGCCCCTTTTCCACTCCTTTGGAATCCTTTTTGGATTTTCTCACTGAGTTTGTCAGGTTCCAGTTTTTCTACAATTAAAGTGCAGTTGATGGCCATCTTTAGCTTTCATATTGGTAGGGATAATGTGTCTTTGGCTTGCCTCAATATTTCTAAGACATTCCTCAAGGGTACCTTTTTGTTCCAACCCCCTGTTTGGGATCTGTTTCCTCCCTGGGACTTGACTTTTGTTTTGCAAGTCCTTGTAGAACATCCATTTGAACCTTCAGCTACTTCTGACTTGATGCTGTTGTCTTGGAAAACTTTGTTTTTGGTAGCAGTGACTTCCAACAGAAGAGTTTCGGAGTTGCAAGCTATTAATTCTTAAATTCCTTATTCGGTATTTCATAAAGACAGGGTTTCTCTTCATACAAACCCTTAATTTCTGCCAAAGGTAGTTTTTGAGAATAACCTTAACAGTTCTATTAATCTTCCTGTGTTTTTCTCAATTCCTCCAATAAAGGCAAATATCTTTTGCATTGTTTGGACGTTCATAGGCAATTGAGATTTGATTTGAACTGTACCAAAGCTTTCAGAAAATCCAATCAATTATTTGTCTCATTTTAAAATCCAGGTTGGGCTCACTTGGATCCTACTCTTATTGTCCTTAGTGGTGAACTAATTGCTACCTTGGGGTGCCAGAGAATGGCTCTTGAGTCTCTTAAGGAAGGAAGGGCTGGAATTGTTTTACAGTCTCCAGGCACTGGAATAAGCTTTAGCAAAGTCCTAGGTGTCTATTGTGACACATCTGTGCTAGATCTTAGTTCTGCTTCTAGTCAGAGGGGGTAGTGTGTTAACCACAGAATCGGATAACCAGATGTGATGTCATCCTGCAGCTAGCATTGAAATTGTATTTAGATATTCATGTGAGATGTGACAGAGAACGCTCAGCAACCTGACATCAGGCACTCATTCACTTCATGTTGCCTTGCTTTAGTAAGTAACCAGGAAAGTGGTAATTCTTCAGTCAGGAAAATATAGTGAGACTAGTTAAGTATTTTTTTCCTGTATCTGAGTCTTTCCATCTGTTATTTTTTATATTTCCTGTGAATTGAAACTCTGTTTATTGTAAATAGATATTCAGTATTTTCATGTTGTCTACTTTATTATTTAAGTATATCCATACCTTTAATTGTGGCTGGTCTTTTAGAAAATAGTTTAACCCTTGGGAGTAATTCCATTTATTTGGTGACACCATGGCTTCATGCTCCTGAAAGTCTTGCCGCTTGGTTAATGCTACCATTTGTATAAGTATTCATTTTAATAAGAGTAATTGGGTACCCTAGTAAGAAGCTTAAAGTAGCTGAGATGGCTGTGAATCTGCCTTATAGTCTGGGGGTAGGTGGCATAGCTGGTAAATCTGTGCCAGCCTTTCTCAAGTATGTGTGTCTGTATCAGATACTTGGAACAGGGACTCATAGCACTGATTTCTGTACTGAGAAAGGTGGAGTCCTATTTGAGGCCTGGAAAGGAAAATCCAGCCCCAGGACTAGTGTGTGCTCTCTATGTGCTTTTAAGAGAAATTGTGCTTGGTGCAGAGAGCTGCATCTGAAAATACTGTGTATCCATTTTTGTTTTAAGTGAACATTCCCCACCAGTGTCAGTGGTGAGGATTGAGGCTCCTTGATTACTGTCCCAGAAGAGGGACGTAAAAGTCCATATGTCATTGATTCCCAAACAAACTCCATCCTGAACTCTAAAATGGTTGCAGTTTTGCAAGAGAAGCTTGGTCACGTGAATCAATTCATTGCCTAGACATTGGATTGATTTCCATTCATTGTTCGTTGTAGATGATGTTGCTGGTTCATTAGTCCTTACTTTGGATAACATTATTGATGATAATGTTGACAATGAACAATCACCAAGTCTTTTTTCCGCCCTCAGTGACATTGCTGGATCAGTAGGCCTCACTTCTGAGTATGTGGGTTTCCCTGTTTTTTCTTCTGGTGCAGGATGCTAAGAGCTCTTCAACAGAAGGAATGGTGTCTCATCAATAATCCGTTACCAAGGAGGGCTTTCTTGATTAGTGACACATGAATCCCAGTAGGTGATGCTTCCTAATGGTGGTAGCGATTGCAAGCAAAACGAAGAAGGGTCCTTTCTGTCATGGTTGAAGGGAGTGTTTCCTTGAAAATGTTCTGACGATAAATGTCCCGTTGCAGTGTGTCATGGTGGTAGGTTTGATTAGGCTGCTGTTTAGCTTCTATATTCCTAGGTTGTAATTGCTGCAGAGTAAAGAAATGACACTTGCAATAAAGAAAAACAGATTCATCAATGTTTTGTAACTCCATATTTTTGGGCAAGGGTGTTGCAGACATTCCTGTAGGTCTTCCCAAGAGAATTTACTGAGGGAAATGCTTCCTAGTACTACTAACTGTGCTCTGTACACTAAATAATACTAGAGGCAATGCTTCTGGCCATTTGAGACCAGTTTCTTCATACAGTTTAGCAAGTTTAGTTTTTAAAGTCTGATACTTTTCTTTCATCAATTCCTGAAGCATGGGTCCTGTGCGGACAATTATGTTGCATGTTTACCCTTAAAACTTGACATTCTTGTACAACCTGACTTGTAAAATATCTCCCTGTCTAATTGAATACAAGGAACACCAAGTCTATATATTAACATCTGCAAAAACTTCTTGGCGAGCATAGCACAAGGGTAAGCTTCAGCCCATTCAGAAACACCTCTACAATCATGAAAATGTACATAACTTTCTGTGACAGTGGAAGTTAAGTGAAATCCCACTGTTTACAACAAAAAGGTCTAACTGGCTTTTTCAAAGACTGTGTAGGTTTAAGAACCCTTTTTGGCACACATGGTGCAACTCTTACAAAATGCTGAATGACTTCAGAAATTTAATGGGCATGTCAGTCAGTCAAAAGTTGTCTTAATGTGTTTTTCCCCAAATGAGGACATATGATAAGCCTGAACCTATTACATTAGAAAGGAGTGTGGGGCTACTAGCCTCCCATCTGAGTGATGCCACAGTGACTCCGGAGAGTAGCTACAGCCACCATGGCTCTACCTGACATTTTCGGAGTCATCAGCTTAATTTTGAAAAGACAATTCCTGTAAAGAAACAGGAACATTAGTTTCCTGCAGTTGATGCAACAACGGAGCTTGAACAGGATATGACAGTGCAGCTTGTCAAGCCATCATATCTCCAAAACTATTGCCTTTTGAAATGTATGACTCAGCAGTCTTGTGTGTTGAACACTTGACAACAGTTATTTCCTTGGGCAACAGAAGTGCATTTAATAGTTCATGAACAAAAACAGTTTTTAAGAATTGTCCCTGCTGATGTCAGATGAGAAACAGGGTACCGAAGTGTCCCAAAATCATGAACTATACCCCATAAGCATAATGTGAGTCTGTGAAAATTGTTACTCTTTTATCCTTTGCTGAATTGCCTTCTTCAGTAATAGCTACAAGGTCGGCTACTTGAGCAGACAAATTTCAGTTCAACTGTCCTGTCAACAGTACTGGGTTCTCTGTGCACATGGAAAATGCTGCTACTAAGGTGCCATCTTCCCTTCAAACACAGGATTCATTGACAAATGGAAGCAATTCTGATTTTAGTAATGGAGCATCTTTTAAATCTGGTCTAGGAGGAAGTGCATGGTTAACTACAAAAATAATCATGCAGTTCTCCTTGGTCCCCTGTAGAAATTAAAGAAGCAGGGTTAAGAGGTGGACGTCTAATGACCTGCGAAGAAAAGTTATTAAGCAAAGGTAATTCATGTTTAGACAGTCGTGTAGCAGAAAAATATTCAGTTTTGGTTCTTGGTAGTAACACTTCTGCAGAATGGCCGCAAAAGTCTCATGGCCAAGATTTAGGCAGCAGCCATTCCTACCATCAGCGCTGTTGTTGCTACTGCCGTAAGGCAGGGGAGGAAAGGGCTGTTACAGGATCAATATTTGTACTGAAATATTGATGCAGAGAAAACAGTCGACAAGAGTAGGCTGGGATTTTTGCATAGGGCAATGGAAGCGTTTGCATTTCCCGATACTATAATAAGGTTAATTAGGAGACTATATGATGAATCAGAGGCATAAATTAAAGTGGGAGGGTTCCTTTTTGATAAGTTGTGTCTGAACCGAGGAACCAGGTAGGGGTATCTTCTTTTTCCCTTTGTTATTTGCATTACATTTAGAGCCATTGGGACTCAGAAATTCAAGTATATAATTGGTATGGTAATCAAGAAAAGTTGGTGTTATTTGCAGAGGATGTTTTGTACTTGATAAAACCAGAAAAGGACATCTGAGTGTTGAGACATTCTGAGACTTTATATCTCTTTGGGGTAGAAAATTAATGAAGACAAAACAAAGGCTATAGCTGTAAACTATGTACTCGCACATGAATTGGTTCAGCAATTCCCGTATTTATGGGGACAAGATAAAATGAAGTATTTAGGAGCATGGGTTAAAATGGGTTCTGTCTTGGCAGCTAAGCATATGTAGGAAGAGAGTAAACAAAAGCTAATGCAAGAGCTTCCAGTTTCTCAGTTTTCGTATTTTGCCATCCATGTCCATAAACCAGCAGTGAAAATGTTTAGTCCCTTTAATTTTATGTACAGGTCAGGCTTATTTTTATGAACCAGAGAAGAAGTTGTGGACAGTAATTTAAAGAGTTGAAAGATTTTACCTGGGAGGGAAAAAGGGCAAGGGTCATGTGGGGGTAAGTTGATTCTTGCAGTAGAACAAGGTGGTTTAGGATTATCTGATTTGAAGGGATATTTTAGAGGTGCACATTTAAGGCTTGTATACATAGCACAAGCAGAAAGCTATAATTGAAAGTGGAAAGGAATGATGATGAAGCAGGGGGGAAATTAAGGAAATAAGAGAAGAGTGGGATTTTTGGATGCAGATCCTTAAGGAGAATAACAGTCATACAGAATATTATATTCATAAAGTAGCAGAAATTATTCTAAGAACTAAGCCAACACAAGAATGGAGAAAGGAGATTCTTCTAGTAGGGATGACTACAGTTAGGGGTACAGAGAACAGGCAAGACGAGGGTTGGAATTTACTGGAGAAAACTGGGAAAAGGGATCAGTGTATTGGGAACAGATAACTAGAGAAGGAAAGGTAATAGAATGGGAAGAATTCAAGAAGACATTTGGACTACGGGATAGGGGAATCTTGAGCAAAAGCTGCTGTTAAAAAGAGATAATTAGTAGACCTTATAAAATATTGCATGATAACTATAGGAATCAGTCAGAGGAGGTTGGGAAGAGAGACTGGATAAGCATTTCAAAAGGAAATAATGAGAGGATACCTGTGCGACTCACAAATGTGCAACAAAGTCTAGAAAATTTAGGATTTTTGGTTGGAAGAGTTTGCATAGGTATTTTTGCACCCCAAACAGCCAATAATTTTACCTCGGGTTGATGGCAACTGTTGGAGATGTGATGGGGAAGAAAGAGGTAACTGGGAACACGTTTTGGGAGTGTAATGAGTTGGCCAACTTTAAAAATTCCTTACAGAGTACTCTATTAGAAGTATTGGGTGAGCGAATGAGTGTAACTAAGGAAATTTTTGTTGTTGTTTTGAGCTGGGATAACACAGTCTGAATTACTTAGACATAGAAAGGCCTTGTTAAGTTTAATTCTGGTGGATGCCAAAAAGCAATTATTTTAGAAAATGGCATTCAAAGACTAAACTGGCTATTTGAAGTAGTGAATATTTTAACAGAGCTAATAAGAACTGGAAGTGGGATCTTTAGAAAAGGGTAGGAGCACATTAGATAGAAAATAAATGGAAACTGAGGGAGCAATACATGCCAAATAGTGTTTTTGATGAGTGAGGTTGAAGGGAAGGCAGGAATTAATCACTTTGTGTAATTGATTGGATAAAAGAACATATGTGATGTATAATGTTTGTAGCTGTGAACATTTTAACATGTTTTTTTTTTTTTATATAAATGCATGTTTGCCTTATGTCTTGAATGAGAATTTCAACAAAGATGTTAAAAAATTTTACTGAGGTAAGCAGCAGGTCTTAAACTATCATTTCAACATTGTACTAATAGTCCTAGTGCTATTTTATTTCTTTCACAACAGAAAAAAATCTCTTGAGTAATCTAGTAATCTAAGAGCAGGAGTGTTAGAAAATAACATTTGTATTTGGACAAATGCCTATTTGTGATTTTCTTATCAGGACAGGGACTTGGAAGCGTCTTTCTTTAATTCTAAAAATGGTTTTACTACTACTTCATAATTAGAAATCCATTGTCAGCAGTAACCGGTCAGTCCCAGTAAGGCCTGTAACTGTTTTAATGTTGTAGGACGTGGTGCAGCTTGAATAGCAGTAATGCGTAAAGGAAAAAGATTTGCCAAGAGCATTCTGAATTGAGATGTCCTGTTTACTGGACTTGTGGTTTCCACAAATGCAATTTTGCTTTATTAACCTTAAATCCTAGTTCAAGTAGTTTTGTTACAGAAAAGCTAAAATCAGATTGTCTGCGTACTGTATTAAGTTAGACCCACATGTAAACTAAATTGTATCTAATTTTTTTTCATTTTTCTGGAGAAAAGAGTAGTTGATACTAAATATCCTTGAGGTAATCTTGTCCATGTATGTTGTTGTTTGTGTGTAAAAGCAAACAAATACTGGCTGCCTGGGAGTATAAGAATAGATAAGAAGGCAGAGGAAAATATCTATCACTGAAAAGGTGGCAGTTGTCGGAGGAATATAATTTAGTATTGTAGCTGGGTTAGGCTCTACAGAAAAGTTCAGCATTACTACGTCATTAACCACTCTTAAGTCTTGTATAAACCAGTAGGTGTTCTTGCCTGTTTAACTGGCAGAATAGGTGTGGTGCATGATCTTCTAGTCAGGACAATTATTCCTTGCTGAAGTAATGCAAAAATTACAGGTTTAATTCCTTTCTTTGCCTCAGTTAAGGGATACTGAACCACCATTTGTAGGAGTGTATAAGGTTTTAAAATAACTTTTAACTGTTTCTGCATCTTTTATGAGTTCTACATCATTGTCATGGGTAATTCACAGCTGCAGAGGAATGGTTTTCAGTCCCTCCACGTTAGTCTGTTCTGATCCAGCTACTGCCAGGAGGGTATCTTCATCTGCACAGATCCGCTGAATACAGACCTAAAGGTGAGGGCTTACTTGGAATATCTTGGAAAACTCCATCTGGAATGCAAAATGCAGTATATCGTAATTTACACAATAAATCTTTACCTAAAAGATTTAAAGGGCCAGTAATTCCTACAGTAAAAACATGTTGCTGTTTTAATGAACCTGCCTGAATAGGAAACGTTTTTTTTTTTTTTCTGTGGATAATCGAAAAGAACACCAGAGACCCCCACACTTTGAACAGATTTCTTGGAAAGTGGGAAATGTTCTGCATTTGACAAGGTGATCATGTAGGTGCTCCTGTGTCAACAAGAAAGGGAAATGTGGAATTGCATACTGTAACATTAATAAAAGTATCATCTTAGTCCACTGGTACCAAATAAAATAGCTGTCTCCTGTTCATGGCTATCCTAATAATTTTGCAGCTGAGCTGTACCGCAAGTGGGTTGTTGCTGTGCTTGAACATTTGGTGGAGTGGCAAACTGGAAAGATGTTTCAATTTGCTGAAGGAAAGGACACTCATTACACCAGTGTCCACTCAGACCAGAGTTGAGGCATGAGCTAATACATGGGCTTTCTTGCTGGGCCTTTGGTGAAGTGGGGGGGTAAAACTTTGCAGGTATTGTCTGTGGGTTTACAGTGGGAAGAATTATAATCTGCCTCCACCTCCATAATTTCTTCTCCCCATCGCCTTCCCTGTGAAACTGTGTTGAACATCTGCTAATTTCTTCTGCTGTTTTCCCTTTTTGACTGTATGTGCCGCATATTGTGCTTGACTAATAATTTCATGAATACCTGGACTGGGCTACTTGATACAAACCTTCTTAAGCTGTTTTTGTATTGGTAGTAATAAGCCTTCAACAAATACTGCTGACAGTCTAGTCTATTGGCTGCCACCACCTTCTGTAGATTCTGGATGCCCTGAAAAAGCCTCAAATGCACCTGTCTTGTGCTGAGGATACGTGTTGATAGATTGCCTGTTTCTGTATGAATGCATTAATCCTTGCCCAGTTAGGTGTTGAAAGGCATACTGTAGTGATTGCTTTCAATGACTTGTGCCTCGCTGTTAGGAAACCTTAATCTGTCTGTCTTGGAAACCTTAATCTGTCTGTCTTGGAATATCTCCTACAGCTGATTTTTCCCATATTTTCCTAAAAATATCTGGAGCCAGTGGAAGCTTTTTAAAACTGCTTATACATCTTCAGTAGGAGGTTTTGTAACTGCACATTATTCTAGAATTTTAGCATATTTAAGCAGAGTTTGTTCATATGAGAGGAGAAAAATTAAAAATAATTTGAAAATCTACTGCAGTCTACGGATGTTGTTCTTTTATAGTTGGCTGAGTGTTTCCATCCCGGTCTACCACAGTATTAGGTACCTCTCTCAAAGGATGAATTTGAGCATCAGATGGTATGTCATCAGAGGATGAATCAGAATGTGGCACATCCTTGAAGCCTTTTTAGGAGGTTGTTTTCCACCTGTATTCTTCTCCATCAATGATTATTGGTAATTGAGTAGCTTTTTGAACTTCTTAAAGTACTCATCTTAGAGGAGGCACGTTTATTAAGAAATTGTTTTAAATTAACTCTCTGTTTTGCTCCAGATGCATGCTTGTGTTTTGAATACAACTGTCTCTCCATATTTGCTGTTCTCAGTAACATCCGATCAGACTGTGAAACAGCATGCTCAGTCGCTGTTGTCAGAATCAGTTCTTGTAAGCTGATCTTTTAGGAATGGCAGATGTACTGGAGGTGACTTGGGAAGTATCAAGAGACATTATAGAGGGGCATTCCTCAAATTATTCCCCTTCCTGCTCTCTCAGAGAGGGAGGGCTGTCTGCTTCATAAGGAGGGGGGAAGCTTAAGGAATTTGAGCGCAGCTGTTATCAGATTAATTAGGTTGAGTTATTTTTAACTTTTCTAATTGTATTAAAGGATAAAGACTCCCAGGTACCCTGAGATTAATCTTTCGCAATTTCTGTAATGTATTATCTGTCCTGTTAGCTGCCTGCAGCTGTTTTTTTAAATCTAGCTGGTACTGATTTTTTTGCGGATATGCAGGAGGCCCATCAGGGTGGGGTCTGACAGTACCTTGTATGCCAGACATAGATCTCCCATCTACCACCTGTAGGAGACAGAATACAGGGATAAGACTTTGAGGCTGTCTACATAGGATATGTTGCGCTCTGTATTCTTTTAGCGGGAAACCTCTGTGAATGTTCCAGTTGATGGGTGTGCCTGGTTAGGTACATATCAAATGGGGCATTGTACTCAATAATGGGTCTGATGAATGCTGAAACAGTGGAACAATGACCGCTTGGACCTAGATGCCATGCCTTTGTTTATTGCATGACATAAAATGATTTTCTCACTACTGTAGACATGTGATGTTCAAATACTAGATTATAGTTTGTGTGATTCCAAGTCCTTGCCTACTGGGTCAACTCTTTGGGGTGTGTTGTCAATATGATAGTTACCAGAGGTGGATGACTTCCTGAAGGATACTGTTGTTCATTTCTTTACATTTAGATGTCCTTCGAGGATGCATCTGCAGTCCTCACATATGGGTTATCCTGCCTCAGGCAGCCCTTCAGTCAGCCGGATTCCAAAGTCTGGGTCCGGCGTCGGCTGATGTCGCCCTTTCCCCGACGTCAGAGCGCCTGAGGTATGAAAGTGTCAGCCGACACCATCTTCTCTAGTCTTTCTTGCCGCGTGGTGCCCGAAGCAGAAGCAGTTCGCAAGTGCCGGTCGGCCAGCTCCTGTAACTTCAGCTACCGAAGACTTCAAAAAGCTAAGTACCCCGTTGGGGACACTTTCTTGCCTCAGCCGATGTCAGATCAAACGCTTAAAGTTAATAATTGCTTGACTTGTGGGAAACAAATACCTCATAAGGATTTCCATTCCTACTGCCTCCCCTGCCTAGGCCCAGACCACGACGTCTCGGCCTGTACTGCCTGTGCCTCCTTTAATCGACGCACTCTTAGGCATCGGTCGGAGTTCACAGTGGAATTTTTTGGGGCTAGTTTCTCTTATATTATGCCGTCGGAGACTCCGACTTCTCATTTAACCAAAAAACGGAAGGACAAGGACCGACACACGTGGACCGTGGTTTTGGCTGAAACAACGCCTAGGCCTACCGCGAGTGTCTCGGTTTCGGCTGAAGCAGAGTCCTTGGTACTTCCGACCGCAGAAACCGCACAACCGACAACCTTGGCCCCGGAGGCCTCTTCTGAGTCGGTTATAGATTTACCCTCGGAAATCGGTGTTCAGGAAACTACTGACACCATTCCCCTAGACAAAACTACACCAGCACGTGGAGCAGCCAGGCCCCCTGCATCCATGTCCATAAAAGCATTCACTAGGGCTAAAACTGCTAAACAGCAAAAATCTCTGCCTCCCAAGACTATTCCTCAGTGATCCACTACAGGTTCACAGATATTAAGTTTGGCATATTAAGTTTGGCTGAGGACCTTATTTCCTTAATTAGGGGCTCTCAGCCTCACCCAGACAGGGGCTCTCAACCTCCTCTAGACAAAAGGCCCAGGGTTGAGCCCGCTGATCCACAGTCCTCTGATGAGGCCTCTGATGGCTCTGCTCTATCAGACTACCAGGAAGGAGGCCTTTACGGCCTACGAGGATTCTGATGCAGAGGAATCTATTCCCTCTGCCTCCCCTCCTGAAGAGCTGTCCTTTGGGGAGACGCTTCACTCCAGGAGAGAGCATTTCCAATGGCAAGGCCAGGAATTCTCCGATTCCAGGAAGAGATTAAGGACTTTTCTTCATTTACCTCAGCATAGGCCCTTGGCTATTCCTCCTGTTTTAAGTGTCATTGATGATGTTTATTTGGAGTCTAGCATTACCCCTGAACCCTTCCTCCGGCTCCTGTTAAACCCGATAGGTACTACAGGGTCCCGGACTCACATCATTTCCTTTACAAGGCCCACTCTGCTGACCCAGAAACTATTTCCCAGGGTCCTAAAGGGGTTGCAGCTGCCACTACTAAAAATCCACTCCCCTCTGAAAGGGAGTCCAGGGCTTTAGAGAGATGGGGTAAAAAAGTGTATACTTCTTCCACTCTGTCTATGAGGGCTTTAAATTGTCAGTTTCATATGATACAGTACCAAGAGTATTTGTTGGATGAATTGCAGAAAAAACTATCTTCACCTGAACCCCTAGATCGTAAGTCACTTCAGGATCTGGTACATAACTCACAACAGGTTAGCAACCATTTCTTGCAGTGTGGTTATGATGCATTGGAAGCTTCATGTAGGTCAGCAATGACAGGTACAGTCATACGTAGACATGCTTGGCTGAAGGAACAATTTCTGCCAGATCATGTTAAGGCTAAGCTTCTGGATGCTCCACTGGAAAAGCAAAAGTTATTTGGCTCCACTGCTCAGGAGATCTTAAAGAAATTTGAGGAAAAGGCTAAATCTGTACAAACAGTCAAAGATTTCCTCCAGGTCCAACCACCAAGATTCAGCAGAAATTGGCCTTCTAAGAATTGGTCCTTCCAGAAGAGAGATTTCAAAGAGGCAAGAACAGGCATGCCAGAGGTAGAGGGCAAGCTAGAGGCTCCTACAGAGGACGTCAATGGCAGCCTCCTAACCAGAGAGATAGTGCAGGACCAACAACTACTGCACAAGGACAGACTCAATGACTTCACCTTGACCCCGCCGACCAGGGCTCAATTAGAAGCACCTTTGGGCAGAAAGCTATCTTTATTCTCAAGAAATTGGCACAGTATTACAAGGGACAAATGGACACTGCAAATAATAGACAAAGGATACAGGTTCCATTTCCACACATTACCAGAAAGAAAAGGAATGCCAAATCTGCCACCAAATCAAAGGGCAGAGGCTTTAGAACAAATTGCCAATCTATTGCAAATGAAAGCTATAGAAAAGGTTCCTCTCGCAGAACAAGGCCAAGGATTTTATTCCAGACTATTCCTTGTCCCAAGAAAAGAAAAACAATGGAGGCTATTCTCGACTTGTCCGCACTGAACACTTTTCTCATTGTGCTAAAATTCAAAATGCTGACCTTACAGCAACTCCTTCCCATGCTGGGCAAGGGGTCTTGGCTGGTAACTCTAGACCTCAAGGGGGCATACCTGCATGTCCCTGTCAGACAAAGTTGCAGAAGACACCTCAGATTTCTTGCAGGTTCAGAGCATTATCAATTCTCAGCATTGCCCTTTGGCTTATCTACGGTGCCCAGAGTATTCACGAAATGCCTGGCATCAGTAATTGCACACTGCAGACTTCAGGGGATTCAAATATACCCGTATCTGGACGACTGCCTTATACAAGCGGACAGCCAACAAACTTTAGTAAAACATTTGAATTATGCCATCCGCCTACTGCAGGCCTTGGGATACACAGTCAACATTCACAAATCAAGACTTGTGCCATCCCAAAGAACAACTTTTCTGGGTGCGGAACTAGATACAACCACCCAAATGGCTTTTCTCACAGAAGAAAAACAAAGACAACTACCGGATTACTTCAAAAATCTGACAAAACAAACTCAGATGACTGCAAGGAAAATCCTGCAGGCCCTGGGTTACATGGCATCGTGCATTCTTCTGATTCCACAAGCAAGGCTGCATATGAGAAAACTGCAATGGTACCTAAGGAGTTTATGGTCTCAGCACAGCCTAGAAGCTTTGATACCACTCATTCCATGCATTCAAAAGGAATTCCTGTGGTGGGCCCAAGCAAGCCAGGCAAACAGGGGTCTGCCTTTCAGCAAACCAGTAACCAGCCAAACCATTACCTCGGACGCTTCAGACCATGGATGGGGAGCACATATGGAGGACAGATGCATCCAAGGACTATGGTCCCAGAAAGAATTGCGCATGCACATAAACCAAAAGGAAATGCTGGCAGTGATGCATGCAGTCGAGGCCTTCAAGCACTTTCTACATCAAGGCCACCTGCTAATAAGGACAGACAATACCACAGTCATGTAGTACATAAACAAGCAAGGAGGTACCCATTCCTACCCTCTTTGCAGGCTAGCAATGAATCTTTGGGAACTTTCCCTAAAACTCAATATAGAGCTGCAATCCCAGTTTGTGCCAGGAAAAGACAATATACTGGCGGACAGCCTAAGCAGAAACACCATGGATCCACACGAATGGATGCTGCACCCAGACATCTTCCTTCAGATAACACAATCATGGGGGAGGTCGGACATAGATCTTTTTGCCTCCCACCTCAAGTCATCAGCTGAAGAAATTCTGCTCAAGGACATACCACCCACAAGCATGGAAAGTGGACGCCCTCTCTTTCAGCTGGAATACTCTTAACAGTGTATGCATTTCCGCCTCTTCCACTAATGACCAAGGTCTTACTGAAAATCAGGACAGAGCAGCCAAAAGTGATTCTAATAGCCCCGGACTGGCCAAGGCAGCACTGGTACCCACTGTTACGGAGCATGTCACACGAAACCGTGACCTCTACCACAGTGGTCACTTCTTCTGACACAGCACAATTACAAAACTCTGCACTCCAGCCTGAAAACCCTGCAGCTGACAGCTTGGAGAATACCTTGACTCCTCACCAGGAAAAGCTATCCAAGAGAGTGAAGGATATCCTCATGGAAGCTCGCCGGCCTTCCACGAGAAAGGCATATTCAGCAAAATGGAAAAGATTCCACACTTGGAGCACCGCAAAGGGCCTAGATGCAACAGTGATGAGCATGGCACATATCCTAGAATACTTGGCAAAAATGTTCCACAATGGCCTTTCTTACTCTTCCATAAAAATTCATGCTTCAGCAATTTCAGCAGAATACAACACTGATCCACCTGTCTTCTCTCATCCTCTCCTAAGGCAGTTTCTAAGAGGAATTAAAAACATCAATCCTCCAAGAAAACCACCAGTGCCTACAGGGACCTTAACTTCATGTTGGAAAAGTTGACTCTACCTCCCTTTAAACCAGCAGCATCTTCAGAGCTACAGTTCCTGTCTTGGAAGATTGCCTTCCTTCTGGCCATAATCTCAGCAAGAAGAGTATCTGAATTGCAGGCACTCATGGCAGTACAACCATTTCTTATTTTTCATCAGGACAGAGTCTCTTTGAGAACCAATCCTTCATTCATGCCAAAGGTGGTATCCAGGGTCTCATTGAACCAAGCTATTCACCTGCCTACCTTCTTTCCAAATCCACAAAATAAGGGGGAGAAACTTCTGCATACCCTGGACATTCACAGACAGTTGCGCTACTGCTTGGACAGAACTAAGACTTACAGAAAAACTGACCAGCTGTTGGTAGCATATGCTGCAGGTATTCAAGGAAAAGCAATTTCCAAACAGACAATTTCAAAATGGATAGGGAATTGCATTTGATTCTGCTACTCTTATCATGGAAAGACTGTGCCAGCTAACATCAGACCTCATTCCATCAGAGCCACAGCCACCTCCACAGCCTTTTTAAGAGGGGTGGCTACCAAGGACATTTTAGAAGCTGCTACATGGAGCTCCGTGCATACATTTTCCAAGCATTACAATTTGCCCTTATATTCCAGATCCAGAGCAGGCTTTGCCACGGCAGTCCTGCAGGGCATTTTAGCTACACCATCATTTTCTTAGATCCTTCCACCCCCAGCTTGGCTATGGTATTCTACCCATATGTGAGGACTGCAGATGCATCCTTGAAGGACATAGTACAGTTTTGTACCTACCATAAATGTAGATGTCTGATAGGTATGCATCTGCAGTCAGGTTTACCCTCCCTCCTTCCCCTCTGTGGTATTTCTTGGGTACTTATCCCTCTTATAGCTAGCTGGGGTTATCTATTATGGTGTATTTGTTTTATATTATTGTGCATGATTGGAATTATTTGCATTTCTCCAAATTTAGCCTTCCTTAGAGGGTACCTGGCATCTGGGGCAAGAAAAACTGAGGAAGATGGCGTCGGCTGATACTTTTATACCCCAGGTGCTCTGACGTCGGGGAAAGGGCGACATCAGCCGATGCCGGACCCAGACTTTGGAATCCAGCCGACCGAAGGGCTGCCTGAGGCAGGACAACCCATATGTGAGGAATGCAGATGCATACCTATCGGACATCTACATTTATGGTAGGTACAAAACTGTACTTTTTCATCCATGGCTCTGACACTAGATATTTGTCTGTTTTAGCCTTTCCAGGAGAGCATTGTAATTGGGGGAGTCTGACTGCTCCTAATTTGCACTCATCTTCAAATTTGGTTAGCCAGAGGCCCTGGTTGTTGGCTTTGACTTCAGAAAAGTACATGCCAAAATGGAGTAGTCCCAGGACTGCTGCCTGAGGAACTCTACTTGTGACTGGCCTCTTTGTAGAGGTGGACTCCCCAATTATAATTTCTTGCGTCCTGTGTGCCAGCTGGCTAGTCACTGGGTGACATAAGGATATATACCCAACCTTTTGAGTTTATCCACAATGCCAGAGTGGGGTATTATGTCAAATGCCTTGGGTAGGTCTGTGTAGGCAGTGAGAACCATTTGCCCTCTTCCATTGCTTTGGTGACCTTCTCAAGTCCACCAGGTTGAGTAGACATGACCTGCCCTTGATGAAACCAAATTAGATTGGGTCCAGTGTTTGGAGGTTTCCTGTGCCATTATTTGAGTCTGCTTGATGACATCGAAAACCTACATGCCCGAAAACAATAACAATTTGATAAAAACACCAAATTGTCACTTAACCGACTCCACACAACACTGAGAATTTACAGAGAGAAAGTAATCGGTCGGTCAACAAGCACAAGACATCGCACAGAAGCACTTTGAACCCACACAGCTGGGGAGCTGTTGGCCAACTGCCTCCTTTCCCTGATTAAATTGTCAGTTATGTGAGGAGTCGTTTAAATGACTATTCAGTGTTTTTGTCTCTGTTGTCATTTTCATGTATGTGGGTTTTCGATTTTATGTAGACCCCATTATTTATCATTTCCATATTGATTCATTCCATGAAGAAAGGCTTTGTATATGAGATTAGTGAGACTTATGGGTCTGTAGATGACCCAACCTTGTGCAGAGGGATAACTGTTGCTGTTCGGACTTTGTGAGTCATAAAGCCTGTTTGGAGGCTACAGTTAAATGGCAATTCCAGAGGGCCTGATAGGTCTTGGTTCATGCTGTTTAGAAGGAATCTTGTGATGTTGTTTGTGCCCATTGATGCAGTGTTCTTGGCCTTAGAGAGAGCATTGCGGGCCTGTTCTTTATTGATAGTAGGGGGAGTTATATTTGATGGTATATAAAACGGAGAAAGTATCCTATGTTGGTTTGGCCACTAGAGTCTGAAGATCTGACATTATCACATTATAACTAATGGCCATCACCATTGAAGCTGATGAACCTTTGGTCCTCCTAACAAAAAAGACAAAAAAAAAAAGATCCAAGGTGCTGATGCTGGCCTTACTTTTCCTATCCCTTCCAGGAGACTACAAGAAACTTGCATGGGTGAATTGAATTTTGCTTCTAGAAGAAGTGGGCAGCAGCAGAAATCTTGTCACCTCCACCATGTCTCCCTTTAGCTGGTAGTTGAATTCTCATTGTCTAGTGAGTCACAGAGGTCAAGGTGCCTATGAAGCATCTGTGAAGACTTGTGGTCGACTCCACTTTCTGAAAATTTGAGGAGGATGATATTCATGTTCCCTCAGTCGATATTTGTTTTTACAGAACTCTTTTGTTGAAAAACTACTGTAGTTGGAGCATAGCAGAATACTGCCTTCACAAAAAAGCCTCCCCTACAGGAAAAACACACACACACACCTTGCATGTTACTGTGATGAATGATGGCCTTGGACTTCTACCTCTTCCAATTCTATAGGTTGACATCAAACCGGACACTTCTTTGCAACCAGAGATGTAGGCCCCTGATCCTAGAAGACAAGACAAGTTGTAGAGGTTCGTCAAGGCAAGATTATAGAAAATTCAGAAGGCAGAGCCAGGAATAGTAACTCCAGCCAGATCCAATTCATCTTCATGGTGCAGAGGGAGGAAACCCTGACAGCAACCACCTGTGAACCATGTTCGATTACCCGCACAGTTACTTGTTGGAGCTTGCCTGAGGTGGGGAAGGAATGAAGAGGCTATACCTGTTTGCCTCTCCTGGCCAGGGTGAGGTGATATGATGGTGCAGGCATGCAGTCAAGTCCTCATGGAGATGAAGACATGGAGTGACTGCCTGACTGGGGGAGTGGGTTGGTCAAAAAAGATGTACCTGTCCTTGGGCAGGCATGCTCCTGTTGGCTACACTTCATTGCTTACAGATGTCATGTCAGTATATGTACATGCTAAGGTAGGTAGGGCTACAACCTAAGCAGTGCACCTACTTCTGTTTTTATAGCAGTCGTAGCTTCAACGCTCACCAGTTGTGTCCTGTGGGAAAAGTAACTTGTTGCCAGTGAGTTTGGCCAGGAGACATTAAACTACTTGACTATCTGCAAAAGATCCATGAGATAATAGGTTCATAGGTAGATACTAGGCTATCTGCCCTAGGGCATTTATAAGCCTAGCCAGAGTGTATTTGGCTTCCGCCTCCCTATTAGATTAGCCTACTGTGTGCCTCTGTAAAGTAGGTCACAGAAGGTACCCTTTAAGATTAGTTTACTGTGCCTCTGTCTAGCAGGGACATAGAAGAGATCCCAGGGGTGAATTTGCGATTTCCCATCCATGCGTCCAGATTTCGCTTGAAGAGGGTCAGCGAGGGGCTATGTCTAACATGAATTGGGATTCTATTCCAGAGTGAGGGGAGCCTCTGCGAAATGAATCTGTCCCTCCAGCATGTCCTATTTATTTTTGTGCTGAGGTTTAAGTCCTTGGAGCGTGTACCTCTAAGGGATTTGGATTTTTTGAGGTGGAGCATGTCCATTAATTCTGGGTTTGACATGGCTTTGTACGTCAGGCATAGATCTCCTCTGAATAGGCGGTAAGCAACTGAGTAGAGCTTGAGTTTCTTTAGTCGAGCTGCATAGGACATCTGTTTGTAGCCCATGATCCTCTTGGTGAGGTAATTTTGGGGTCTCTCCAGTTGCTGCAGGTGTCTGGTAAGGTACATCCCAAAAGGGGCATTGTATTCAATTATGGGCCTAATGAGTGACGAGTAGAAGGGCACAATGACCTCTCTTGATCTAGATGCGAACCCTTTCGTGATAAGGTGGGCTGTATAGAAGGTCTTTCTAACCACTTTGGCAACGTGATTATCCAAAGAAGAGATTACTATCTACGTTGGTCCCCTATTTAATTACTTCTTCCGTACTTAATGGATTACCACCTATGTGGTAATTTGTGGGCACCTTGTTTTTCCCAAAGGGGATGACTATGCACTTTTTAGCATTTAGCTTGAGGCCGTGGCTCTGGCACCATGCATCCGTCTCTGTGAGACCGTTTTGGAGGATGCTTGTGTCAGCTGGAGATTCGATTATGACCCCCAGTTTGCAGTCATCTGCGAACTTTGTCAGCCATAATCCCCCTGTGTTAGCCTGAACCTCAGAGAAGTATATACCGAACAAGAGAGGTCCCAGAACTGAGCCCTGTGGGACGCCACTTGTAACTGGTTTGGATTCGGACATGGCACCTGCGATTCTGACCATGTGGGTTCTATCCCTGAGCCAGTTTGCAACTCATCTTGTGATATAGGGGTTGATATTTAAGCTGGTAAGCTTATTTATGATGCCCGAGTGGGGTATTGTGTCGAAGGCTTTTGTGAGGTCCAAGTAGGCTGTGTGGACTACCTTGCCATCATCTATGGCTTTGGTAACTGTTTCAAAGAAATCAACTAGGTTTAAGAGGCAAGATCTGCCCTTAACAAAGCCGAATTGAGTAGGGTCCAGTGTCTGGAGGCTCCCAATGTCTTTGTTTATGAGTTCCATGATAATACGCTCCATAGCTTTACAGACCAGACTAGTCAGGCTTATGCGGTGATAGTTCCCGGGGTCCGAGGTAAGTGCATCACATAGTGTTAGTTCAAGGGTGTCATACTACAGGGGAGTGTTAGCACAACACTGAGCATAACCGTAAGCTCTTGATTTGCCAAAAAAAAAAAAAAAAAAGGCAGACCTTCACTTTGACGTCTAGACACATGACTAGTACAGCTTCCTAGCCATTGGACATGTAAATACCCAGTTGGTGGACCCTTCCTGTTCTTACTGCTTCTCAGATTGTATACATGTCATCCAAGAGAGGAAAATGACAGTGGGAGGCAAATTCCTCCTAAGTATCACCACAAAGTATGAGTATGTTTGCTTTGTATTGGTTTCAGAGGATGTGGATTTCAGTCCTTCATTCCTAAAGACTCTTCACATATTTGGAAAATCAAAGTCTTAAGGAGCTCGCACATGGTATGATGAGTCTTCCTCCCCTGATGTCCAAACAGTACTGATGAAAAAGCCTAAATAGTCAAAGCTTGAGTTTCAGCTGTCCAGTCCAATATGGACATCTCCTTTGTGTCCTTTGAAAAGATCTCTGATCGTCCATTGTCCACAACACTAGCTGTCGAAACTCCATTGCAGGCCATTATGGGCAGTGATTTTGACATCCGTTGGGGCTGAGAAGCACAGGCAGGTCATTTCTGCAGGACCAAAAGGGATTCCTCTAATTTAGTTAGGAAGGAACTACCTATTTGTGTCAGTGGTATGTCAGGGTTCTGATCCCCCACAATATGTTCAGGCAGATTTCCCTACCCAAAAAAAAAAAAAAAAAGCAGATGACCAGGCATTCTGCCCTCTCCCACAAAAGAATGGAAAGACTTTATTCTGGGACTGTTTAAACTTATGATGTGTTTGAAGCTTCCTCAGGTTATTCAACTGTTTCCTGCTGCTGTTTTTCCTTCTTTCACCCATTTGAACAGGCAGAGGAAGTCTTCTGATGAGGATTTTCTTGCTTATTCATTTCAGAACCGTTCTCCCTTTGCTGTGGTGTCTGATGAAGAAAATTTCTCTTCTCCAGAGTTTCCCTTAGAGGAACTTTCTATGCAGCATTTCAGATGGGAAG
Source organism: Protopterus annectens (assembly GCF_019279795.1). Classification (NCBI taxonomy): domain Eukaryota; kingdom Metazoa; phylum Chordata; order Ceratodontiformes; family Protopteridae; genus Protopterus; species Protopterus annectens. The sequence continues at coordinate 402,073,732 of NC_056735.1, read as the reverse complement.
ACACCAAGATCACTGATGCACAGCAGGGATAATATGCCCTTCTGGATATGACTGTTTCCCTTTACTTCCTCCCCCTCCTGTTGGTCACGTTCCCCTTTCCCAAAGACTCTCTCTTGCTCTTTTCTGGACTGGAAGGAGATCACTTAAGACAGCTGGATTTTACCCATTGTAGAAAAGGGGCACCGAATGTCCTTGAAGTCCTCCTCCTCATGAATTTCTGAAACTCCTCAAAATCAGTTGCCTCCTATTCTTCCTGTTTTATAGGATCGCTTATTGCAGTCAACTATTCAGCCAGTTCACCTTTCTCATTGTGGCAGGAATTTTACCCAGGGATGTTCCTTGTCCCCATAAAGGAGGGTTCTATGAGACCAGTTGTGGAACTTTCTTTTCTGAACACCATTCTGAATGTACCAAAGTTTCCGAATGCTAACGTGCCAATCTCTGTTTCCCATGAGTCTGCCACAGGCATTCTTAACTTCTCTGGATATTAAAGATTCTTTCCTACACATTCCTATCCATACTCTCTTCACTTTCATTGTTCTGCTTTACATTTGGTCTTTCTTTGGATCCAAGAGTACTCTGTTTGTCTCCAGTCATAGTCTTTTGCAGGGAGTCCAAATATTTCCTTACCTGGATGATTTGCTTCTCCAAGCTCCTCCTCAAGCCACTCACAAAGGATCTAGATTTCACAATGAATCTTCTCAACTCAGGCTCACTCTGAACGTGGTCAGTTTAGTCTCTCACAAGACGTGATTTTCACAGAATAATGAATCAACACCTTGACAGTGGCAGCCTTTCTTCCTTCAGACAAGGTTCTGTTCTTAACACAGTTCTTTTGGAACCTTTTCCCTTTGCAGGTGACCTCAGCGAGAGAGTTGTTGAGAGCTCTGGGGTTTGTGGCATCAACTATTCCTTTGCTTTCTTTTGCCAGGCTCCACATGAAGATACAGTGGCTCCACATGAAGATATAGTGGTAACTCAAGTCAGTCTTGTTTTCAATATGATCACCCACTAGACTTCTGATTCCTGTATTGCACTACATCAAGAAGGAGTTGATTTGGTGAATTGACCAGATTTCCCTCCTTCCATGGATACCCTTTATGGTTCTTCCACCTTGCCATGAGCTTCACACAGACACTTCTAACTTGGCCTGTCGAACCTGTTCAAATAACATCAAGGTCCAAGGCGTTTGGTCTGCCAAGGAGAGAAGACCATTGTAAATGTCAAAGAAGTGAGAGCTCTAATTCTGACCTTTCAGGCTTTGCATCACCTTTGGACTCCAGGTCCTCTCTGAGAATTCATAAACAATAGCACAGTCGTGTGATACATGAACAAGAGGGGAACAAGTCCTACTGCTTTTGCACATTGGCCTTAATGGCATGTGAAATTACTGTTGATCACAATTTTGTTCTTCAAGCAGTTTACATTCCCTCAGAGGAACAAAGTGGCAGACACATTGAGCAGATCAGGGCAGACCCCTCACAAGTGGATGTTAAACAGGGATTTTGGTCTCATTTGAGAATTTACAGTCAGAAGGAAAAGTTGTAAGAGAGTTTAGTGCGATCTTTATATATTGCTTAATTTTTTGTCCTGTATTTATGACAAACTGGTTGATTATTTATGAAAGGAAGAATTATGAATTTAGACCCTTTTTAGGAATGTGTTAGGGCTAGATAACCATCATGATAGAAGACTGCCATAGCATCACGATGTAATATAATTGAACCAGACAGCTGCTGGATATTACAGGTATGTACAACTTTTATTACTTCAGAGAGATTTTTCCTTGACTGTTTTAAAGCTATCTGTTCTGACTGCTCTGGTTTTCCCTCCAAGCAGTACATAGTTAACTAATCTGTTAACTGTTTAAATCATCCTTTACAGCCTTCTGGCTGATTTAAATGCTTTTTTAATGTCTCAGTGCTATTATTTCTGCTGTGTTAAACATTTGCTAGCGTTTCCCACTGAAACTAGGGTAGCTAGTAGCTGTAGTACAGATCCAGGCCTGCTGCTTCTGGAATTTTGTAATGGTTTGTTCTGAGCATGTTTTTCACACCATCTTGGCTTGGAAGGGGGCCTATGTGTACTTTGAGAGAGAACTGTGTTGATTGGGATTTGAGTGGCATTGTCAGTGGTCCTTCTTCAGGTTTTAGCATCTGGTATTTAGGCCCCGCATCTGAGAAAGTTTCTGCTTGTTTGCACAGTTGTGCACCAAAACTGTACAGTTAAAGTCAACAAATTTTCCTTTAAAACCCAGGCAGAAATATCTATTCACCAAGCTCCTCCATGATTGTTTCTGAAAAGCCATCCCTAGTGACAAGAGACTTCAACCTAGCGTTATGGACAGTTGGACTACCCTTGTTTCTCCTGCCAACCTTGTTGACTTAGGTCTCTTGAGGCAGTGTATCAATTGCCTCATGTACACAGACGTTTCTCTACTAATAGCACAATCTAGTACAGAGTTCGAGAGATGTATTTACATCAAGAATTTAGAATCCATGCTCTTTCTCACTCAAAGCAGTACGCAGGAGAAGGTTGTCAACTCTCCCACCACTAAATATTCACATAGTACCACTAATCATTCGCATACCACTAGGCTTTACACACAGTATGTGTCAAGCACGCAAATCCACATACACAGAGGTTCTCTTGAAAAACTTACCAAAACACCAGAGATTTCCAAAACACAAGTCTGCTACAGCTAATACAGTCTCCACAGCATCCATGACACAAAGCAACACCAGTGTCTCCTCCACCAAGCCAACAAGGTGAAGGCGTAACACTCAAAAAACAAGTTTTCTTGTAACTGGAGTCTCAGTAATGAGACACACGGATGTCCCACTCACCAGCCTGGACAAGGAGAAAGTCACAGTCAGCTGCCTGTCTGGTGCTAGGATCCACCAAGTCACGTATGCACTCACGTCTCTCAGCAACAAGTACTAATATGACTGTCATAGTTGGTGTGAATGACCTGAGGCATACCTTGCTCGACTATATGAAGAGAGACATGGTTGAGCACTTTGAGTATGTGTACCAGGCAGGAATGTCCCTAGCCTTGAGCAGCATACTACCCTCATCTAGAATGATGCCACAGTATAAAAATAAATGATTGATTTCAGTAATTGGCTTAGTTTTTGGCATCATTCCAAGGTGATCAAGTTCTTGTCTATGTGGGAAGCCATGGTCAACAAACCTCTCTGCTTTGCCAGAGATATTTTGCACCTGGCTCCCCCAGGCTTTCGGCTGCTGGCAAAGGCTCTTGCCTCCCTCATAGTGCATTTTTCAGGCAAGTCTCGAAAACAGCATTACTGACATGAACTTAACCAATCAAAACAAAATAATGGTCATGCTGCTAAATGCTAGGAGCTTAAACCAAAAACTGCACTCCCTGGAAGCCATTCTAACATTAGAAGATCTAGATGTCTGTGCAGTCACAGAAACCTGGTTTAAGGACTCTGTACCCTGGCCCTGCAAGGCTGCAATGCCTTTCACACCTTTAGCCTGCAAAAATGAACATGTGAAAACCAAAGGAGGTGGTGTTTTAAGCTATATTAGAGATAAATTCACCTCATGTCTTGTTAGACTGGACAACTCCATGAAGTTACTCCAGGTCCAGGTTATGGTGGGTAAGACCCCCATTCAAGTCCTAGCCAGTTATAGAATCCCCTTCCATGGGTCACGACACCCACAAAGCCGACTTAACCAAACTGAAGACAGTCCACATTTTTACTGAACACACTGGTTATGGGAGATTTCAATTATCCCACCATCACCTGGGAAACCTACTCCAGCCCAAATTCGCTAGCACAAAAGTGGGTCTACTTTACGCGCTCGAAAGCGTAAAAACCTGAATACAAATAGCGCCACATGTAAAGAGCGAACCCCAAATATGTCGAACGAACGAAACCGCGAAAGTGGAAATAATGAATTCGCATAGTTGGCCCGTCTGCGGTATAGCTCTGTAAGGTAAGTGTGTGATAGTTACGGAACTTAGGGGTTAGGGAGATGTTAAGGTAAGTGCATAGGTAGGTAGTGTATGTAAGGTTTTGTGTAGGTAATGTATGCAAGGTTTAGTGTAGGGTTTTGTTAAGTGTATGTGTGTGGAATATTTAGTTTGTTTGGGTATAGCTCCGTAGGGGAAGTGTGCAGTAGTTACGGACCTTAGAGTTAGGGAGGGGTTAAGGATAATGCATAAATAGTGTATGTGGGGTTTAGTGTAGGGTTAGCAGTAGGGTGTTGATGCTTTAATTTAGGTTTAGACGTAGGGTTTTGGTTAGTGTATGTGTGTTTTTTTAGTGTTTGAGTAGGTAGTGTGTTGCGGGTGGTGGGTTGGCCAACTATGACGGTTCGATGTTTTAATTTTTGCACTTTAGTACGTTCGACGTATTCGCGGTTCACTCTGTGTCGTGCTATTTGGATTTGTGTTTTTCTTGTTTCAAGTGCATAAAGTAGACCCCACAAAAGTTCTTTGACTTTGTGAATTCAAATGCACTGGAGCAAATTGTTTATACCCTGACAAGAGGAACAAACATTCTAGATCTGGACCTTACCGACATGTCAAACAGGTGCACTGCTGCAGCTGTTGGACCCTCATTAGTTAAAACTGCCCACAAATCAGTCACCTTCGAACTGACACTAACACCAGAACTCGCAAATGGTGAAATCATATTAAAAAAACTCCACCAAAGCAAACTATACCCCTCCTGTTTGTAGGTATAAATGCATTCTAAGCCCCATCCCAAGCTGAAAGGGGTAACTACGCCGAAGCTTACACTAAAGGCCTGTACGATCACTTGCATAGGTGTATAAACTCTGCTGTATGAGATGGAATCAAAGCCAAAGCCCCAAGTAAAATTAAGCTGCCATGGTGGACTTCCAGCATCACAAAACTCTACAATAAACGCAAAAAGTTGCTGTCCAAAAAAACAGACAAGGACCCAAAAATGGAAAAGCACCCTCCTCAGCCTTAACAGGCAAATAAGATAACTTGTCAAATCCTCCAAGAGCTCCTTTGAGAGAAATGTAGCAAGTACTGGTAAGGATAACCATAAGGCCTTTTACAGCTATGTACATAACCTAAAGGGGAGGACCCAAGCATGTGCAGAACTGGTGGCCAGTGGTATCACACACACTGTCCCCACAGAGATGGTGAACCAGCTACCGGATTGGGTTGGAGAAAATGTCACTCTTATCCCCTCCTAACTTGCAACAAACTCTCCCCCAAACTCCCCTCCTTACACCTTACATATCTGAAGAATAGATCCTAAAAGCCATGTCCAAGGTAAAGAATACTGCCTCTATGGGACCAGATGACATTCTAGGCTGTCTTCTAAACAGGGTAAAACATGAACTAGCATCACCACTAAGAACCCTTTTCAACCATAGGCTAACCACAGGCTTTGTTCTGTGGAATAGAGAACGGCTACAGTTATCCCCCTCCACAAAGGTGGCCCAGCAACAGACCAGGGGAATTACAGACCCATAAGCCTGACTAAGACCATGGAACGTATCATTGTGGACCTCATAAATAAAGACATAGGTGACCTCCATACCCTGGATCCTACCTAATTCAGCTTTGTGAAAGGCAGATCCTACCTGTTAAATCTGGTGGGTTTTTTGAAAATGTGACCAAGGCCATCGATGAGGGCATATCTGTGCACACAGCATACCTCGACTTGGCGAAGGCTTTTGACACAATCTCACATTCAGACATTACCGATAAACTTAGCAAACTGAATGTAAGCCCCTTCTTTGTAAGATGGGTTGTCAAATGGCTCACAAACTGGGCACACCATCAAAATGGGTGACTCCACATCAACCAGCTGACCTGTTACCAGCGGGGTCAGTGCTGGGCCATCTAATGTTTAGTTTTGACATAAACTTTTGAGAAGTATATACCAAAGGGTTGTAGCTGACCAAGTTTGCAGATGATTGCAAACTAAGTGCAGTCATTGAATCCCCAAATGTCAGTATACTCCAGGAGGGTTTCACACAGACCAATGACTGGTGTATTAGTCATGGTTTCAAACTGAATGCAAAGAAATGCATCATCGTTCCCTTCGGAGTAAACAACGTCCCTTTTCACTATCATACCAACATCAATACCCCAAGTACCCATGAAGTGGTAAGGGACCTGGGTTCACAGATTGACCGCGACCTTAACTTCGACCACCACGTGTCTACCTTTATAAAGAAAGCTTTCCATGTAGCTCACTTAATTAGTAAAGGCATTGCCTCAAGAGCAAAAGAAGTTATAACCCCCCCCGGCACTTTTCCATCCCATAATTGAGTATAACTCCCTATTCAGTATGTATTGTACTAAGCACCTGCAGCAATTAGACCTCAGAGGTTTCCAACAAAGAAAGTCAAGGGCCTCCAGCATGTGCCTTACACAGACCAACTAAAGTCCCTGTCACTGTACTCTGTATCGTATAGACTTCTTAGGGGAGGCTTATGCGTGGCATACAGAGCACCCCAAGACCCAAACATAATGAACTTACTGCATATCCATAAATCAAATGGGTCTAGGGCTACCTGTTCCAGGGACTTAAATATGGCCTACGACTTAAATAGGGCATACTGGACGGACAGATTTATCTCCTAGCAACTGCCACATCTTTGGAACAGGGTACCAATTCGTGTGAAACAGAGCACCTCTATGAAACTGTTCGAGGGACCTGGACTAGTGGATGGGCACCATAAATTCTTACAAGGGATAGCACCCACAACCCTCTTGGACATAGGCAGTCATCACTAAATGCAATATAGAGTATTGACTAGTACTTTTACAGTATTATATTGGGCTGAATCAGCTAGACTTAAAATGACCTCCAGGTCGATAGCCTAGTAATCTCCTTTGATCCTGTGGAAGTCTTTCTGGATGTTGTCCATCATTGGGCTACTACACAGATCTTGCTTCCACCCCCAACTGACAGCTGAAGCAGCTCTGTTCCATGTTCTCTGGTATGGAAGGCAAATACTATGCCTTTCTCTTAGAAGGGGAGGTTCCTGTATGGTTTCACTCACCTACCTCTATTCACATGATTGTGAAGGACAAACCAGAAATCTTTCTGGTGACTCCCTTTTGGTCCAGTCAGCACTGGTTCCCCCTTCTCTGCCATCTGGCCAGGGGCAGTCATCACAAGTTGCATCACAGGATAAACCTGCTCACACAGTGCAAGGGGTCTCTCATTCACATGTTCCAACACTGCAGTTAACTGTTTAATTGGTAGAGTTTTGATTCCCTTCAGGCACAACTTTTCTGAGGATGTGCTCCAGGTTTTATAGTAGGTTAGAAAACCAGCTATCAGAAAATCTTATCTTTAAAAATGGAAGACATTTTCATTGTGGTGCAAAAAGAACCACCAGGATCCTTTTTCAGTGGGTCTCTGTTGCTCACCTCTAATCTGGAATACTCTTCTGTGGAAGTTCATTTGTTAGCTATACTGCCTGTCTGACTTTAAATCCTCCACTTTCTGTGCATTTTGAGGTCACAAGCTTTTGCAAGGCATCCTACGTATTGGGTCATCAAGAAAGCCTGTTTTTGTCCTTCTTGGGACCTCAGCAGTGTTCTGGAAAAGCTGACTGTGACTTCCTTTGAGCCAGCAACCAGTTCTTCTTTGAAACTTTGTACTTGGAAAACTGTTCTATTAGTGGCTGTTACCTCTGCCAAGAGAGTATCAACGGTCAGGCTTTGATGGGCAATTCCATCATTCCTGGTCTTCCATAAAGATAGTTACTAAGTAGTTAATGAATTATCCCTAAACCAGTTCCTCAAGCTTCATTAATTCCCTCCTTCCCTTCCTTTTCAAAACAGAGGGGAATGAATACTGCATTCTTTGGATGTGCATAGACACTTCAGATTTTGCTTGTACAAAACTAAGGATGTTCATCATGCATATAGCTGCAGTCATCACACTTGGGTTATCCTGCCGTCAGGCGGGTCCTCGGTCGGCCGAATTCCAAAGTCTAGGTCCAGCATCGGTTGTTGTCACTTCTTCCCTGACGTCAGTGCGGCAGGGGTATAAAAGAGGCAGCCGACGCCATTTTCTTCAGTCTTTCTTGCCGCGTGGTGCCCGAAGCAGAAGCAGTTTGCAAGCGCCGGTCGGCCAGCTCCTGAGATTTACGAACAGTATTTCAGCCGAAGTCTTCTTTAAAGCTAAGTACCCCGTTGGGGAAACTTTTCTTGCCTCAGACCGATGTCAGACAAAGTTAATAATTGCATTTCTTGTGGGAAGCAAATACCGCATAAGGATTTTCACTCTTACTGTATACCTTGCTTAGGGCCAGACCACAATGTCTCGGCCTGTTGTTTTTGTGCTAGGTTTAACAAGCGCACTATTAAGTGCCGGGTGGAGTTCGCCCTTCATTATTTTGGCAAAAAATTTATATCATGTCGGATGCTCCGATGCCAGTTTTAGGCAAAAGACGCAAGAATAAGGATAGACATCCAAGGCCTGCACCGAGTACTGAGATCACGCTTAGGCCAACTACCAGTTCTCCGGTTCTCAGCGAGGTGCCTACGCAGCCCCTGACTACTGATGAAACTATTTTACCGGCGACTTCAGTACCCGAGGCCGCAGGATCCTCTGTCTCCATTCCCACTGCAGATACCGATGCCACTCTTGGCACGGAAACCGAAATTTTAGCAAGGCCTGCCATTTCTGAAGGCGTTTTCAGGCCTACCACCTCCTCTATTAAATCATTCACTAAGTCTAAAGCTGCAATGAAAATTAAAAAACAAGGGCCTCAGATCCCCTCTCAAGGCCCCATGTCTAAAAAACAGATGCTTAAAATGGCTGAGGATTTGACTACTCTCATCAGGGGTTCTCAACCCCCCCCCTCAGACAAAAGACCCAGGTTGGAGGAAGACTACCCTTCCTCAGACCAGGCTTCTATTACTTCAGACCATTCTGAGGACCAGGATTACACCTGTTCCCCATTTGAAGACTCTGATGCTGAGGAGTCCATTCCCACGGTCTCCCCCCCTGAGGACTTCTCTTTTGGGGAAACCCTGCATACATTGAGAGAGCACTTCCACTGGGAAGGCCAAGATTACTCAGATTCCAAGAAAAGGCTCAGGGAATTTCTACTACTTCCCCAGCATAGGCCCCTGGCTGTTCCTCCTGTCTTAGATATTTTGGATGATGTGTACGCAGAAGCCAGTCTTAATCCAGACTCATTACCTCCGGCCCCTGTTAAACCAGACAGATATTACCGGTTTCCTGATTCTCACCAGTTCCTTTATAAAAGCCATACTGCTGACCCAGAAACAATTTCACAGGGTCCCAAGGGGATTAAGGCCTCTACTGCTAAAAACCCTTTGCCTTCAGAGAAAGATTCTAGAGCATTAGAAAGGTGGGGGAAAAAGGTGTATACATCAGCCACTTTATCCATGAGGGCATTAAACTGTCAATTTCATATGTTAAAATACCAACAGTTCTTGCTATCTCAGCTGAAAGGCAAAATGACACAAACAGAACAACCAGACTTGAAAGAGTTGCAGGATTTGTTGCATGGAGCAGAACAAGTGGGGAAACATACCTTGCAGTGTGGTTTTGATGCTTTAGAGGCCTCATGCAGAGCTGCTGTCATGGGGTCTGTCATACGTAGACATGCTTGGCTCAAAGAGCAAACCTTACCAGATCATGTCAAAGCAAAGTTATTAGATGCACCACTACAAAAAGATGTATTGTTCGGTGTTAAAGCTGAGGAGGTACTAAAGAAAATGGAGGAAAAAGCAAAATCTGTGCAAACAGTTAAAGATTTCTTGTAGGTGCAGCCTCCACGCTTCAGCAGAAACTGGCCTTCAAAAAATTGGTCCTTTCCAGCCACGGACAGACCCCAAAGGGGCAGATACAGATGCCCAAGGGGTAGAGGACAACCTCAAGGATCTTACAGAGCTAGACAGTGGCAAGCACCAGCCCCCAGAGGTGGAGAAGATAGACCACAGTCATTTAGAAAACAGATGCAATGACTTTCCCCTATGCCTGCCAAACAAAGATATAATGGCAGCACCTTTGGGCGGAAAACTGGCCTTATTTTCAAAAAAACTGGCACATTGTTACACAGGACAAATGGATTCTGGATATTATAGACAGAGGCTACAGGTTCCACTTTCACACCCTTCCAAAAATGAGAGGCATGCCAAACCTGCCACAAAATCAATGGGCAGAGGCACAAAGGCAAATTTCCGCTCTCATGGATATGAAAGCAATTCAAGAGGTACCTGCAAAGAACAAGGTCAAGGTTTTTATTCAAGACTATTTCTGGTACCAAGGAAGGATAAAGATTGGAGACCCATCTTAGACCTATCTATTCTAAACACATATCTAGAGGTACCAAAATTCAAGATGCTCACATTACAGCAGCTTCTTCCCATGCTGGGCAAGGAGTCTTGGCTGGTAACGTTGGACCTCAAGGAGGCATACCTGCATGTCCCTATCAGACAAGATTGCAGAAGATACCTCAGATTTCTTGCAGGTTCAACCCATTACCAATTCTCTGCATTGCCCTTTGGCTTATCTACTGCACCCAGAGTGTTTACGAAATGCCTGGCATCAGTAATTGCCTTCTGCAGACAACGAGGAATCCAAATCTACCCATATCTGGACGACTGCCTAATCCAAGCAGACAGAAAGGACCTTCTATCTATTGCAACATCTGGCGTTTGTAATAAAACTGTTAAACTGCCTGGGGTACACAGTGAACAAAAAGAAATCAAAACTAATACCTTCTTAACAGATATTTTTCCTGGGTGCCAGCTTAAATACAACAACCCAGATGGCCTACCTCACGCCAGACAAACAAGGGCAACTGTCTCAATACTACAACAAAATGGCAACTTTAACCAGGCTAACTGCAAGGAAAATCCTGCAGGCTCTGGGGTTCATGGCATCATCCATCCTACTAATACCATTTGCAAATCTGCATATGAGGAAACTAGAATGGTACCTAAAAAACCTATGGTCTCAGCACAGCCATAGCTTGGATACAATTATACCACTCATTCCATGCCTTCAAAAGGAATTTTTGTGGTGGGCTCAAGCATGCCAAAGAAACACAGGTCTTCCTTTCTGTTTAAAACAAGCAACTCAAATCATCACAACAGACGCCTCAGACTACGCCTGGGGAGCACACATGGCAGGTCAGTGTATTCAGGGAAAATGGTCACAAAAAGAGATGCACCTACACATCAACCAAAAGGAGATGCTAGCCGTGCAAAATGCTCTTATGACCTTCAAAGACCTACTGCATCCAGGCCAGCTATTAATAAGGACAGACAACACCACAGTCATGTGGTACATAAACAAACAGGGGAATGCATTCATACCCCTGTGCAGGCAAGCCATGACCCTGTGGAACACAGCACTGGAATTACAAATTCAACTACAGGCACAATTCCTGCCAGGGAAGGAAAACACACTGGCAGACAACTTAAGCAGAAATATGACAGACCCACACGAATGGAAGTTGCATCCTCAAGTCTTCTCAAAGATAACTCAGGCATGGGGACAGCCAGACATAGATCTATTTGCTACCCACAGAAATTACCAGTTGGAAAAATTCTGCTCAAGGACCTATCATCCACAGGCTTGGAAAGTGGACGCACTCTCTTTCAATTGGACAACATTGACAGTCTATGCCTTCCTGCCTCTACCTCTACTGGCCAAAGTCCTATTAAAAACCAGAGCAGAGAGGCCATAAACGATTCTCATTGCTCCAGACTGGCCACGACAGCACTGGTATCCTCTCCTAAAGAGCCTGTCACACTCACCACCATGGATCCTTCCTGAAGTTCCTCTTCTGTTGTCCCAGCCCAACTACAAGACCCTTCACAGCCAGCTCAGAACTCTAAATCTAGCTGCATGGAGAATACCTTAGTTTACCAACAAACTCTCCTCTCCAAGGAGGTACAGGATGCCATCTTGGAGGCCAGGAGACCCTCTACTAGAAAAACCTACTCTGCCAAATGGAATCAAGCAAAGGGTCAGAATCCTTGGGTAATAAATATACCTCAGATTTTACAGTACCTAACTGAGATGTTAAACAGTGGCCTCTCCTTCTCTTCCATCAAGATCCACGCTTCAGCCATTTCAGCACAATACAATATGGATCCTCCTTTATTCTCACATCCTCTATTAAGGCAGTTCCTCAGAGGGGCAAAAAATATAAAACCCCCACGGAAACCACCAGCTCCAGCTTGGGACCTCAACTTCGTATTGGAGAAGCTGACACTGCCTCCTTTTGAGCCGGCTTCTTCAGTAGAGCTACAATACTTGTCATGGAAAACAGCCTTCCTTCTGGCTATTACCTCAGCACACAGGGTTTCGGAGCTACAGGCCCTCATGGCTGTGCAACCATTCATCATTTTCCATCAGGACAGGGTTTCCTTACGAACCAATCCTACCTTCATGCCAAAGGTAGTATCCAGTGTGGCTTTGAATCAGTCTATTCATTTACCTACCTTTTATCCAAATCCACAGAACAAAGGAGAGAGGCTACTACATTCCTTGGACATTCACAGGCAACTTCGTTATTACTTGGACAGAACAAAGTCATTCAGAAAATCTGAGCAGCTCTTTGTGTCCTATGCTACAGGTGCTCAAGGAAAGGCTATTTCCAAACAGACTATTTCAAAATGGATAGCCCACTGCATACACTTTTGTTATTCATTTCATGGAAAATCAGTGCCTGTATACATCAGATCCCACTCCACCAGGACTACAGCTACCTCAGCAGCTTTCCTCAGGGGGGTCCCTACCAAGGACATTTTGGAAGCAGCCACTTGGAGTTCAGTGCACACTTTCTCCAAGCACTACCACCTTCCACTATACTCAGAATCTAGAGTGGGCTTTGCCACAGCAGTCCTGCAGGGTATTCTAGCCCCTCCTAATTCCACTTAGTACCAGCCACCCTTACTTAGCTTTGGGACTCTACCCAAGTGTGATGACTGCAGCTGTATGCATGATGAACATAGTACAGTTTTGTACCTACCATAAATGTAGATGTTAGAGTGCGCATACAACTGTAGTCCAGGTTACCCTCCCTCCCTCCATCCCCTCTTAGGACAGGGCTTATGACAAACACCTTTAACATACAACCTATTTGGGGTATTCCTTTATGGTGTATTTGCTTGCAACTACTGTTTTGATTTATCTACTTATGTATGTTTGCATGACATCATGTTTTGCCTTCCTTTCTGGGGGCACCTGACATCTGGGGCAAGAAAAACTGAAGAAAATGGCGTCGGCTGCCTCTTTTATACCCCTGTCGCACTGACGTCAGGGAAGAAGCGACGACAACTGACGCCGGACCTAGACTTTGGAATTCGGCCGACCGAGGACCCGCCTGATGGCAGGATAACCCAAGTGTGATGACTGCAGCTGTATGCGCAGTCGAACATCTACATTTATGGTAGGTACAAAACTGTACTTTACAAGAAAATCAGACTTACTTTTTGTATCTTTTTAAGAAAAGCAGTTGGGTTTTCCAATCTCTAAGCAAACTAGTTCTTCCTGGATTTCCAATGGCATTGCCTTCTGTTATTTCTTTCGTGGGAAATTGTTTCACAGTACTATCAAGGTTCATTACACTAACATGAGCCTTCTTTGAGTTTGGATTCGAGAACTGTTTGCGAAGTAGCTTCATGATCCTCTCTTTGTACTTTTACCAAGCACTGCACTTTGGGTGTGCTTTCTAGAACTAGACTAGGGTTTGCTAGATCAACCTTCAGGGCTTGTTGGACCACAGCTCTGTTTTTTTCTGCCTCCTCCCATCCTTCTGATAAGCTTTAGCATTCTCCCATCAGTTACTAATACTGCAACTTTGATCTTGGGAGTACATAGTGCAGTTGTGTAAAAGCTTACCATAAGAACAGATGTCCTACTAATCACTGTTTCAATTTTACATGCCCTCCCCCGCCACCCCCCCATTGGTTGGACTTGTCTCTTGTTTTTCCTGGCCAAGGTTGATCTTTTTCATCTCTCTGCAGAACATGTACTTTGGTAAATAGTTACCTCTTCTCCTGCTTCATTTCTGTGGTCTGGGCAAGCAAGTGCCAAGGTAATTCGCACACTTACATCGCTTATGTACCTACTGCCTTTGGGCTTAGTTTATGTCAGACATACAGTGTGAGGAAGGTGCTCTGGCTTTGATATGCTGGCCAGATGTGCAGCTATCCTTGGCAGAAATATCCATTCAGTTAGTAATACTGCAACAGTGATCAGTAGCACCTATGCTGTTGTGGTAGGTTTTTACACAACTGTACTTTCTTAGATTCATAGGAGGTTACTAGGCTAGCCATGTAAAAAAAACCTGTATACCGTAATTGATCATAGTTATAGTTATTGTTAGCTGAGCAATTCTGTGATCAGCACGGACTATCCTGGGGTGAATTTACAGTCCCCCATCCAGTTGCCAAAGTTGTGCTTAAATAGGGTAATTGAGGAGCTGCTCTTCACGTGAACTGGGAGCTTATTCCAGAAGAGTGGCAATCTCTGGCAGAATATCCCTCTCCACCATGTTTGTTACTGTGATAGGTTAGGTTGAGATCCTTGGAGCAAGTGACTCTTGTCCCATTTAATTTGCGGATGTGCAGCATTTCCATTAGGGCAGAGTCAGAGTCTGCTCTGTAGGCCAGGCAAACGTTGCCTCTCAGCAGCCTTTGATACAAAGTACAGTGACAGGGCTTTTAGTCTTTTCATGTAAGTCACATTTTGGAAGCCCTGGATACCCTTGGTTAGAAATTTCTGTGGTCATTTGCTGCAGTTGTCTGGTAAGATGCATATGGAAGGGAGCATTGTACTCATTGTGGTCTGATAAGGGTCGAGAACAGCTGAGTTGTAACCTCCTTAGTCTTGAATGAGATGCACACTGGCTTTCCTTACCACTGTTTACACATGTTGATTGAAGTTTAGATTGCTATCGGCCTGTGTTCCCAAGTCTTGCACCACTAGGTTTGAGCTTAGAAGGGTGGTATCTATATCATAATTACCAGGAGCTGCTAGTTTGCCAAAGGGAATAATGAGGCATTTTTTTTGCATTTAGTTTTAGTCCTTGACATTGGCACTAATCATGTGTCTGTCAGCCCCTTTTGTAGTATGTTTACATCACTGGGGGGCTTGATGATTGTGTCCAGTTTCAATTATCTGCAAACTTGGTAAGCGATAGGCCATCTACTTTCACCTGGACCTCAGAGAAATAGATTCCTTGTGTACCCCACAGGTCTGCTGGTGGAGGTGGACTCCCCAACTTTGACAGTGTACATTCTGTCTGTGAGCCAGTTTGCTACCCATCTAGTGATGTATGGGTTAATCCCCAGCTGGAAGAGTTTCTTAATGATCCCTGAGTGGGGGATTGTGTCAGAAGTCTTGGCTAAATCAAGATAGGCGGTATGTACTGCTTTGCACTCATCCAGGACTTTGGTGATATTCTCAAAGAAGCCCACCAGGTTTAATAAGCAAGATCTAGCCTTGATGAAACCAAACTGGGTCGTGTCAAGAGTTTGAAAGTCCCTTGTGTCCTTGTTGATAAGGTCCATGATGATTCTTTCCATGACCTTGCAGATAAGTCTGGTTAGGCTTATGGGTTGATAGTTTCCTGGGTCAGCTGATGGGCCCCTTTGTGCAGGGGGATTCCTGTTGCTGATCTACAATTTGCCAGAGCAAAGCCAGTGCTCAAGCTATGGTTAAAGAGAGTGCCAAGTGGCTCTGCTAGGTCTTGTTGTAGATTGTTTAGTAAGCCACCTGGTATGTTATCTGGTCCCGTAGATGCCTTGTTTTTGGCCTTGGAGAGCTTTTGTACGACTTGTTCTTTGGAGATGCTCTGTAGGGGACTGGCATCAGGAATGCTTTAGGGTATGGCTGGCAGGGACAGGGAGGTGAAGTTATTTCCAAAATCTGTTAGCTAGCAGGCTGGCAGTTTCTTCAGGTTCAGTGTGATTGGCACCGTCCAGTATAATAACACAGCTGGGTTTCAGATTGTAACTAAAGAATGCCTTATGGTTGTCTGTAGCTAGGGATGCTAATTTAGTTTTGTAACTAGCCTTAGAGGACTTTACAAGATATCTGATATGCTGTTCAAGCCTGGAGGATATTCTTCCTCTGAGTAACTTCCCTCTTAATAAAGGATTTTTGACTGGAAACAGACTGCCTACCTTGCTTGAATTACTTTTGAATATTTAGTAATTCTGTACAATTATATATTTTTTATTAATTTTTTTTTTTTTTACTTAAGATGAGTTTAAGTTCGCTACTTCTACTGTTGTCTGATCTGATTATTATACGGTGATTAACTAGGGATGTATGGACTGAAAATCTTGCACACACACAAGTTTCTTACACTTTTTGTTTTTTGGACCCGCTGTACTTGTTTAGTGGGTTGTTTTGAGACTTTGGTGATACCATGGAGATTACTTGATTTAATGAAGATGGATACACCTCCACCTTTGGTTCTTTCACGCTCGTTTTGAGGTCTGAACGTGTGAAAGGCATTGTAGCCTTTTATAGCCAAGGTGTGTTCTCTGCAGCCTGAACCAAGTCTCAGTAACTGCACAGATGTTAACATCTTCTAAGCTGAGGAGTGCTTCCAGGGAGTGCAGTTTACTGTTTAGGTTGCTAGTATTAAACAGCATGACCTTGAGTTTGTCTCTAGCAGATTTCTTTGTCAGAAGTTTTGTTGTTTTAACATTGTGTAAAAAGGGCACTATAGGGGAGGCAAGCATCTTTGCCAGTATCAAAAAGCCTTGAGGAGATAGGTGAAGGCCATCTCTGACAAAGTGGTGTGGTCTGTTTACCATGTTTTCCCAGGCTGTCAGATACTGGATCCCCCTGGAGTGACACCAGAAGCTAAGCCAGTTATTGAAATTAATAATTTTTTTGTCTGTATTGTGGCATCATCCTAGGTGAAGGTAGAATGCTGCTTATGGCTAGGGACATACCTGCCTGGGAGACACAATCTGAGAGTTCAGTCATGTCTCTCTTCTTAGTCCAGAGAGGTACATCTCAAGTCATTCACTTCGGCATTTACTATGACAGAGCCATAATGGTAGTTGTTGCTGAGTGACTTGAGTACATGCGTGAATTGATGGATCCTAGCACCTGACAGGCAGCTAACCATGACCTTCTTGTCCAAACTGGTGCGGAGGACATCTGTCTCTCTCACTACTGAATCACCTTTGACTAGGACATATGGTTTTGAGGTGTTTTGCCTTAGGGGCTTAATTGTTGAGGCACTGATGTGTGTGTTATTTGTAGTGATGGATTCTGTTCATTTACCAGGATGTGAAGGTTGTTTGCGCTTGGGAGGTCTCTGGTCTTTTGGGGTAGGCTGTTACTGAGTACCTCCCAAGTATGTAGGTTTGTGTGTCTTAATCTTATCTTGTATGAGTGGAGAGGTGTGTGCTGACAACATATTTGATGTTTTGTTTGTTGCATGAGAGGACGTATTCCAGTTTCATGGTATAGCTGCATATCTCACATGCTGTATTTGTTTGCTTTAGGAGCAAGAGGTTGTCAGTATACACGAGGCAATTGCTACATTGCCTCAGGATACCCATGTCAATCAGTGTGGCTGGAGAAATGTTTGGAAACTGACTGATCATAGAAGCAGATAATTGTTAAGTACTAGTTTGTGAGCAGGCAGATTAGATCAGCGATTGCTCTAGGATTAGCAAGGGGACTTATTCTATAGAAGATCAGGGATGAAAATTGGGGCGACAGTGCTCAGCTGAGTTGCCTGCAGTGCAGAAGTGCACAGCTGCTTTGCCTGCAGAGCAGCAGGTAACCCAAGTGGGTATCATTGACTGGTGTCTTGGGGAAAAAATAGTTTCTAGGCATTTGCTTCTGTACAAGGCACTGCTAACCTCTGTTGCATGGTGTGCAGCTAGGAGCAAGCATGAAGTTTATATACAGGCAAATTTAAACAATTTTAAGGTAGTCTGCCAGTAGGAAATCACACAATGATCTTTCCTCCAGCAATCCCCAGTTCAGACAAGGCTTATGTCTACACTCTTAGGATCATAGGAGGTTACTAGACTATCGAACCGGTCATCATTTCAAGTCTAACTCTTTTATCCCAATGTAATACCACACATACTTTAGCCAATACCCAGAAGTGTATTTATTAATGACTGCCCATGTCCAGGAGGGTTGTGGATGCTATCCCTATTAAGAATTTATGGTGCACTATCCACCTGTCCAGGTTCCTTTTGAACTGTGTCATAGAGGTACTCTGCTTCATATGGATTGGCGGCCTGTTCCAAAGACACTGCGGTCACTGGGATCCAAATCTGGCCCTCCAGCACATCCTGTGCAAGTCGCAGGCCCTCTTCTGACCCAAGGGTCCAGGGGAGCCCTTCTTAATGTAAGATGGCTGGATTTGAGTCCATGTGTATGAAAAACAGGACAGATTCAGCAAGTCTAGATCTAGTCTATGCTAACTAAGCACTATTTCACTGCAAAACAAGTGCAAGTAACAGACAGGCCCAAACAGTAAAACAGTCAAAAAGGCACAAATTAATGCAGTCAAACAGTAAAATACAGATAACTCAAAATGAGCTTAATTTCTTGTTCTTAGCTTTGGATGGCTTAGATTCAAGCAAAAACACACTAGACCTCTGACAAAGTACGCCAAATGCAGAGCAGTTCCGGTTAATTAAGCCTTTTGAAAATGACCAAGGTCAGTTTCAACATGCTTCCTCACAGAAAGGGTCCAATTTAGGGGAATTAAGTAAGGCTATGGCTAACCTTGAGGCTTCTGAAACTTAGCAATACATGTTTTTTTATGCCTAGCAAGATGCACAAGTTGCAAGGTATTCCATTAAATGCAGCTTTGATGCAGCAGGGGATTCTTCCAGGGCTGTTGCTACTGGATCTGTTACTTACAGGATTTGCATGGCTTAGCCTACAGTCCCTCTCTGAGGATGCTATGGCCAAGCTTTTGGATTTCCCCACTTCTACAACAGAACTTTTCGAGACTTTGGAAGAGAAAGGGTAAAATGCTACAGGGCTTGAAACAGATTTTTCTCACATCAGTGGAGTACTTAGGTGTGTAGCTGTCATCTGATCCTGACTTTCAGAGATATCCCTGATTTTGACTCGCATTTTAGTTCCGTCCCTCTTATCCCTTCTAAAACCTAGTGACTTTTGCGGAAAAGGTGGTGAATTACACTTAACGCATAATGCCAGTAATTAAAGTCTGACTTCTTTTACTTCAGCAAATGTATATCAATTCATATTCTCTTATTCTGTCAATGTTTCAGGTTAACAGAATCAGAATTTTAAGTGTTCATGATTGTCCCTGATTGGTTGAGAGCTATGCCTAGGTATTAAATAATTTACTCTGCTAAGCCCTAGGTATTAAATAATTTACTCTGCTAAGCCCACT
Source organism: Protopterus annectens (assembly GCF_019279795.1). NCBI lineage: Eukaryota > Metazoa > Chordata > Ceratodontiformes > Protopteridae > Protopterus > Protopterus annectens. The sequence goes on along the minus strand of NC_056735.1, from coordinate 402,054,346 downwards.
TTCTTTGGCTGCAGGGATCAGAAACTATCTCAGAAGGGTAGGAAACAGTCCAGGAAAAGATTTCATGACAATCCTACCAAAGATTTAAAATCTGAAAAACCACCTTTTCCGGACAAGTTAGCCTCAGTCTACCTGCTGCACCTTTCTTCACTGGTCCAAGAATTTCCTCGTTAAAAACCCTAACTTTGTCCCTTACCGCCTTGTGAATCCATCAGTATAGATAAGTGGGTATTATCCATCATTTAACACTATTACAAGATGTCTTGGTGGGAATTTCCATCCTTAAAGGGATTCCCTTCCATCTTCCAGTCCAGTTCATGTCCTTCCACCTCTCTTACAAGGCCGCCTTTACCAGGGCACCATAGAAATTGTAGTCCACCAGCATCTAGCAAAAGGCGTTCATTTAAGATGTTTTCTGGTCTCCAGAAAATCAAGCACTTGGAAGTCCGTTCTGGACTTATCCCATATCAACATCTTTCTGGAAGTGCCATCTTTAAAGATGCTCTCCCTGCAAACTCTCTCATCCTTCCTCAGGCCGATGAAATTTTCTTGGGCTTGAAGGATGTATGCCTGCATATCCCCTTTCACCTCACCTGCAGACAGTTCCTCAGGTTCTCTGCTTTATCACACTTTCATTTCTCTGCTGTCCCCTTCAGTTTATCTACCACTCCCAGGATTTTCACAAAATGTCTCGCCCCAACCATTGCCTTTTGCAGAGCCCGGGGAATACAGCTTTTCCCATACCTGGATGACTTTCTTATCTAGGTTTCCTCTCATGGCACCCTATGGCAACATCTCAGTTTCTCAGTCTCACTTCAGGAAAGGCTAAGGTTTACCCTTAATCTCCAGAAATCTTCTGTGACACCCTCCCAAGATCTGGTGGTGATCATCATATTGATCACTGCTACCATAACCTTATCTATATGGGTTATATTCTACCTAGGATGTAACAGCTGGTCAGCATCCAAAGTTTCAGGGTACTTTCCATGCACCCCTGTCAGGCAGCCTGAAGTGAGCTAATTATAGGACAAATGTGGGTGCAAACCCTTTAAGAGCTTTATTGCTGCCGAAGAGTACTGTCCTCTAAGGCGAATGATAGTTTGTTCTTTCCGTTGCTAGAATGATGAGTTCCCTGTGATGGAAAAAAAAAACTTCCATTTTATTAATTTTGTTGTTTTATTACTTTTGTCTTCATGAGAGTTATTTTAAAGCTAGGAGTGTTGTGTTTAATGGACTATCTCGAGACTGTAACGTACCTTTAAATGGACTTCTCATTATTTCTCATTATTTCTGTCAGTTTAAAAGGGATGTAAAGTAACTGAAAACATTTTTTCTGTGGATACATTTTATTTATTTTACATTTTACATGTTTTTCTGTCAAAAAAGTGACTTGTGAACTGGTTTACCAGCAATTGCTACTTGTCTTCCCTGGGAAATGGGCACTATTTTTGGCTTGACTATGGAACAGACTATCGGTCCCACAGTCACTTTCCAGCCACAAAAAGAAAAAAATTAAGCAAACAGCCATTGTTACCACAGCATGCTAGCAGTTTGCCTCAGCTGCAAGTTAGTGACTCTACTGTGGTCATTTGTTGTACAGATCACTCATTTCTTTATCCTGGATCCCACTGGTGTAGTACCTACAGCCACTGTGGACCAAGGGGCTAGCCACTTCCTCTGCAGCTGCTGATATCCCATCATCAGGCAAAGGAGACCCTCTTGTTGGTGTTAAGAGGGGGAACAGGGAAGTTTTCTCTGTTACGTCAGAATGCTTTGCCCATCTTTGAGGAAGCTGCTGCTGCCAATAATAACATGGTTGTCCTCATTTTTCCTGTCCATAAAAAAAAAAAAAAAAAAAAAACTGAAAACCAAGCATGTATCTACTCCTTTGCTCAGTTTTTTTTTTTTTTTTTCCATAAAAGTAGTTTACTTGGTCTGGCACAGTGTTTAATTCAGGCTGTTAATACTTCTTGTAAAATGGTTTCTGGTAAAGGAACAGGATTCCTCTGTTCCTTAAGAGATTAAAGATTCTGAATCTAAACAGGAAGATGTGAGGATGGATACATTTTCCCGCAGATTTCTGATTCTCGGTGGAGAGTTTTTCTGATTCTCGCTGTGGGGGTTTCTCTTTCTCTGAGACTTGCTAGAATGTGTCAGTGTTTTCATTGGGAAAGCACTGAAGTTTTTCAGTCCCTCATAAAATACCATGCGTGAAAGAAGAATTTTCCAGAACCTACATCCATCCCCACTGTTCTGTCTACTTTAGATGATGTGTGTTACTGACTGCAGTTTTCCTTATAGTCACCTAGCTGCCCCTAAAAAGGCAGGTAGAATGTATAAAGTTCCTCAGTCTTTTAAATTGTTGTACACTATTACCAAACCTGACTTGGCAGCTATAGCTTTAGTTGATCCCACTATTCCTAAGCATTTTGATTCCAATTGTCCTCTTTCTGATAAGGATTGGAAAACATTTAATAGGTATGGGGGAAAGTGTATACTTCTGCAACTTTGATTTTCAGAATTTTGAATTGTCACGTTCATATTTTAAAGTTTGTTCTGACAAATTGTGAAAGTATGAGGAATGATTGGTCTATAGTTTCTTCTTGTGAGGAAAACACTGCTTTAGGTAACTTATTTTTTTTTTTATTGCACAGGTCACTACTCTTCATTTACATTGTGTGTATGACGCTGTTGATACTACTTTAAGGTCTATGGCCACTGGTACTTTTTTGAGAAGGTTTGCATTGCTGCATTTTTAGAACTTCCCAAATGATGTTAAAAATGAGATTTTAAATTATTCCTTTGATTAGAGATTTAGTGTTTGGCCCCTCTGCTGCAGCTATAATCAAAAAAGTGTGATGAAAGGGGCAAGCTGATGCAGGGAATCTCTTAAGTTTTTCATCCCTCATTTTCCAAATTTTCCAAGGGATTTTCTATCTCCTCATCAAATTGTAGCAAAAATCAGAAAAACAATACAGGTAAACAGACATTTATGTAGAAATGCCGAGAGGGTACCAAAAATAAGTTTCAAACCTCCCAAATCCAAGGGCAGTCCAACAAGTCTTGACTATTCAAGAGACCATGTGAACCCCTCCCACCCTGATCCCCTTTTTCCTTCCAGAAAATCTGAATCTCCATTTTTCTCTTTGGCAACAGCTAGTTTCAGGTAAAATGAGTTCTGAAAATATTTCATTAAGGTTACAGATGGCAATGGGAGGAAATTTCTCCTTTCAGGTGGTCATTCCTTATCTCCAGATCAGACTGCCTTTTCAACCAGTTCATCACATGCTGTTCCAACAGTGATAGAACCAGATGTTCTTCGTGTTTCACTGTTGCAGTAATCACACTTGGGTAATCCTGCCAGGGGTAGCCCTCAGTCAGCCCAAATACCACAGGCTTAGTATATCTGTGTCGGTTGCTGTTGCTCCAGGATTGACGTCAAGTCATCAGTGATATAAAAACAGGCAGCCGACGGCATTACATCAGTCTTTCTTGCCGAGGAGGCCAAAGCAGAAGCAGTTTGCACAAGTGCCGGTCGGCCGCTACAAGAGTTTTCATTTCCGAAATTGAAGTTGAAGTCTTCTAAAGCCAAGTACCCCATTGGGGATCCTTATTTCTTGCTCTAAATGATGTCAGAAAAAGTTAAGAATTGTCTCGCCTGTGGAAAGCAAATACCACACCGAGATTTCCATTCTTACTGCGTCACCTGTTTAGGCCCAGACCACGACGTTCCTCGCTGTCGGTTTTGTGCTTTGTTCAATGCCAGAACTATATGTCGTCAGGCCCTTATCATATCCAAATACTTTCTCTCTCGATCTCTGTATTCCGAAATGGCTTCGGTAACCCATCCGACTACCGATCTTCCGAAAAAACATAAGGATAAAGACAGAGACAGACCACACAGGTTCAAAACTGCCAATGACGCTTCCATTAAGCTAGTTGCTAGTTCGCTGGTACTCAGTGAGGTACTTTCGCAACCCCTGATGCCCTAATCTATGGATTCGCAGGCCACTACAGAGACCTGTTCAGAGTCCCGTATGCTGCAGGTATCTTCTTTGACTATGGAACTTGCGGATGTCTCTACCATGGATGGGGTCTGGAGCCACTGTGCAGGCAGTGGCTTCTGAGGAAGTTCTTTGCGCTACCGATATTCGACACAGACTTTTTTCGCATCTTCAGTTCTTTCTAAAACTACCGAGTTTCTAAGGCCCAGGGTACGCACTACGCCTAAAAGACCGACCCATGCTCAAGCACCTGGTTCCATGCCTCATTCTCAAATGCTTAAAATGGCAGAAGAGCTTATCATGCTGATTAGGGGAAGCCAGTCTACCCCTTCTAAAAGAAAGAGACTTGTCCCCAGCAGCATTATCTGACTACAAGTCCGACAACTCTGAGGTTTCTGATTATGAGGACATCCCCTTATCTGCTTATGAGGATTCAGATGCAGAGTAATCCATTCCTTCTGCCTCCCGTCCAGAGGATTTTTCTTTTGGTGAAACCCTACATACCTTGAGAGAGCATTTCCATTGGCAATGCCAGGATTATCCTCAGAACAAAGAGACTCAGGGAATTTTTAGATTTACCACAGCACAGACTCTTGGCTGTTCCTCCTGTTCTGGATGTTGTGGATGATGATTTCATGGAATCCAGTTTAACTCCTGATACTCTACCTCCTGCTCCCAGGAAACCTGACTGGTATTAGGATCCCTGACTCTAAAAAGTTTCTTTTAAAAAATCCTACTGCTGACCCAGAGGGCATCTCCCAAGGACCTAAAGGAATAAAAGCAACCACATCAAAGAATCCCACCTTTTTGGACAGGGATTCCCAAGCTTTAGACAGATGGGGTAAAAAAGTATACACCTCTGCAACTCTTGCCATTAGAGCATTAAATTGTCAGTTCCACATGAAATACCAGCAACATACTATGGAACTTATTAAACAAAAATTATCTACTTTTCCAGACTGTGCAGAAAATAAACAATTACAGGAGCTTATGCATTCTGCAAGCCAAGTTACTAAGCATACCCTGCAATGTGGGTTTGATGCCCTAGAAGCATCTTGCAGGGCAACAGTCACAGGTTCTGCACTTAGAAGGCATGCTTGGCTTAAGGAACAAACCTTGCCAGACCATGTTAAATCAAAATTATTGGACCCATCACTGAACAAAGACAATCTGTTTGGCACAAAGGCAGAAGAGGTTTTAAAAAAGATTGAAGAAAAAGCTAAATCTATGCAGACAGTTAAAGACTTTTTGCAAGCCCAGCCTTCGAGATTCAGTAGGCATTGCCCCTCAAAACACTGGTCCTTTCCAACCCCCTCTAGGCCAGCTCAGACTAGACCTAGGGAAAGCAGACCTCCCAGACAGCAGGCCCAAGGAATGCAGAGATCTAAGCAATGGCGTACCACCACTTCTAAAACAGGGAGTGCTAAGCCACCCCATTATGGAAAGAATTCACAATGACTTTTCAACTCCATCTCTTACCTCTGCCCATCTGCTTGTGCCCCTAGGAGGAAAACTTGCCTCCCATGCAAAAAACTGGGCCTCCATCACCAACGTTTGATGGGTCCTCGACAGTGTCCCAGGGGTACAAATTTTATTTCCACACACTGCCAACCCCACAAGGGTTCCCAGATCTTCCTTCAAACCAGTGGAAAGAGGCACAAAATCAAGTTCATTCCCTGCTCTCCATGAGGGCAAGTCAGCTTGTTCCTGCAGACCAGATAGGCCAAGGTTTATATTCCAGACTTTTCCTGGTACCCAGAAAAGAGGGCACCTGATGCCCAGTCATAGAGCTATCTATTCTAAACACCTTCCTGGTGGTACCAAAATTCAAAATGTTCACCCTCCAGCAGCTTTTTCTTATGCTATACAAAGATGCCTGGTTAGCCACTCTAGACCTAAAAGAGGCCTATCTGCACATCCCAGTCAAAGTCTCTTGCAGGAAATATCTACGTTTCAGGGCAGGATCTATGCATTATAAGTTCTCTGTACTTCCCCTTGGCTTATCCACTGCTCCCAGAGTTTTCACAAAATGCTTGGCTCCAGCCATTGCTTTTTGCAGACAAAGAAATATTCAAATGTACCCGTAATTGGACGCCTGCCTGGTTCAGGCACACAGTCAGGAAAAGTTGTTGCAGCACCTGACATTTGTAAAAGACCTACTGACCTCACTGGGGTACACTATAAATGAAAAGAAATCCAAACTAGTCCCTAGTCAGAAAATTATATTCCTGGGAGCAAGCCTGGGCACAGCATTGCAGATGGCATTCCTTACTCCAGAAAATCAAGCCTATCTGACAGGCTACTTCTCTCATCTGGCCACCGGAACCCAGTTATCCGCAAGGAAAATCCTGCAAGCTGTAGGGTTCATGGCCTCCTGCATTCTACTAATTCAGTATGCCAGACTGCATATGAGGAAACTTCAGTGGTACTTAAAAAGCCTTTGGTGTCAACATTCTCAGGGCCTGGAAACTATTATACCTATGATACCTTGTCTAAGTAAAGATTTTCTTTGGTGGGTAGCAGCATGCAACCACAACAAGGGACTTCTATTTTCACAAGCCCACGCTGCCCATATCCTAACCACAGATGCATCAGACTATGCCTGGGGTGCACACCTGGACCGGCAGGTGCATTCAGGGCCACTGGAGCCCAAATCAGTTTCATCTGCACATCAACCAAAAAGGAGATGCTAGCTGTTCAGCACGCTCTGACAGCTTTCCGATCCCTACTCTCTCTGGGGCCTCTACTAATCAAAACAGACAACACCACAGTGATTTGGTACATCCACAAGCAGGGAGGAACCCACTCTTACCCACTTTGCAGGCTAACCATGACCCTTTGGCACATGGCTTCAGCCATGCAGATTCACCTGCTAGCACAATTCCTGCCAGGCAACCAAAACTCTCTGGCAGACAACTTAAGCAGAAATCTCATAGACCCACATGAGTGACAAACCACAACACCTTCAGCCTCATAACCCAGAAATGGGGTACCATGAAGATGTACCTATTTGCCTCCCACAACAACCACCAGCTCAGCAAATTCTGCACCAGGGAACCTTACAGCAAGGCCTCGAAAGTGGATGCCCTATCTTTCCAGTGGGTAAACCTATCACTCTATGCATTTCCCACTCTACCTCTTCTTTCAAGGGTGTTACTCGAAATAAGGGAGGAAAGACCAAGGTCAATCCTGATTGTCCCAAACTGGCCACGCCAACACTGGTACCCACTATTGTGCAGTCTCTCACTGTTGCCTCCTTCACACCTCCCTCAGATTCCAACTCTCCTGACCCAGCAGAAGGGAGAGTTCTTGCATCCACAATTGCAGACCCTGAATCTGGCAGCCTGGCTTATTCCTTGACCTCAACTCCAGTGTCCAGCCTAAGCACGCAAGTCTTGGACATTATACATGAAGCCAGATGACCCAGCACTAGAAATTCCTATGCTGACAAGTGGTAAAGGTATTGTTCCTGGATCCAGGATAAAGGAGTTGAACCAGCACAGCCCTCCTTGCCTCTCATCCTAGATTACCTAGCAGACCTGCTTCACAGGGGCCTATCCTTCTCTTCTATTAAAATCCATGCCTCTGCCATCTCTGCTCATTACAACACAGAACCTCTCTCTTTTCACACCCCTTCATCAAGCAGTTTCTTTAGAGGGGCTAACAACTTAAGGCCACCCAGAAGAGCCCGCACGTCTGCTTGGGACCTTAACTTTGTGTTGGAAAAGCTCATGCCCCCCCCCCCTTTGAGCCTGCAGCTTCAGCAGAGTTAAAATTCATCTCTTGGAAAACAGCCTTGCTTCTGGCCATTTAGAAGCTAGAAGAGTGTCTGAGCTACAAGCACTTATGGCTGTGGAACCCTTCATAATTTTTCATGCTGACAGGGTCTCCCTCAGGACTAAAGCTGGAACAACAGGAACCAAACCAGATAACAAAAAACAACAGGAACAAGTTCCACCAGGATTTATTAAAACAAGAAAATCTCTTTCTCTGACGTCTCGGCCAAAGCCTTCAAGGAGAATGAAACACTTACATAAAACAGCAGTATATATACACCAGCAGGAAATAATAATTAAACAATTAATCAATTAAAACAACAATTCAACAGGCTAATACTCTCCAATTGAGCTCTTCATTTAGCCCAAAAGGAAACATGGTTTTGAATTTTAAAATATATACAGTTTCCTTATGCACTAACACAGTTTTAACATCAGTATTATTGAACATAGAGACACAAACTTGTTCTAAAACAGTTCCTTTTAAACCATCAATACATTTATTATGAGCTTCTAAAAAATGTTTTGCAACTGGGCTGTCTTCTTTCCCATTTTTGATGTCTCTTAAATGCTCTAAAAATCTTACTTTAAAAGCCCTCTTCGTTTCACCAACGTAAAACTTATTGCAGGGGCATTGTAGAGCATAAATGACACCCACAGAATTACAATTAAATACACCCCTACTATCAAATTTAACCTTATTAATAAAGTCAAAGTTGGATACAACGTGTTTACAAACTTTACATTTCCCACAGGGAAAAGTCCCAACTTTAACAGGTTCCATGTACATTCTTGGTAAGGGCATCATAATCTTAGATTTTACAAGAAAATTTTTTATATTCTTTCCCTTACGGTAGGAAAACTTCATATTTACATCAAGCCATTGTTGAACATTCCTAAGGGAACTAAAATAGAGCCAAAATTGGCTAACAATATCAAGAAAATGTTTAGTAAAACATCCGTAAGTAGTTGCAAAATAGATATTTTCCCTAGTTTGGTTTATATTATCATGTTTTATCCTACTACCAGTATTCTGGAAAATAGATACTTCCTGTCTAGGTTTAACCCCTGTGCATAATCTTATAAAACTTTTATTCAAAATATTCTTGCCATAACCTCGAGTAGAAAAAGATTCCACTAAGAGGCACATTTCTTTATGGAAGATGTCAGATCTATTGCATAACTTAAAAATCCGTAACATTTCACCATACGGTAAAGCCTCAATTACATGGAAGGGGTGCCCACTATAAGCATGTAAATACTGACAAGTCCCTTCAAATTTTTTATTGGGCGAAGTTATAATATTCTCTCCATCTGAAATGTCTAATACTACATCCAAGAAGGGAATAATATGTCCAATATTCAGGCCATCAAATTGGATATAGTATTTATTGACATTAATTTTATTGAAAAATTCAATAATTTCATCTCTGTCACTATCCACCAAAAAAATTAAATCATCAACGTACCTAAAATAACAGATAACATGTTCTTGAAAAAATCTTTGTTTATAAATCACATTTGTTTCAAAAAAACCCATAAAAAGATGTGCATACATGGGGGCAAATGAAGCCCCCATTGCTGTGCCTTGTAACTGATGATATAACACATTATTAAACTCAAAAAAATTATGTGTTAAACAAAAATAAACCATTTCTATCACATATTCTGATGCAGGTGAATTTCCTAAGAAAAATCTTAAAGCTTCCAAACCAAATTCATGTCTAATGCTTGTATATAAACTTTTTACATCAATACTGACCCATATCATGTCACGACTTATCTTAACATTTTTACCTTGTTCAGAAAATCAAAGACATCACTTATATAAGAAGACAGTTTAGTAACATGAGGGGACAAAAAATGGTGTAAAAGACCCCTAAGTTATGTAAAAAATAATCTGACCCTGATACTATAGGCCTACCAGGAGGTTTGTGCAAATTCTTATGAATTTTGGGCAGGCAGTAAAACAACGCCATTTTGGAGCCTTTTACTTGAAACTTTTTTCTAACATCTGACTGACAGAAATAACCTAATCTTAGTCCCTTATTAATCAATTCCATGTATTCATCAATAGCTGTAAAAAAGATTTTAGGTTCCACAACCTTATATGTGTGAATATCACAAAGGTGCTTCATACACATATCCAAATAATTAGAAAAACTCATAACTACCAGTTTATTACCCGTGTCAGAAGGCTTGAAAACAATATCATGCTTTTTACTTAAAGTTAACAAAGCCTTCCATTCCTGACTAGACATATTGTAAACTATGTTAGACCTGTTGTTCATAAATTCTTTGTATGCTGACTCAGAGAAATAATTCACTAGATTCACAAATTGGCATACATCCCCGTTTAGACTTTCAGGCATGAAAGTACTGTGAGAAGGAACATTCGACGTATCAAACATAAAATATGCATTATTTTCATTTTCAGAAGCACATGAGTAGAAACTATCTGTAGAGCTTTCTAAACTCTCATCATCCATTTCCACTACAGAACTGTCATTCTTACTGAAAAAATGTTTCAAGTGCAACTTCCTGGAAAAAGAAAACATATCCCTTTGAATGTCGTGCAAACAAGTAACCACCGTAGGGACAAATTTAAGTCCCTTGTTTAGCACACACATTTCAATATCATTAAAAATATAACTTGACAAGTTAACTACATATTCAGTTGTATTAAGTGTTACATTAGTATATGGAACAGAACAAGAATTACCGCTTTCCCCGTTTAAACCCCCTTTGTCCAAAACGCTGCCCACCTGGGTTAACAGACTGTTCCCAAGTCCGTTTTTGTCCCTGGGCTGGAGGGATCGTGGAAGAAGAGGAGTTTCCCCGAAAAGTGTGACAAAATCTGTCCCTTTGCTCAGCTGCTGGGAGTCCAGGAAAGTCGCCATCGTTCCAATCTTCTTCATGCGACGTATAGCCTCCTTCTGAAGCCGATGAATTAAACGCTTGGTTCCCAGCGTCATCTGGGTAAAACCTAACCTGTTTGCGGCGTTTAGAGCGTTCAGTCCTGGATATGAAAGCCTTGTTGGATTCATAATCACGAATGTCCCGCAAAAGTTTCCCTTTCTTTCTGTTCACCAAGGTTACTTCATACTCTTTTAATTTACCGTTGGTTTGTTTCAGAAAGTCATCAAAAACAGACAACGGAACTGCATTTGTCAAATCAGTACACAATTTTTTAATACCAGAACACAATTCCTTATGTTTTAGTTGATCACGTTCTATAAGTATCTGGAGCCATTCGCTCACGCATTTGTGGGCAGCATGTACCCACCTTTTGTGGAAAGAAATATCTGTATCCACACTCAGATCGAATGGATTAGAGGGATCCTTGAATACTCTCAGACCCCTGGGAGTAGTATCTGTCTCCACATATTTTTGAAGCCCACAGATATTATAATGTACTGCAGTTTCCTTCCACATCAATTTTTCCAGTTCATCAAATAATGTTTTATGTTCTGTATTAACTGTTAACGCAATTTTTCTACCCACACCAGAAAAAGGATTAGTGGGTCTTGAACGTCTGTCCTCTTCCCATTTTTCCCAAATACTGGTGGCTTCATTAAAAACTCTTTGTGGAGTTTGTCTCTCACCTCTGTCAGGTTGATTAGAAGCAGTGGAAGAATTCACCAAGAAATTATCCAGGGACATTTGGCTTCCCTCCATATTATCTCTGAAAATCCGAGGTAGATGGAACTGTGGATCAGTAGGCATAAAGCTGGAACAACAGGAACCAAACCAGATAACAAAAAACAACAGGAACAAGTTCCACCAGGATTTATTAAAACAAGAAAACCACGGGAAACCACCCCCACTGGGGGTCAGAACACATTACACTAGGGCAACTTCCACCTCTGCTTTTCTCAGAGGGGTCCCTACCAGGGACATCATGGAGGCTGCAACATGGAGTTCTGTTCATACCTTCACCAAGCATTACCACCTGCCTATCTTTTCCATATCCAGGGCAGGCTTTGCAGCCGCAGTCCTGCAGGGCATACTAGCCAGCCCCAACTCTTCTTGACTGCCTCCACCCATTTCTTCAGCTTTGAGAATCAACCCAAGTGTGATGACTGCAACAGTGAAACATGAAAAACTTAGTACAGTTGTGTACACTTACCATAAATGTGGATGTTCGAGTGTATTCACTGTTGCAGTCCTGGTTTCCCACCCTCCATCCCCCTTGTTTTTCTCTCTCCCTCTTTCTTCCTCACTCCTTATAGTGCTATTTGGTATTTACTTTCTACTGGTGGTGTTATACCACCATAACCTAGCTCCCTATTTGGGGACTCATGACATTTGGGGCAAGAAAAACTGATGTAATGGCATTGGCTGCCTGTTTTTATACCACTGATGACCTGACATCAGTCCTGGAGCGACAGCAACCAATGCAGAAATACTAAGCCTCTGGTAGTCGGGCCTACTGAAGGCTACCCCTGGCAGGATAACCCAAGTGTGATGACTGCAACAGTGAATACACTTGAACATCTACATTTATGGTAAGTGTACACAGCTGTACTTTCTTCCTTCCCAAGTGGGGAAGGGTTTTTAATTTAGGATGTTCCTAGTCCCAAGGAAAGAAAATTCATGGAGACCAGTACTGGATCTTTCTTTCCTACACCGGTTTATGATAGTACCCATATTCAAGATGATGCCACTTCACAGTATTTCATCTCTTCTTCATGTTTCAAGTTTCCTTGCAGCACTAGCCTTAGAAGATGCTTGTCGCATCCCTTGTCATCCAGATTTCAGTTTAAGATTTTGTGTCTGGTTCACATTAGTAGTTCTCTGCCATACCCTTTGGACTGTTCACTACACCAAGAGTGTTCACAAAGTGTATAGCTCTAGTTATAGCTCATTGCAGATTACAGGGTATCTGTATTTTTCCATATTTAGATGACTTTTTTATCTTTAAAGAGTCTTTTTCAAAGTGTCAGCAATCTCTCTTATGGATGAGAGATCTCTTACTCAAGTTGGGATTCCAGGAGAATATTTAAAAGTCTTTGACTCCTCCACACAGGATTGTTTTCCTAGAATATCAACTTGACATCTCAGTTCAGGGAGATTTTCTTAGGAAAAAATATATCTAAAAAAATAGATCTTTATATAGCTCTGGTTCCAAGGTTTTCACCTTGGACTTGTCACTGTGAGGGAATACCTCAGCATTTTTGGTCTCATGGCATCTATGATTCTCATGATATCCATGGCAAAACTCCACTTGAGAAAGATAAAATGTTGACTGAAATATGTTTGGTCCCAGCTTCAAGCACTCTTTATCTTTTCAAACTCTGGTGCTGGGGTTTGTGAGGAAAAAAAATATTTTGGTAGAGACAACAGATATCCTTAAATCCAGGTCTCCCCTTCTCCCTTCCTGATCGAAAGCAGTCCATCACCACAGATGCTTCGGACTTTGCTTGGGGAGCAATTTCAGGGAAAATGAAAGCAGGGGGTGTGGGACACCAAGGACAGACAAACACATAAATGTCAAGGAGATGCTTGCCTTGATCAAGGCACTCAATTCCCTGAACCATCTTTGTTCTCTGGGACCTCTTCAAGTGGTTGCAGGCAATGCCACAGTCAAGTGGTACATCAGCAAGCAAGGGGGAACCAGGTTGTACCCCCTTTGCAGATTAGCCATGTTGGTTTGGGATACAGCTTCACAGCACAATCTTGCTCTTCAGGCATCCTACATTGTCAGAGCAAAATTGTGTAGCAGACAAACTGAGCAGGATCAGGGCAGACACTTAACAAATGGAAGCAAGATCAGGGGTCTTCCAAGATTTGATCCATCTGTGGAGAGTTCCTCAGATGTTTGTTTCCTCTCTGAGCAATCAGCTGGTAAGATCCTGTTCCAGGACTCCATGCAAGAAGGCCTGGAAGACAGTTGCCTTTTCTTTTCTTTGGATAGGAATGTTCCTGTATGCTTTTCCACCCTTTCCAATAATATTGGGAGAAGTTCTAAAGATTCAGAAGGAAATCCTCCAATATCATTGAGGTGACTCCTTTCTGACCCAGACAGCCATGGTTCTCCCTTATTTGGAAATGGCCAGGGGCAGTTACCACAAGCACTTGCTCACAGACTGGAGCTACTTACACTAGAGTAGGGCTGTTTGATAACCCCACCATCAGTCAACTTTAGTTGACTGCCTGAATAATAGGGTCTTAATTTCTTTTAGGCACCTGTTTACTTGAGGTCATGCAGCAGGTACTAATGGAGGCAAGAGGGTCTGCTACTAGAAAATTGCATATAAGCAAATGGAAGAGGTTTTCTAGTTGGTGCCAACAACATAACCAGCACCCAATCAGGGCTAATTGTTTTTGGGTTCTGCAATATTTGTGCGAGTTGCTATCCTATGGCCTTTCTTATTCTTCTGTCAAGGTTCATATATCAGTCATTGTAGGTTCATAGGTGTTTAACAAGGCTAATGACCACAAGGGTCTTTTTAAGCCTAGCCATGCATCCCAAATCTCTGACAAATTCTGGTACCCTTAATAAGTGTAATCAGGGGCTTGGGAGATGAACCATTTACAGGCTGCCTGTGTCCATTGGAGACATAGGTGACAGGCCAGGGATGAATTTCCTGATGTCCTTCTAGTCATATGTTGCAGTATTCATAACATGAGGGAGTCTGCCGCCGGCTGACTCGTACATCCGGTCAGTATACAAAAGTCTAATGCTACTGTAGGGTACATGCGATGTTGCACATAGTTTGGGTCCTACGTCTGTCATAAAATTACTGGTATAAAGCAAACAGCACGTACCAAGCCTCAGAACTTTTCTGCCGCCACTCAGATCTTCTTCTTCAGTCATTGCTCATCAGAGAAGTTGTGGAATCCAAGTGCCCCATTGTTTTTTTTTTTTTTTTTCTTATTGCTTTACTTGCTACTGTTATCGTTGAGGTTACATGTCAGCTAGGAAGGGCATGTGTCAGTGTGGAAGGTAAATTCCACATAGTCTCTCTTGTCTAGGCCCTGACCATGACTATACCTTTGCTCAATTTGCAAGGCCTTTGTCGACCAAGGCCCTGCGTAGTCAATTAGTTTCCCTTAAGTTGTACCTAGAAAACCAGTACCTTAACCCCAAGCATGTGATATGGAAGGTACGTCGGGTCCTTCAGGTGAGCCACTAATTAAGATGGCCAAGAAATCAAGGCCTGACTTACCAGCTGCTCCTTCAGTTCTGGATGTCTCTTCAGAAGCCGATGTTGGCCCGGAGACCATTTCAAAGTCCGTAAGCAAACCTTTCATTGGTACCAGTGTGGAAGCCAAGAAGGATCCTACTAGCATATCCTCGGGGGGAGGGGGGTATTCGGACATAGGGGGAACCCAGGCTCATTGTTATTGAAGGCTGGTGTGGCATTCCACATATCATTGTCTGAGAAGATGCCCATACTAATATTGTACAGAGTAGACCGACGTCGGGCCCCTCGTCCTGCCACCGCATGGATGTTCCACAAAAGAAGAAGCTGACAACTAGGCATGCTTCTCCTGTTTTCCAAGAATAGCCTGCTGATTGGCAAGCCTTCTTCCAAGTGCTCTTCAATGTTTTTATGGCCCTGAAACAGTCTTCAGGTCTGTCTCTCTCCCTTCTCCTTCTTTTTCTCCTTCTAATCCACACAAGGGTTTCTGTAGAGTTTCATCAGATGATAATGATGATTCATCTGGGGATGAGTCTTTGGCATATTCTGCCCAGATTTCATCACATTTAGGATATGCTTCCTCAGAAGAGGAATCAAAGGGCACAGATTCCCCAGGAGAGGATATTTCTTTTGGGGAAACCATTGTTAAAATGAGGGAGTTCTTTAACTGGGATTATTCTCAGGTGTCAGACATCCAAAAAAGTATTATGACCTTCTGCAGATGGATTCCCCTTCCCCATCTGCCATACCTCTTGTTCTGCCAGCCTTTTTAGATGCTTTCTCAGCAGCCTGTAAGTGCCCTGACTTTCAGCCTCCTGCCCCTAAAAGGCCAGACAAGTTCTGTAAGGTGCCAGAGGATTCCAAATTCCTGTTTAAATGTCCTTCTGACTGCAACAATTTCTGTCTGCTGACAAGGCCTCCAAGATGTTGCCCTTCACTTCCTTCTCCCATCACACAGAGAGAGTAAAGTTGTGGAGAGGCTGAGGAAGAAATTTTATAACTCGCCAATTGTCTATATGGCTAAATATTCCTTGACCCTTCTTTTGGACACTTGTAAGTTACTTTCAGAGCTTCCAGACTCTCCTACAAAGGCTCATTTATCCTGCATTCTGAACTCTTCTGCTCAAGTTGCACACCATTCCATTAAGTGCAACTATGATGCTATGGAGGCATCAGTCAGAGCCACTGCTGCTGGGTCGATTCTCAGGAAGTACTCCTGGCGTAGACTACAGCCCTTGTCGGACAAAATAAAGGCTAAAATCATGGATTGCCCCCCTGGTGCTACTGCCCTCCTCCCAACTCTTCTGCATGAGCTTTGTATTCTCCCTCATGTTATGTATACTGCAACATATGAACAGAAGGACATAGAATAGTTGTGTAAAATCTTGCCATAACCATAGATGTTCTTCTCTTCTATGTGTTGCAGTATTCTTCCCCACCACCTTCCCCCTGATGCTTGCCTGTATAATGGTGGTATGTTTTCTCACCTTTTTTCAGGCTGGTGCTCTTCTTGTGGCATTTAGATGTTCTTCGTGTTTCACTGTTGCAGTCCTCACACTTGGGTTGTCTGCCTGCAGGTAGCCCTCAGTCGGCCTGAATACCAGAGACTTAGTATTTCTGCATCAGTTGCTGTCGCTCCAGGACTGACATCAGGTTGTCAGGGGTATAAAAACAGGCAGCCGTTGTCATTACATCAGTCTTTCTTGCCGAGGAGTCCAAAACAGAAGCAGTTCGCATGACTGCCGGTCGGCCACTACCTGAGTTTTCGTTTCCGAATTGAATTATCCTGAAGTTTACTAAAGCTAAGTACCCTGTTGAGGATCCTTTTTTCTTGCTCTAACCGATGTCAGAAAAAGTTAATAATTGTTTTACCTGTGGAAAGCAAATACCACACCAGGATTTCCATTCTTACTGCATCACCTGTTTAGGTCCAGACCACGACGTACCTCGCTATTGGTTTTGTGCCTTGTTCAATGCCTGAATTAGTCGTCGTTGGGCCCTTAATGTCTCTAAATACTTTCATTTTTGATCTCCATATTCCGAAAGGGCTTCGATAAGCCGTCTGACTGCCAATATTCCAAAAAAAGTAAGGATAAAGACAGAGACAGACTGCACAGGTCCAAAACTGCCGACGACACTTCCATTAAGCTACTTGTTAGTTCGCCGGTACTCAGTGAGGCGCTTTCGCAGACCCTGATGCCCACTTCAGTGGATTTGCAGGCCTCCACCGAGACCCGTTTGGAGTCCAGTATGCCGCGAGACTCTTCTTCGACTACGGAACCTGTGGATGTCTCTACCTTTGATGGTTCCGGAGCCGCTGAGCAGGCACCAGCTTCTGAGGAAGTTCTTCGCACTACCAATGTTCGACACAAACTGACAACTTCTTTCACCTCTTCAGATCTGTCTAAAACTACCAAGTTTCTAAGGCCAAGAGTACATGCTACGACTAAAAAAATGACAACCAAACCTCATGCACCTGCTCACCTGCCACAACATCAAATGCTTAAAATGGCAGAAGACCTTATTATGCTGATTAGAGGAAGTCAGCCTTCCCCTGCTAAGAGAAAGAGACCTGTCCCTAACAACTTCAACAGACCAAGAGTCCGACAACTCTGAGGTATCTGATTGTGAAGACATGCCCTTATCTGCTTATGAGGATTTGGATGCAGAGGAATCCATTCCTTCTGCTTCTCCTCCAGAGGATTTTTCATTTAGTGAAACCTTGCATACTTTAAGAGAGCATTTCCACTGGGAATGCCAAGACTATCCTCAGTCCAAAAAGAGACTCAGAGAATTTCTAGATTTGCCATAACATAGGCCTTTAACAATACCCCCAGTCCTGGATGTTGTGGATGATGTCTTTATGGAATCCAGTTTAACTCCTGATATTTTACCCCTTGCTCCCAGTAAACCAGATGGGTACTACAGAGAATACCTGACTCTCTCAAATTCCTTTTCAAAAATCCTACTGCTGACCCAGAGGTCATCTCCCAGGGGCCTAAAGGTATCAAAGCAACTACAGCTAAGAATCTCACCCCTTCGGACAGGGATTCCAGAGCTTTGGACAGATGGGGTAAGAAAGTATATACCTCTGCAACTCTCGCCGTTAGGGTTGTGAATTGTCAGTTTCACATGCTGAAGTACCAACAACATATTATGGAACTCATTAAGCAAAAAATAGCTACCGTTACAGACTGTGTAGAAAATAAAGAATTGCAAGAGCTTACGCATTCTGCAAGCCAAGTCAGCAAACATACATTGTAGTGTGGCTTTGACGACCCTAGAAAAATCTTGCAGGGCAGCAGTCACTAGTTCTGTACTGAGAAGGCATGCTTTGCTTAAGGAGCGGACCTTGCCAGACTGTCAAATCAAAGTCATTAGACGCTCCTTTGAACAAGGACAGTCTGGCACCAAAGCAGAAGCGGTTCTTAAAAAGGTGGAAGAAAAAGCTAAATCTATGCAGACAGTCAAAGAATTCTTGCAAGTACAGCCTCCTAGGTTCAGTAGGCACTGCCCCTCGAAACATTGGTCCTTTCCAGCCCTCTCAAGGCCATTTCAAACTAGACCCAGGGGAAACAGACCCCCCAGACTACAGTCTCAGGTTATGCAGAGATCTAAGCAATGGAGTGCCTCCACATCTAAAGCAGGGAGTGCTAAGCCACCCCCTTACAGAAAGACTTCCCACTGACTTCTCAACCCCACTCCCCACCTCTGCCCAACTGCTTGTGCCCCTAGGAGGAAAACTTGCCCTTCATGTAAAAAAACTGGAATTCCATCACCAGAGACCGATGGGTCCTCAACATTGTATCCCAGGGGTACAAATTTTACTTCCACTCACTGCCAACCCCAAAAGGGTACCCAGACCTTCCCCCAAACCAGTGGGCAGAGGCACAAAACCACGTTCAATCCCTGCTGTCTCTATAAGGGCAATTCAACCTGTTCCGGTGGAACAGATAGGTCAAGGATTCTGTTCCAGACTTTTCCTGGTACCCAGGAAAGAGGGCACTTGGTACCCAATCCTAAATCTTTCAATTCTCAACACCTTCCTGGAGGTACCAAAATTCAAAGTTCTCACCCTGCAGCAGCTTCTACCTATGCTAGCCAAAGATCCTGGTTTAGTCACCTTAGACTTAAAAGAAGCCTATCTGCACATCCCTATAAGGGAGTCATGCAGGAAATATCAACGCTTCAGGGCAGGATCTATGCATTATCAGTTCTCTGCATTTTCCTTTGGCTTCGCCACTGCTCCCAGAGTATTCTCAAAATGCCTGGCTCCAGCCATTGCTTACTACAGACAGAGAAAGAATCAAATTTACCCGTACTTAGACGACTGCATGATTCAGGCAGACAGAAAATGCTGTTGCAGCACCTAACATTTGTAAAAAAAAAAAAAAAAAAAACCTTCTAACCTCCCTAGGGTACACCAACAAAAAGAAATCAAAACTAGTCCCCAGTCAAAAGAGTGCAGTCCTGGGAGCAAGCTTGGACACAGCATCCCAGATGGCATTCCTCACTCCAGAAAAACAAGCCTACCTCACAGACTGGTTTACTCAAATGGCCACCAGAACCCAGCTCTCTACAAGGAAAATCCTACAGGCCCTAGGGTTCATGGCCTCATGCATCCAGACTGCATATGAGGAAACTTCAATGGTACTTGAAAAGTCTTAGGTGCCAACATTCTCAGGACCTGGAAACTGTCATTCCTATCATACCCTGTCTAAGGACATAGTTTATTTGATGGGCAGCAGCATGCAACCACAACAAGGGACTGCCCTTTGATCGGACTATGCCTGGGGGCACACATGGACGGCAAGTGCATTCAGGATCACTGGAGCCCAAGTCAAATTCATCTGCACATCAACTAAAAAGAGATGTTAGCTGTGCAGCACACTCTGACAGCTTTCAGATCCATACTGTCACCAGGACACCTGCTAATAAAAACAGACAACACCACAGTTAATGTGGTACATCAACAAGCAGGGGGGAACCCACTCTTACCCACTCTGCAGGCTAGCCGTGGCCCTGTGGAACACGGCCTTGGACATGCAGGTCCCATCTGCAAGATCAATTCCTGCCAGGCAAACAAAACTCACTGGCAGACTTAAGCAGAAATCTCCTAGACACAAGTGGCAATTAGAGCCCAGCACCTTCAACCTTCTGATTCAAAAATGAAGGACCCCAGAGGTGGATCTCTTTGCCTCCCCCTGCAATCACCAGCTCAGCAAATTCTGCACCAAGACACCTCACAGCAGGGCCTGGAAAGTGGATGCCCTATCCTTCCAGTGGGTAAATCAATCTATGCTTTTCCCCCTCTGCCCCTTCTCTCAAGAGTGTTGCTCAAGATAAGATGGGACAGACCCAAGTACAATTCTGATTGCCCCGGACTGGCCACGCCAAGACTGGTACCCACATCTGCACAGTCTGTCACCAGTGTGCCCTGGCACCTACACCAGAACCCAACCCTGCTCTCCCAGCAGGGGGGACAGATCTTGCATCCACAACTGCAAGCCCTAAATTTTGCAGCCTGGCTTATTCCTTCAATCTCCCAGTAACCAGCCTAAGCAAGCAGGTGCTGGACATCATTCTCGAAGTCAGAAGACCCAGTACAAGGAAATCCTATGCTAAGTGGAAAAGGTACTGCTCCTGGATTCAGTCTAAAGGAGAGGACACAACTCTGTCCTCCCTGCCTCTAATCCTGTATTACTTGGCAGATCTATTCTACAGAGGCCTATCCTTTTCCTCCATTAAGATCCATACCTCTGCCATTTTGGCTCATTACAACACTGAGCCACCTCTCTTCTCTCACCCTCTTATCAAACAGTTCCTGAGAGGAGCAAACAACCTAAGGCCACCAAGGAGAGCCCCCACCCCTGCTTGGGACCTTAACTTTGTGCTAGAAAAGCTCGTGCTACTGCCCTTTGAGCCTGCAGCATCAGAGTTAAAATTCCTCTCTTGGAAAACAGCCTTGCTTCTGGCAGTCACTTCAGCTAGAAGAGTGTCTGAGCTACAAGCACTTATGGCTGTGGAA
The DNA here is from genome assembly GCF_019279795.1 of Protopterus annectens. Classification (NCBI taxonomy): domain Eukaryota; kingdom Metazoa; phylum Chordata; order Ceratodontiformes; family Protopteridae; genus Protopterus; species Protopterus annectens. The sequence goes on along the minus strand of NC_056735.1, from coordinate 402,033,390 downwards.
CCCTTCATTATTTTCCATACTGTCAGGGTTTCCCTCAGAACTTAATCCTTCCTTTATGCCTAAAGTGGTGTCCAGTGTGGTTCTCGACCAATCTATCCATTTGCCAACTTTCTTCCCTAATCCTCAAAATAAAGGGGAAAGGATCCTACACTCCTTGGACGTGCTCAGACAGCTTAGATTCTACCTTGATAGGACTTAGCCCTTCAGGAAATCTAACCAGTTACTAGTCAGCTTTGCACCAGGGGTAGAGGGCAAGGCCATTTCAAAACAAATAATTTCCAAATGGATAGCACACTGCATCCATTTCTGCTACAAGCACCATGGGAAACCAAACCCCTCAGGGAGTCGGAAGACATTCCACTAGGGCAACATCTACCTCTGCAACATTCCTCAGGGGAGTCCCTACCAGGGACATCCTGGAAGCTGCTACCTGGAGTTCTGTACACACCTTCACCAAGCATTACCACCTGCCTATCTTTTCCAAATCCAGGGCGGGTTTTGCAACAGCAGTCCTGCAAGGCATACTAGCCAGCCCCAACTCTTCTTGACTGCCTCCACCCTTCAGCTTTTGGAATCTACCCAAGTGTGGTGACTGCAACAGTGAAACACAAAGAACATTGTACAGTTGCGTACACTTACCATAAATGCAGATGTTCGAGTGTATTCACTGTTGCAGTCCTGGTTTCCCTCCCTCCAGCACCTTTGTCTCTCTCTCCTCTCTGTCTATTACTCACCCCTTTCAGGGGGTATTGGTATTTACTTTTTACAGGTGGTGTTTTCCCCACCATAACTTAGCTCCCTATTTGGGGGGCTCCTGATATTTGGGGCAAGAACAATTGATGTAATGGCATCGGCTGCCTGTTTTTATACACCTGGTGACCTGACAGTCAGTCCTGGAGTGGCAGCAACCGACGCAGAAATGCTAAGTCTGTGATATTCAGGCCGACTGAGGGCTACCTGCAGGCAGATAACCCAGGTGTGATGACTGTAACAGTGAGTACATTCAAACATGTACATTTATGGTAAGTGTACACAGCTGTACTTTCTGAGGCTTGGTATGTGCTGACATCCGCTTTATACCCGACTTCATTTTATGACGAACGTAGGACCCAAACTCTGCCATACAGTAGTGTTAGACTTTTGTTTAGTGGCCGGACGTATAAGTTAGCAGTCTGTGGTCTCCCTCATGTTATGAATACTGCAACATGTAGAAGAGAAGGACATCTACGGTTATGGTAAGATTTTACACACCTATTCTTTCCCATCCAGTTGTCCAAGTTACACTTGAATAGGGTTAGGGAGGAACTCTGCTTCATATGGATGGGGATCCTGTTCCAAAGATGGGGAAGTCTCTGGGATGCCCATCTCTCTCTCCAGCAGGTCCTGTTTATATCAGATGCAAGGTTTAAGCCTTTAGAATGGGTAATTCTGGTGCGGTTTGTTTTGCTGATATGCAGGAGGGCCATCAGAGTGGAGTCTGACAAATGCCCTGTATGCTAGGCATAAATCTCCCCCCAGTAGTCTGTAGGAGACCAAATACAGAGAGAGGGCCTTGAGGTGCTATGCAAAGTACATTTAACTTACTCCCTGTATTCTCTTAGTGAGGAACCTCTGTGGACATTCCATTTGTTGTATGTGCCTGGTTGAGTACATACCAAAGGGGGCATTGTACTCAGTGACAGGTCTGATTAATCTTGAATACAGTGGAACAATGACTTCCTTGGACCCTAGATGCCATAACTTTATAAGTTACACAACATAGAATGATTTCCTCACTACTGTAGACATGTGATGGCCAATGACTAGATTAGTGTGTGTGTGTGTGTGTGTGTGTGTGTGTGTGTGTGTGTGTGTGTGTGTGTGTGTGTGTGTGTGTGTGTGTGTGTGTGTGTGTGTGTGTGTGTTCCCAAGTCCCTGACTACTGGGTTGACTTTAAGGTGTGTGTTACCAGGGGAGGATGACTTCCTGAAGGATACTGTTATGCATTTCTTGGCATTTAGTTTGTTCATGGCTCTGATACCAGTTGTTTGTGTTGGCCCTTCCTGGAGAACATTTGTGTTGGTGTGGGATTCAGTGGCCCCTAATTTGTGATCTGCAAATTTAGTCCTCCAGAGACCATTGATATTGGTGTTGACTTCAGAGAAGTAAATGCCAAAAAAGGAGTGGCCCAAGGACTGATCCCCGAGGGACTCCACTTGTGACTGACCTCTTTGTAGAGGTGGACTTCCCAATTTTACCTTCCTGAATTTGGTCTGCGAGTCATTTGGCTATCCACCGGATGACATGCAGGTTTGTACCCAAATACTCAAGTTTGTCAACAATGCCTCAGTAGGGTATTGTGTCATATGGCTTAGCCAGGTCAAGGTAGACAGTGTGCACTATTTTGTCCTCATCCATTGCTTTGGTGACCTTCTCAAAGTAGTCCACCAGGATGAGTAGGCATGAGCTGTCTTTGATGAAGCCAAACTGGGCTGGATCCAGTATCTGGAAGTTTACTACATCATTATTGATAATTTCCATGATAATTCTTTCCATGACTTTGCGTGTAAGACTCGTGAGACTTATGGGTCTGTAGTTACCAGGGTCTGTAGATAGCCTAACTTTGTGGAGAGGGATGACTATTGCTGTTCTCATTTATGAGGCACAAAACCTTTTTGGAAGCTGCAGTTAAATAGCAATTCCAGAGGGCCACATAGGTCATGTTTCATGATATTTAGAAGACATCCTGGGATATTGTCTGCGCCCATCGATGCAGTGTTATTTTATTTATTTATTTGTTTGTTTAATGGTGAAAGTCCACTGGGCCAGAAATGAGCCCATTTTCAGTGGAGGCCCGGGGAGAAAAGCTCGACAAAGATGCATACAAAGCTCCACAAGATACATACAGAGAGAATAAAATCACATAGATAGAAAAACAAAAATCATACAGTACAGTTACATTGCATGAGACTGATAAATAGAGACAATGGTGCAAGAAAAATATAATCATTTACATATAAAAATCATGTAGTACAATTAGATTGCATACATTTTTGTAATAGAAGCAACAGTGCCTGAAAAAAGAAAAATACAATCATTGATATGTAGAAGTAATGACAGACATATATTTCAGAGAGGTTTGTGAATGCTATTTACTTTGGTGCATACGGTGTTGTCAGTGAGGAGATTGAGCACAGAGTGAATATAGAAGGGAGATGGAAGTGTGTAGGTAGATTAGGACCTATGAAAGTGACAGGGAAGCATTAAGTAGACAGGAAGACGGAAAAAATGTGATAGAGGTATAGCACTGTGAGAATTTAGGAGTTGTGGTTGTGTGTTTGGAACAGGAGTATAGCTATTTAGAGGAGTGATGCAGTTTGAGGGAGTTTTTAAAAGGAAGTTAGGTTGCTGATTTCTCTGAGTGAAGGGGGAGATTATTCAAAGCCTTAGATACATGGTAGGAATACAACATTTGGCTGGCAGAGAGCTTGGGTTTCTCTATGGATAGTAACATTTTATTTTCGGACCTAAGGGGCCGGTTTGGATGATATATGGATAGGATGGAAGAGAGGGAAAGGCACGTTTCAGGGTGGTAAATGAGCTTGTTGGTTGTAGTTAATTGTAAGAACGTGAGATAGTGTTGAGATTCTACCCAATTAAGTTGGTGCAGAGAGGAATAATGATGGATAAGATATTTAGCATTTGTGGCAAATTTGGCGATTTTGTTATAGCAAGAGTCTAGTTTTGTTTGCAAGGTGGACTGTAGCTTTGTGAGGATAGGAGCACCATGTAGAAGTGTTGGAAGCAGGAAGGATGAGGCCAGAGCCTTTTTAGCAGAGAGACTGAGAACGTAATTGTGCCTGTACAGGGCACCTAGTTTTTGATGGGGTTTTTTTGATGTTACTATAAATGTGAAGGCTGAATGTTAAGTTATCATCAATGATCGCACCTAGTAATTTGGTGCTGGGGACAACTTCAATGATGGTGTTATTTTGGGAGAGAGCATTAAGGATCTGTTCCCTAGTGATAGCAGGGTGAGTTATATTTGATGATATTTCCTGAGGGAAGGTTGAGGGGGGAGAGATTTATCAAGTTGGAGCTGAATTTGTCAGTCAATAGGTTTGCTATATCTTCTGGTTCAGTATAGGTAGCTCCATTTACAGTGAGCTCTGCACACAATTGTGTATTGTCTTTAAAGTTGCGGACATAGCTAAAGAATGCATTGTGGTTGTCCTTGTCCTGGCAGGTCAAATTTGCCTCAAACTTGGCTTTGGTAGACTTTATTTGTCCTCTTGAGTTATTTCGTTTGTGCGCTTTTATCCTGCTTGGGTGATACACCTCCTAATTTTTGCCATGATTTTCTTCCTTCTGTTATACAGCCTAATGGCTTGTTTTTTAAGTTAGTTCTGTACTACTTCCTGGTGAGTACAGCTGCCTCTATGCAGCTATTAACATGCTTGAATAGGGTTTCTGTGAACAGTTCTGCATAGGCAGCAGTGTTCTCAGGGTTTGTGGAGACTTCAGGTTTAGACACGTTATCACTTAATAGCAGGAAGCTAGCCTTAGAGTAGGTACTGAATATTCCAGGGTTAACTGGAGGTCCAGGTTTTATTTTTACTTCAAAGGAGACCATTTTCTAGTCTGACCTTACCAGAGAAAAGATTACGCTAGGGGGTGTGCTGCACACTCCTGTAGTAGTGAGGACCAGATCCAGTGTGGTTACACATCTGGTTGGGATACTGAGAGTCTGGTCCAGGGAGTTTCTGTTTACAAAATCCAGGAATCTCTCTGCCTGTACGTTTGGTGCCTTATAGGATTCCTAATTAATAGTTCTCCCCGACATGGATATGTAACTGTTCATCTCCTTCTTTAGCCATTACTTAAATTTTAACCTACTCGTTAAATCTCAAACTCTGTATCCAAATTCTTCTCTTTACTCTTTTATTGTATTTTATATTCCTATTCATCTCTTATTCTATGTGTACATAGATTACACAATGGTGTATTTATGTTCAATTCATTCTATGTAAATATTTAAACTTATGAAACATTTATCTACTGCCTTTTTTGCAATTTATAATTTTATATGCATTACTGCCATGTTGAATTTTTGTTGTACTTTCTACTTTTTACTGTGGAGCTTTTTTCCCCGGGCCTCCACTGAAAATGGGCTAGCATGACCCAGTAGACTTTCCCGGTAAACAAATGTCGATAGATAAATAAATAAATACATAGTGTGGTAATTAAAGTTGGCCATGAATATGGTATTGGGTTGGATGGTGAGTGTTTCCAATAAGTTTAAGTACATGGTATCAGTTTGCTGGGACATATAGCTTACAAGAAGTGGTATTGGATTTTGCCTGTGGTAATTTGAACTGGAGTAGCTCAAATGCATTTTCCTGTTTGACCAGTCTTGAGGCATATTTGTTTGATGTAAATCGATACACAGCCATCTTTATCCCCTGTCTGTGTTGTAGCTGGTCTAAATGTGTGGAAGGCATTATAACATTGTACTCTGTGTGGCTTTAAACCATGTCTCTGTGATAGCACAGTCATCAGCATTCTCTAAGGCAAAGAGAGCTTCTAAGGAGTGGAGTTTTTTGTTTAGACTCCTAGCATTGAGCAGTAATACCTTTAGATTTTCTTGGTTTTGATTTGCCATGTTGGAAGTACTTTCAGTTTGGCATTTCCTAAAAAAGGCACTGTGGGGGAAGACAATGTTTTAGCTAATGTTTGAAGGCCTAGAGGGGAGAGGTGTAGGCCATCCCTGGCTGACAAATATTGCTTCCCCTTAGAATGACACCGGAAGCTAAGCCAGTTATTAGTCATTCATCTTTTGTTCGTATTATGGCATCATCCTTGGAGAAGGTAAAATACTGTTCAGTGCTAGGCTCATACCAGTCTGGGATGCATTCCCAAGAACTCCATGATGTCTCTTCATATAATCTAGGGAGGCACATCTCAGGCCATTTACAGACATGTGGACTTATGACTGAGTCATACTGGTACTTGAGGTCCAATGATGTGAGTGTGTGCATAATGTCATGGATCCTAGCCCCTGATAAGCAACTGACCTTGACTTTATCCTTATTCAGCTTGGTGAGAATGACATAAGTGTGTCTCACGATGGAGACACCAATGACCAGACTATTGGATTACGTGGTGGATTGACTTATGGGCTTAAAAGTAGAGGCTCCAGGAGAGTTGACTGTATATGTTGATGTGGGTGTTGTTTTGAAAGAGTGCATTTGGGGCTGCTAGGGGTATATGTTGTATACTTCGAGGTCTTTGGGGTTTAGGAAGGTTACATTTAAGTGCCTCAGAATATGTGGGTCTGTAGTTCTGCTTTGTATTGTGTGTGATGGGTGCAGCATCTGTACTACTGACAACCTTTTTTGACATTAGAAGTACTTTTTTTGTGAGAACTTTGCCTCCAGTGACATTGTACAAATATATCTCTCACATACCATATCAGTTTGTTTTAGAATTAACTGGTTGTCAGTAAACATGAGGCAATTTCTACATTGCCTCAGGATGCCCATATCCACCAAGCTGATAATTACAGTGAGAAAATCCATATCCATGGCAACAGACCCTTTTTATTGATTAGACAGTTGGAGTGAGAATATAAAGCGGTCAGGAGTATCTGGTTTGCAACTCTGGGGACAGTGCTTGTCACTGCAAACGAATTGTCCAGTGTGCAACTAGGTATTGGTGAAATTTCATGTGTGCTATTATTGGAAAAATGTCACTCAAGGCTTCTGTGTCTGTACAGGGCACTGCCAAACATTTTAGAGGAAACTAATAAGTAAAACTTGAAAATTTAAGGCTGAAGTATTTAGACAGATGTTTTGAAGCTAGAAACAAATCAAGCAATACTTACCAAAAACAAAGAATTAGCCTGTCAAGATTGATGAACATGGGAGAATCAAGTGAATGGCTACTGTCTGCTGCTACTGGTGCTGATCTCACCACAGCTTCACTCTGATGGGATACAGTGCTCCTTTCCTTGTCTCACCACAAGCAAAACATTAGCACTAATCCCAAGATGAGAAGCAGGCCACAGCCTGTTTGGTGATCCACAGTCTTGTACCAGATGATGCAAGGGTCTGTAGGCTTGTAGTAGCCTTTTCCTGGTAGATTCTCTTAAAAGCAACCAGAATGTCAAGCACAGACTTTCACTGCCCAACTAGAAATGGTCAGGAATCAATGCATTCTGCTGTTTCTGTCACCAGGAGCAGAATATAAGCACAAATTCCAAACTGACACCTATGAAACATTTATTAGGCATTCTGATGATCAGCAGTCTCCAGAAGATAGTGTCCCTGTGTTCCTTCTCTCACCAGGAGAAAACAGAAACACTAATCCCAAGATGACTATTGAGAGGTAGAATGTGAGCCTTCCAATAATTGCTGTTCTTATAATAGATGTTGCAGATTTTAAAGATAAGATGGAAAAAGATGGTTAATATCCTAAGCACTGCAGTGTGCATTACATTTTATGTTATGAAAGAGAGGCTGACTTGAGCTTTAGCTGTCTAAGTAGAGAGCCACTAATTGTAAAAGAGTGAGAAAGATTGAAAGGGGTGGACACTGTGTCCTCATTCTATGGAATACAGTGGAGTGGCCAATAAATTTAAATAGTTGAAGGGGAGTGATTTCACAAAATGATGATTTTTTTGTGCTTACAGCAGATAACGAAAGGGGAGAGGGAAGGAGATATGTGGTCAAATGAACGTAAGAGACAGGCAACTAGAAACACAGTTGAGTTTAAGAACACAACAGCACCATGATGGGAGGATGAGAACAATTTGTGTGTGACACTCAACAAACACAGCTGTGATCTCTTTCCTAGTTTTAATGTGCAATTAAAAGCAGAATACAAGTAAAACACAGTGTAAAGAAAACAAATCGCAACATACAAAATAGAAGAAGGCAATCTAATACAAAATACAAGAAAGCAAAATCAAACTAACCTTTCCCTCATAGCAAGTTTAGTAGAGTCTGAATGAGATTTTCCAGTAAAGCATCTCTGCCCAGTGAATCCTCTTCTTTCAATGTAGTCTCATGTCAAAATGTTCTCGAAATTGGTTTTGCATTAGTGGCCTCCAAGAAAACTGGTGGCTCCTCCATGAAATATTAATTTTGTTAGAGAAGCCAGCCCTTGCTCCATTTTGAACCAGGTAATCTGGCTTACTTAGGTTCTTAGCATGGAAAACAGTTTGACTGATTGCTTTAATCTCTGCAAGAAGGGCATCTGAGTTGCAAGTTGCTGTGTTGAGACCACCCTATCTTTTACCTTTCCATAGGAATAGGATTTCTTTGAGAACTAATCCTTTTTTAATGCCTAAAGTGGTGTCCAAGTTTACTTTAAGCCAAACTACCACTCTCCCCATTTTCTTTCCTGAATTTAAAAATATGAGAGAGAGAGAGAGGGAGCAGATATTCCGTACCTTGGATGTCTACAAGACCATACCTGTCAGCCTCTTAGTGCAGGAAATCTGGACAAAGCCTAAAACAATGGGGAGGGAAGGGGGCAATGGATCAAAAATAGGGACATATTTTAAATATTGCTTTTATAAACTTAGAAAGTTGCTAGAATAATAGGTTTTCTGTTGGCATGCATTTTCTAAAGCAGGGGGGTGTCCAACCTTTTCAGTTGCAAGGGCCGCATTGAGTCAACAGAAATGGTCTGGGGGCAAAACAGCAAGTGAGGACCAAAAAAAAAAGGTCTCTCGCAGAAACTGAACAGCAAAAAAAAAAAAAAAAAAAAAGATTCTGATGACTAAATAGAGACATTTATCTCTCTCTTGAAGAGGGACTTGCAACATTAAAAGTGCAAACTCTTGAAGGCTATAATAATCAAAAGAGGCTGTGGAATTATCAGTGGAGTACTAGGAGTTTTCCTGTGGATTCTCCAAGAAATGAAGTTGTGGTTATATCTAGCTAGGGATATAGGCAGACTATTCTAAGCTGCAGCATCAACAAAAGGAGCTACATGGACTTCTAAGTTTCTGAAAGACTTTTAAAATCAAACTGAACTCTAGTCTAAGTGAAATCAATAATATGTTTTTTTCTTTTGTTGAAAGTAACTTCAAGCTGACAAACTGCAAATAAACTGCACATAACCAAGAGTCATCAGTGTGCTAAACATATTACACTGCACACAAATGAATATGCACATTTTAAAACTGCTTTTACTGCAGTATAAACTAAACCTCTGTATATATAAAGTCTGATTAATAACACTTTTGGACCACTTATCAAATGTAAAACCTCTGTCTTAACTAAATACAATTGTTGAAATATCTATTTTTTTAATTTAGTCCAACATTTGTTTTGTCCACAACCAGAGTCATGAATGAAAGGATCTTAGTGCCAAGCCATTCACCTAGTTTTCAAATAAATGCATAAATATGTATACATGCATACATCATGCTCCACCAAATCATGAGCGTACCTAAAGTTACCTGCTGGTATCAATTAAAAAAAAAACAGAATAAGACACAATGCAATTTCTGTTTTGTTAAACCCTCACTTTCACTGTAATAGACTTATCTATAAAATACAAGAGGGGATATAAAGGGAGGCCATACCTGCTTACAAATAACACTAAGGGCAAAAATGAAGAGCACATGCATTTAAACATGGGCAAAATATAATGCCCCACTAACTACAGACTCAGGAAAATGATGACTGTTTTGTAAAGACACAAAGCCCACTTCAACTCCCTCACCTTTGTTGATATTCTTAAACTAATGTGCAAATACCTTGGTAAACTGGTAAGTAAAGAGTCATCAGAATCATAAAATATAACATAAGTAGACTGTCTGTTGTGCCTCCTGTTTATTATATAAGTAATTACTCACTGTGTGATGCCTCAGTCTTCTTCCTAGCCACCACTAACCCCCCCGCCCCACTGCATTTATAGTTCATCTAACTCTAATCTCCACAAAGCCACAAGGGGTGCTGTTGTTGCAAAAGTACAGATTAACCTATTATTTCCCAGGGTTGGGAGTTAGCCAAAATGTCTCTGTCCCACCTGCTTTCCTGTGTTGGCCTTCTATTCATTTGTTGAACCCAGGTCACCAGTTTAACAGGCTAGCATCTTGCTCTTATTGACCAGCCACATTGCAGTCCTCTTCTCTTGACAATACAAACATGGAAAGTTTGTTTTTCTTAGACAAAAAGTGGCCTTCCATCAACATTTTCCATGCATACCATACAGTGCAACTTTAGCAAGTATGCTAATGAAAGAAAAGCTCTCTTAGCTTCCTTATCAAATCACTTGTGGTGGATAGTAGCATAACAGATATTTTATCAGTTCTATACAGTGCAAATGTTGTCTCAAAGACTAAATCTTCTCATGCAAAGATCACAATATCACCATGTTCATCTACAGATCTGTAACTGGACCTCTCTGAGTGTCCTTGTCACCACCCCTACTTTGAGAGTTGACAAACTTTTCTTACTGCTTGAACAGTAAAGTGTATCAACTGTAACCCGACTGTCATTAACACCCCATCTGTTAGCCAACGACATTTAAATGAAAACATAACAATGCACTACGCTACCAGTATTATACACAGAGGAATACTGACGTCCATTTTAAGACAGCAAACCTACAAATACAAAATAAATGAAAGGATGATGCAGCTTAAGTGCAAGCTGGCCTTGTTTCACCTTCCTCTTAGTCCCAGCCAGAATCCCATGTTTCCCATTTCACTGCAGCCAGTACTACTTGTTCTCTGCCTATTGATTCTAAATTGCCAAGGCTGTGTTCATCCAGACACACCTAAAACAAACACACTCTCATATTAAGTACATACTGTCCAGTCTTGTTCTTTCATCCTTTTTGTGTGAGGTTGTACCTGCTTCTTCATTTACACTTCCCCTTTACATAACTGCATCCATTCAGTAAGATGCTTGCTCAGTTTTACTGTGTATGCAGCTGTAGGAATTGCACAGTCATGATGGCCACCAACAATGGAATAGTACTTACACACTTCAAACATTACTTTAAAATCAATGCCAGAAAGAGAATGTGTAAGAAACATAAAACAAGGCCTTTTTTGCCCCTTTTTTTTGCATATGAAATCCAAACATACTATACAGAGGTACATGGGAGATATCAGTTGTTGACATTTTGTTTTTTTGAACTGTGCCACCAGAAGACGATCAGCTGAATAGAAGTCAAACTATGCATAAATTATCAAAATGCAGTACAAGTTTAAAACTGCACAGAAGCCAAATCTGCCTTTTGAAAAGGCTAGGCTGAGTGTCATAAAGACAAACCAAAGGACAGCCATGAGAAACATAAACACCCACAAGCTAGCACCTTCAAAATAATAAATGTGAGTTTTTATACAACTGATTTTACACAGTTAAACATTACAGAAGCTGGAACCATTTGATGCACTATATACTTCTCTAAGGTTCAGAGCATCAACCAATTAAACAAATTAAATTACTTAGCTTACCTTTTACTGCTGGAGATGTTGTAGTGTAGTCTGTGAAATTAAATAAATCCTCTCTCCGCCACGATCTCGCTCCTTCCTTCAGCTTTACCGCAAATATAAAAAAAGGTGTTTTATACCAGCGGAAAGACGCTGGCATGAAAAAAAGTAAGTTGGCACATGCGCAGAACAGCTGAAATGCGGGGGACGGTAAACACAAAAACTTAAATTTCAATAAAATTTCAATTTAAGGGTCGCGGGCCGCATGGAAGAGCTCTGAGGGCCGTGGGTTGGACACTCCTGTTCTAAAGGATATAAAGTCTGAAACACAAATGTGTATCATTATTTAGTGACATCAGTGCCTAGTTATTTGCCAGAAAACCACACATTTTATAACAAGCAGACCAGAACTATAAGGCAAAAATCTACACATTCGGCACAAATCTAACATTCTGCGCAAATCTGGACAGTTGAAAGCTATGCCACAGACTGTGGTACCATCTTGACAGAACTACTACTTTCAGATCTTCAGATCAATGGTTCATTTCTTGTGAAGGTAAAGAGGGACAGCCTGTGTCAAAACAGATGATTTCCAAATGGTTGTCTAAGGCTATTACATGTTGTTATACACACCATAACAAAACTGTTCAGGCAGGGTGAAGGCCCACTCTACCAGGGCCTTGGCTTCATATATGGGGTTTTGGAAAGGGTTGGATTCAAGAGATATTTTACTTGGTCCTCTGTACATATCTTTAAGAAAGACTATGAGCTTGATTCCATCTCTAGGTCCAAATCAACCTTTGTTAGCACCATTCTGTGTACTAAGCTAGGGTTATCTACCCATATAGCTAAGACTACCCAATAGCAGTGATTAATATGATGAACATAGTACAGTTGTGCAAGTTAAACTTACCAAGACAGTATATGTTCGAATGATCTTTGTTGCTGTAGCCACTCCCTCCCTCCACCCTCACCTTGTTTTTGGTGTGTTTCTTTTATGCCAGAGTTTGGAATTTTATTTTTTGTTGTCCCTAACATTGTCCTTTCAGGGATTTTTCTCCCTCTGCCTGCTGGCAGGAAAGCTCTGAAGGGCCTAGCACACAAATGTTTTTTAGTCAGCTCAGTTCAGCTGCATGACAGTTTGTCTCATGGAAGGCTCTCTGAAGGCTTGGAAGCTGGCTGGCTGTCATACCCTTTGCAGGATATAACCCATGTAGCTAAGGCTACTGCAACAGTGATAATTCAAAGATCTGCTGTTATGGTAAATTTAACTTGCCTAAATGTACTTTCTTGGGTTGCAGACTGGATACCTGTCTATTGACAGCCTTTCTTCCCAGGATATAAAGTTCAGTCCCTACTCCCCTTAAGTGTACTTTTGCAAGGGAAATTCTTAGACCCTTGGGTTGCTTGTAAGCTACAGATGAGAAAGATCCAGTGATACCTAAAATCACTTAGTTCTCAACATAACCAGACTTCCAAATCCCCCTCTTGCCCTTTCTGAAGAAAAAAATACAGTGGTGGATTTGTCAAATCCATTAAATCCAGGCCTTCCCTTCTGCCTGCCTGCCCACCCACCCAGGCCCAACCAGGAACTGCACACAGGTGCATCAGATCTGGCCTGGGAGCCTGGACAGACTGTTAAACAGTTCAGGGCCAGTGGGTCAGAGAAATGAAGGCATTTATTAGAGCCGTCAGGTGTTTTCTCAACATAGCGAGACAGTGTGAAGCAACGGAGATCTTGCATTCTCCGTTACTGTAAAAAAAAAAAAAGAGTTATAATAATGGAAAAAGTCCTGGCAACCGGACCTTTTTCCATTACTATAACTCTGATTTACAACGTGCACGCTGACAAAATCAGCGTGCACGTTTTTGAATATTAATGGGGGGTCGTTGTATAATTCTTTTAAGACACCAGTGTTTTTATTCATTCATTCATTTCATTTATTTATTTATTTTTAGGTTGTGCTTCAGGTGCTCCAGAAGGTAAGAAAACCTACCACTAGAAAGTCTTGATCTCCATTTGGAGAAGATTTTCTATCTGGTGTCTTAAGAAGAATGAAAACCCAATCCATGTGGAAGTATATACGGTTTTATCCTACTTGTTTGAGCTACTTTGAACTTGGACCATCCTTTTCCTCTATCAAGGCACATCTGCCCTCATTTCTGCCTACATTTAACTTAATCCCCCCTTGCTGTCGAGAATTGAAGTCAAACAGCTTCTAAAGGGAGTGATTCACTTGAATCCATCTATGAGGTCTAACCCCTGGGATCTCAAATTTTTTGTAGAAAACTTACCTTACCACATTTTGAACCATCAACTTCTGTCTCTCTAAAGTTTTGTACTTGAAAAACTGTTTTGCTTCTTCCAGAATGTTTTCTGAGCTTCAAACCTGTGTGGTCATCCCTCCTTTGTTCATCTTACATAAGGATTGGGTCTTTCTTAGGACTGCCATTCTTTCATGTCAAAAGTGGTAAATGAATTGTCTCTCAATGAAGCTATACATTTACCTACCTTTTTGCACAGAATAGGGATGAGATGCTTCTCTGCTCCCTAGATGTGCACAGACCACTCAGATTCTTCCCTGATATAACTAAAGATATGAAAGTGAACCAACTTTTTGTTTCTCTCCATTAGGGTAAGTTGGGAAACTTGATGTCTAAACAGACAATCTCAACAGGATCTCAAAGTCCATCTTTTTTTTTTTTTTATTCCTATCATGACAAGTCCTCTTCTGATGCCTACTTCAAGTACATTGATTCCAGCCATTCTGGAAGCAGACACCTGGTCCTGTGTACATACCTTCACAAAACACTACAGAGTGGACACCTTTTCTAGATCAAGAACTTGTTTTGCCAGATTTGTACTACTGGGATTGTGAGACAGCTCTCCTGTCTCTGGTTTATCCACCCTGTCCAACTTATTTCTAAGCTTTGGGAATTGCATGTCTGTATTGGAGTACTGCAACAATGATTCAAGGAAGGACATAGTATAGTTGTGTAAGAATTTACCATAACAGTAGATGTCCTACTGATCACTGATGCAGTATTGCATTCCTTCCACCTTCCCTCTTGCTGTTTGCACTAATCTATGCACCCTGTGGACCAAGGGGGAATTGGTTCCTCTCCCTTCATCTTAGCTGACCCTATTTTTCCTTTCTCCATTTACTCAGATTTCTCTATGGCCTCTTGGCTTTAGATAGTCTGAGGATACTGCGGTCCTTCATCTGCTTATATACCCCTATACCCATGGGCTTAGGTCATACGCCAGCTGTATGAGCATATGGAAGGGTTTTGGCTTTGTTACACCAGACGGACATCCAGTAACCCATCTGTATTAGATTACTGCACTAGTCATCTGTAGTTAAGTTCTTACACAACTGTATTTTTCTGATTATCTGTTTTAATTTAATGTTATTTCTTTTGAGCTTTTGTTCATGTATCATCTCTGTAAAAAGGATTTAACAATATCAAATAAGTAAAACATAAAAAATATATATATATTTGATTTGCATTTCGACAGTTTTTGGTTCACGCTGTTCCTACATTTTATTGTGGATAATTCTGCAGATGCATTTCACCCAAGTCTTTCAAAATGTCTGATATTCCTTTGCTCCCCAGTAAAGTGCATTCTACTGTCAGCATTCTTCTGTTGAAGACCAAGGCACTATGTACTTGACATCAAATAATTTTAATACTGTGATACCAGTATGAACTATTGGCCTTGGAAAGAAGTATAGAAATTCAAAAGGTGTGCACACTGCTGAAACTGAAAATTATTTGCTGAAAATATTAAATGCAATGCTGCTATTTAAGAAACTGCAAAATTTGTTTGAATTTTTATGTTTCATATTAATATCACAAAAGTATTGTGTTATCAGTCACATCAGGGTTGCTGCAGAGTATGCTGCACTCTGGATTTTGAAGAAAGAGGTAGTAGTATGCATTCATACAGGATTGCTCATGTATAATTCCACTAAAACTAGAATGCCCCACTTAGAAGATTGTTATAGCATTTTAAAACTGTATGTCAAGTTTATTTAGGTGCTTTTAATGAAGTACCACTACAACTAGAAAATAACTATGTAGAATACAAAAACTAAATAAAATATCACCCATGAATACAATGAGCCACAAAACATAAAACTATATATATTAGTCCACTCCATTATGTACCAGATATAAAGGGTAGATCTTTAATGCATGCCTAAAACTAGCCAGGGAGGAACATTCTCATAGCCATCGAGGTAGTGACTTCACATGTATGGAACTCACACTCCAAGTTAGCAGTGTCAGTGGCACAACAGATAGTACATTCACCTTTGGTGCAGAAGGCTGTGTTCTATTCCCACACCAGGTAGATCAATTGCTGACGCTGCAGTGTAGCATAAGGAGACAGCTGCACTTCTGTGTGTACTATCCTATTGATAAGATGTTAAAGTGAGGCCTTATCTGCTTGAGTTGATAGCGCAGGTGGATGTGAAAGATCCCACGGCACCTATTGAAAAGAGTAGGGAAAGTTCCCTAATGCCCTGACCAAATTTCCCCTAATAGTATAAATACCACCTTGGATCTCCCATGAAAAGAGGCTACTAGCCTAGTAGGACTTAGCCCAGTTAACAAAGGATAGATAACATAAGTAAATAAAACCTGTGGAATTGCCAGCTCCCCTTGGATGATGAGAGCAGTACCCTCATGTGGCAGTAGTGCACAGTAAACTCTTTCAGATAGCAAGACAGGGAGCCTGTGCAGTCTGTGCAAAATAAATGTAATTTGTTGAAAATAAGCCATGCAAGTCAGTAGGCTAGCTGCACAATTCTGCACCAGCTGCAACCGATACAGCTCAGTATTAGGTAGGCACAGATACAAAGCACTGCAAATGTCTAGTGTGGAGGAAATAGAGGTGTGTACAACAGTGGAGATATCTGAATGAGGAATAAGGTGCCTAATCCCAGTAATGTGCTTTAGATGGAAACAGTATTGCCTTACACGAGCTGACACCCAGTCCCAAAGTGTAAGCCTAGAGTGAAGGATAATACCAAGACCCCTCACCTTCTGAATGAATTCCAGCTTATCAGTGCCACAAAAGGTATTTTTGGGTAGTGGTGTGACAGAAGAGTCTCTTAGAGTTGTATGTGCAGCCAAGGCCTCAGTATTAATGGTGGTCAATTTTAAAGAATTCCTTGTGATCCAAGAATATATGGTTTCAAGGCCCACCACCACCAGTAAATAAAAACAAGCCATGTCATCTCGGGGAAAGGAGAAATAGATCTATCTTCTGTGTAACTAAGGTACACAAAACCTCTTTCCATAAGTAGATCTCCAAAAGGAAGTATATACATAGTGAGCAGTAAGGGGCCCAAAATAGAGCCCTGGGGAATACTGCAATCAAGGTTGTAGACTGATGAAGAATTGGGTCCAGAATAGACTTTCTGTATGGTTAGACAGGTAGAAATGAACCATTCCCAAAACACAGAATTCCACAGTAAGCTGCAAGTCGGTCTGTTAAAATCCCATGGCCCACTGTCAGATGCTGCAGAAAGATCCAGGAGGACCGGAAACTGTGTATGTAATGTCTCTTGCCATCAAGAGATCATTAACAAGTTATGAGAGATGTTTCTGTGCTATGGTAAGAACAAAACCCTAACTGGAAGAGATCCATAGACCCACTGACTTTAAGGTGAGTTTGGAAAGTTTGAGATAGGGTAGTTATTTGTTTAAATTATATGGGTTTAATGTTTGCTTCTTGAGAGTTGGAATAACTAGAGCTTCTTTCAAAGCTGAAGTGGGGGGGGGATCTGTCAAGGAGAGAACCAATATTTGAAGGGTCTAGCCCACAAGTTGTCAGGCATATACTATAAAACAGATCAGTGAACTCCATGACATTGAGAATGTCAAACACCAACTAGGACTCAGCTTATTGGATAGGAAGACAATACTGTGCCACCCTTGGGTCCAGCCAAGCAAAAAGCAGACCAAATATTGTCAACCTTTTCAATGAAAAACCAAGCAGCAGACTCTGAGCTTGACAAAGCTCTTCCTGTTGACAGGCTGGGCTTTACAGTCTGTTCACTACCCCAAAGAACTTTGCAAGATGGTTAGCTACTATAGAGATTTGCCTTGACAGAAATTCTGACATCCTCCAGGAAATCTCTGCTTGATAGAATAATATTCATCAGGCTCTGTTTTTTTACTCCACAAGCCTGCCCTCAACCAGTGACACTCCCAATATGTGCCTTGTCTTGTACAACATAAGCAGAAATGTATAAAACCTGGTAGAAGCAATGATTTGTTAAAACACCTACATTTAGACACAAAACAGTAGCATAATAGTAACAGTTGTACTTTTGGGACTATTTAATTTCCTTAGAAACATAATTGTATCTTTTTATTTATTTATTTTTTTTAACTTTTGGAGGGGTGCACTTGGATATTGTTATGCTTACCACCTCTGTAGGTGTGTTTGAAAGTAAGGTGAGGTTTGTCCTTACCTGTTGAAGTAGAACAAGGTATACAGTGCACTGCCTCAGGCCGGTGTTTGACTTTGGATTTGGTACATGTTTTAACAGTGTAACAGAAACAGTGTTCAAGTGTACAACAGTATTTTCCAAAAAGGAACAGTAAAATTTGGGAATTCTATAAAGAGGATGGAGTGGGTGGAGAAATGTTAATAGTTCCAGTGGAGAGCTATAGTCTTTTTGTGCTTTGGAGACCAGCAAAAAAGTTTGCTGGCAAAGAATATGATACAATTGTAACAATTGTGATCATGAATTCTGCATATTCAATACAAAAGAGTAGGGGAAGTTTCCCAGTGCCCTAGCCAAATTTCTCCGAGTAGTACAGATACCAACTTGGGTGTTCCACGAAAAGAGGCCACTAGCCTAGTGAAAGTAACTCGGTCAACAACAGATAAATAAATATATATATATATATATATATATATATATATATATATATATATATATAAACAATCCCCTACACTGAAACACGAACTAATACAGGAATTGCTAAAGCCACAGCTCGTAGAAAACACTCTATTTAAACGCCAATGTAAAAACGTTTTTTGTCCAAACCAAATAGTTAGACTTCCTCAGAAACCAAATAACACATTGCTTAAAATTTGAATACTGAATTTATAAACTTCATTATAAAAAAACCGCCAAATTTCCACAGTAAAAGCATCTCTTAAAGGTACAGGTCACTAAATATTCAACATCCTAAATTCTGTTCCTACCATGAAATAAAGTGAAAATAGAATACAATACAATAAAATCACGGGTTCCTAAGCATTCACAAGGACCAACAAACATATTTGTGGATTATATTATTATGTAAAAAATTGTCCTAGCTCTATATATGTTGAATATCACATAAAAATACAAAATGAAAAATAATAAATAATAAACATTGATGAAACATTCGTGAAATGTAAACACTTATTCAAACCTAATAGATTAAAACCATAATATTGTACTCTATGCAAAATTATATATAACATAATTTGTGTGTAACCACAACCTCATCTATCAACTTTTCAAATTTAATAAGCACATCAAAGAACATTTTTCGTTGAGAACCTGGGTTGGTATATGCATTCAGTTTAATCTGCTACAG
Organism: Protopterus annectens; assembly: GCF_019279795.1. Lineage (NCBI taxonomy): Eukaryota > Metazoa > Chordata > Ceratodontiformes > Protopteridae > Protopterus > Protopterus annectens. Next base: position 402,014,345 of record NC_056735.1, on the reverse strand, counting down.
TAATTCTGTCTTCTCAAGCAATAAACCAAATGGACCTTCTCTCAAATCTTGCTTAATTTGGTCTAAAACTTTAAACTGGAATTTATGATCAGAAAAGGCCATAATGTGTCTGGCAAGTGCATTATTTTCTTTTTGCAATCTTATACTTCTCTGATGTTCATAAACCCTAGCCAATATTTACAGGAAACCCACGTATTCAAATACATTTTTACACTACTCCAGTGCACACCCGAATCATCAAAAGAAGTCAGTAATAAAAGGCCAATTAGTACGAGCTGCGTGCATAATAACATCAGATGAAGTATTTGCTAAAGAGTGTTGTAATTTAAAACAAATGTTTTTGAATAGGGCATATCCCATTTTATTAATAGAAGAATTGGTAGATGAGGTATCAACAAAAAGGAATAAAGGCTTTTATAAGCCCATCTTGAAACAACAAATTGATATGATGTTTAATCAAAATAACATCATTATTAATGTTAGATCTCAAGTGCATAATCAACAAAATAATGAAGTTGATTTCAACTTAGCTTGTGTATTAAGTTTTTCCTTGGATTATGCTAACATAAGAAAATTCTTAGAGAAAAATTGGACATTGATCAATGAAGATAACACACTGGTAAGCAAGTTGGGAAAAACACCAAAGATAACTTGGAAAAAGGGAATAAGCTTCAAAGAGTTATTACAGAAAAACAGTGATAGTAGTGGCTCAAGAACTAATAGAGGGATGACACAATGTGGTAGTTGTTCGTACTGCCATTTAATGTCATCTGGGGCCACTTTAGAGATCAACAGTTTAAAAATATACACCAAAGGTAAATTTAATTGTAATTCAAAGAGAGTAGTGTATTCAGCAGTCTGCCAATGCTGCCCATCATTTTATGTAGGAAAAACTGAGAGAAGATTAAAGGATAGGGTTTATGAACATCCAAGAAGTATAAGATTGCAAAAAGAAGATAATGCACTTGCCAGACACATTATGGCCTTTTCTGATCATAAATTCCAGTTTAGAGTTTTAGACCAAATTAAGCAAGATTTGAGAGGAGGTCCTTTTGGTTTATTGCTTGAGAAGATGGAATTACTGTGGGAGATTAAACTGAATGCATACACCAACCCAGGTCTCAACGAAAAATGTTCTTTGATGTGCTTATTAAAATTTAAAAGTTTAGATAGATGAGGTTGTGGTTACACACAAATTATGTTATATATAATTTTGCATAGAGTACAACATTATGGTTTTAATCTATTAGGTTTCAATAAGTGTTTACATTTCACGAATGTTTCATCAATGTTTATTATTTATTATTTTTCATTTTGTATTTTTATGTGATATTCAACATATATAGAGCTAGGGCAATTTTTTACATAATATAATCCACAAATATGTTTGTTGGCCCTTGTGAACGCTTAGGAATGGGTGATTTTATTGTATTGTATTTTATTCTATTTTCACTTTATTTCATGGTAGGAACGGAATTTAGGATGTTGAATATTTAGTGACCTGTACCTTTAAGAGATTTTTTTTGCTGTGGAAATTTGGCGTTTTTTTTATAATGAAGTTTATAAATTCAGTATTCAAATTTTAAGCAATGTGTTATTTGGTTTCTGAGGAAGTTTAACTATTTGGTTTGGACGAAAAACGTTTTTACATTGGCGTTTAAATAGAGTGTTTTCTACGAGCTGTGGCGTTAGCGATTCTTGTATATATATATATATATATATATATATATATATATCTATATATATCTATATATATATATCTATATATATCTATATATATATATATATCTATATATATATATATCTATATATATATATATATATATATATATATATATATATATATATATATATATATATATATATATATATATATATACATATATTCTGTGTATGTTAACTGCTGGTCTTGGGGTATGAATCCATGTAACAGAATGTGCTTTTATCTGAAATATGTTCCTTCTTGATCTGACACCATATGGTATTTATTAATGCTTACTTTCCCTCATTTCAGGAACGACAGCCTTTAACAGTAGAGGAAATGTATGAAGACATTAGTCAGGATCATGTCAAAAAAACTGTTACCATTGAAAATCACCCCCATCTTCCTCCACCTGCAATGTGCTCAGTTCATCCATGCAGGTATGTGTGTAATCTCTTACTCACTGTGTGGTTGTAGATCCATCTGTTTATGTAGAAAGCAATCTGTTATGCATTTTAAAATATGCTAAGTGTTATAATTTACGTATTTGTATTTTCTTTGTCTTCCATAATTGAGGGCATATTTAATTTGGGGTCTTTGTCCTTTGATATCCTTTCTGCCCTCATCTGTTTATGCCATTACCCTCCTTTTTGTGACAGTTACCTTATCTTTTTCAGTACAATTCATTTAGTGGTCCATGATGTGCTTTGTATGGTTTAAAAGGTTTGCTTCATATTGTAAAAAGATGTTGGATAATGTCACAAAGCTACTCAAAATGTTACTGTAATTTCATTGCTGATATTTCATAGGTATCAGCGTGTTCTTATTTGCCAGAAAATGCTGAGAGCTGAGACAGGAAAATGTGGGAAGCTGAAAGTTGTGGCTTTCAGTGCAGAGAGCATCTTTTCTTGGACTTTGCATTGCTAAAGGAAAATGTAACTTGGCATCTGTGCCATAGTGAAATAATGCTCCAGGTGGTTTTATGGATAGCCTGTCACTTTCCCCCAAAATATGTGGCTTTGTTGTCTCTCATTATTCTCTGATGGCCACTTCATGTTATTCAGGGTTACATGGGAGGTAAAGCCTATCTAGACAAACAGTGGATATAAGGCAAAGAGTCAGTCCTGGACAGGAAGGAAGCCCATCACAGGGTGCCCACACCGACAGGCAGTTTAGAAAACAGCCAGGTCACCTTTCAGCACATCATTGAAAACTAGAAGGAAACTGGAGGCCGTGGTGAAAATCCATGTGGACATGGGGAGAACACGGACTTTACCCAGAATGCACTCTATCTGAGATCTAAACTGGGGAATCAAGAGCTGGCAGGATGCATTTCTAATCACTGTATCACTGTACCACCACACTATCTTTAAAATGAAAGAACTACCCTAGAAAGTCATTCAGCAGCCTAAATTGACTCAGGCTTCCCCTTAGCTTGCATTCTGATGGTCAACCATCTTTTATGTGGTTGCAGAGTTAAGTGAAAGTGTGGCTGTCTGCAGCTCTGGGAGTCTGTTTTCCCCATAGAAAAGCATTTGTGTTTTCTGGTTGGCCCAGAGTGTATGTAAAAGACAGCTGTTAGGTCAAGATCAAGTATGAAAAGGAATCCAAAAAGTGAAGGTTCATGAATTTGTACAAGAACTGAATTATGCAGCTTCTGTCCATTATAGATAATTGGTTCCATTATTCTCGGTGGAAATTTGAGTTTGTATTAAAAAATCTTAAAATTAATTTGTTTTTCAGGTTGGTTTTGTGCATATATGTATTTTGGGGGAGCCTTAAAGTTAACTATCCTCTTAAATTTATGCTAACAAATCTATCCTGTCTTTTAGTTTTTATTAATACTAGTCCTACTTAAAACTGTATAGATAACTACCTATGTGTGCATCACAGACTTCTGTTAAAATTTCCTGTTATTTGTCTTGCTGAACCAGTCTGTGAAATGCAGTGATTCATGTCACCTCCAAGTCCGCACACACCAAATAATTTGCATCATCAGTTTCCATATTGATTTGTTAGAAACAATGAGAAACTGATGGATAGACTTTTTTTATTATGATATATGGTTTACTCGTATGTTTTTTTTTCTTCACACACAATACTGCAGTGAAGAAAGTTTCAAAGCTGTATGACACTGTAAAAGGTTTTCAACCTGGTAAGTGCTGAAAAGAAGAAACTTTCTCCATGGTGGTGTAAAGGACTCTCATATAAGTGATTCAAGAAGAAACTGTGGAGGAAGTTTACTGAAGCTGCAAGCATGGGAAACAAAATCTGCAACAATAATACAAAAAAAAAACCCTTAGAAAATTGATTAGAAGAGCTAAGTTTATGAAGTAAGCTTATCAGAAAACACCAGGAATGCCAATAAGGTGCTGTTAAAACACATATAGTCCTATGGAAAGGATGCAGTTTCTAGCATTAGTATGAAAGTTGATGAACAGAACTGCTTAATGACCTTTCTGTTGGCCTTTATGACAGAGTTGCAGAACATATGTAAGAAATTACACAAGTCAGTGATGAAGGTAAAGAAGATGGCAGCACATTTTTGTATGCAGTTTCAAGTACAATTAACAGTGGAGAAGGATCATTGGTGAATATTAACAGGTGATGTATGCAACAAGCTAATGATAAAACAGAATTGCAGAAAGCCAAGTAAATAAATTACACGCGACTCAGAATGCTTAATTAGTGGTTGTTTTGAAGAAGAGGTTATAGTAAATAGAGCAAAATCAAATGTCCATGTTCTAGTCTAGAAAAGAAATTGGTTGTGTTGAGTTGTAACCCATCAATGAAACACAGCTGGTAATAGTTGTCAACTGTGTTGAGACGAGAATAAAGAGAGAAAAAGGTGATGCCAGAGAAGAGTGTTAACGTGATGGAAGAATGTAATAAACAAAATAGCATGACTGTAATTTAAAACCGATAAAAACTGTTAGCTGTGTTAAGCAGTTTTAATTACTATATTTTAAATATGAGGGACAGTGAGGAATGATATGTCACTTAACTTTTCACATCCGTTTTGTGAATGCCAAGAAAACCGCACACAAGAAGCGATTCCAACCGTTGTGCTTGTAAACTATAAGTTTATACGGAATGTTGGCAAAGATATAAGAATTGCAAAGTTGGGAGGAATTTATTGAAAACAGTATGCTTTTGAGAACTAAATGGCATCTTACTCATTCTGATTTTGGTGCTGCACAAGTCATTCTGTTTAAGTACAAAATGCCTTGCATAACCAGTCCCAGGGCAGAACCGATAGATAGATAGATAAGGAGAGGATACAGCAGTAAGAAATATAAGGAATCAAGATAATGAGCCAAGCAACACTCTTATAAGAGCTAATTGGGTAATTGCGCCTTTGCAACATGATGATCCAAACATCACAGCTCATAAAGGACTGTGTTCATAAGAAATGAAAAACACAGGCATGTCTTTGCTTAACTCAGAGCACTGTTAGATAAGTGACATAAAAGAGCAAATAATTGCAAGAAAAATGGAAAATGTCATACCAGGCACTGTTCTTTTCTGAAGCTGTAGCATGTCATGGGTGCTGGTGATAATGTGATCATAGTCTTTATTGAGCCAGCAAGTGAGTCAGTGGAAGCTCTTGTCTGGAATATCTTTGTCCTTATAATGTCTTACAGAGCATTTAAAAGATCTTTTTACTTACTCGATTATGCTTTTAACATACAGATGGTATGTCTTTTACAAGTCTTATGATAATGAATAAGCATGATTATTGTTTGAAAGATGTTTCCTTTTAAATGATCTTTAACAGATTAATTGTCTTTGTAAAAGACCTAAGAACAGCAATAAGGGAAATTGTCAGGGAAAGCAGCAGGCTCAAATGAAGTTCTGGCAGATATGATCAATGTGTTGGGTGAGTTAAGAAGGAAATGGTTCCTGAGGGTTCTTGTCTACAGTATAGAGAGAAAGTCACAAGATGACTGGAGAGTAAGCATTCTACTTCGTGTACAAGAACAAAGGAAACATTCAAAACTGGGCACAAATGAAGTAGCAAACTACTATCACACTGCATGGAAATTGGGTAGAGGGTGATTGATAAATGGATACATGGAGTAGGTAAGATTAGAGCAGTTCAGATTACAGCACAACCACCCCAGTGTTTGCAGTGAGACTGATAGTTGAGAAGAAGCTAGAGATGTGGAAAGAGTCCAATTTGATCATTCCTAGTCATAAAGAAACATATGACAAGGTCCCCTGTGATAGTCCAAAGTCCACAAAATACTGGTAGAATTAGTGCCAGCTATGTACAAGGACCCAATGACACAAGTACAAATGAAATAGAAGGGAAATTAGTGGAAGAAGTTATCAGCTTCAGGTATCTGAGAGTTGGTTGTTGAGAAGAAGGGCCTGAATGGAGAAAGTCAAAGCCAAAATAAGAGGTGCTGCAGCCAGCTGTGACAGAAGAATGCCAAAGAAGCTGAAAATGAAGGCGCACCAAACAGCGGTGTGACCAGTGCATCTGCATGGCATAGAAACCTAGACAATGAAAGCTGAGCAGTTGAGGAAGCTTGACATGTTGAAGTACCCAAGATAGGGGTGGGTTGGTATGATGCACACTGTGGGACAGATGAAGAAATGAACATCTCAGAGCAGAGGCCAATGTAGCTCCATTTGCAAAAAAACAAAACAAGGATGCCTAACCAATACGTGGAGAAGACTTGTTACAGTCAGGTGTGACTGTCAAAGAAGGTGGCACTAAATCAATAGAGGTGGTGATCCTAAACTCATGTATAAAGTTGAAGAGGGAGTTGACTGTGTCTTTGTAGACATGGCAGAGTACAGATTTGTGCCACAAATGCATATACATTTATGTGTGTGTGTCTAGATACAGGTAATAGTTTCAAGCAAATTTTATTTAAATGCATACCAGTGATTCTGTTAATATGAATGTAATAATTGTACATTAATTTCAGTTATCAGCCCTCTTGAAGAATGCCAAGGTTATAAATGTGGTTTGTTTGCTGAAGCTAATCTAATACTAAAGTGAATTGGTTACTATATTACTTCAGTGATAGAAACTAGATATGACCCTGTGTAGCTGTTTGACTCCAGTACCGGGAAAAAGCCGAAAGAAGAATTCTTTGTCATTAAAATTAAAGATGTAGCATAGAAATTAATTCATCAGCTTAAATTAGTAACTTGAGCTTTGTTAGGATGAAATCCAGTAAGCAGGAACCCTTTTGCGTTTGCAGAGGGAGTGAAGACCTTCTGTAGCTTTGAGACTATCGTTCTTGAGCAGTTTAGAGGGGTAGTATGCAATGGCCATTATTTGTTACTTACATTACATTACTTAGATTATTGTATTACTTATTCAAGTGCATGTTTAGGAAGAAGGTAAGGGTCTTGAATTGTGAATGAACAGAACTAGGTGACCTCTCCTCAGTTGCTGTTAATTGGTTCCTTTGATCTTCATCATTAAAATCATTGTTTCACTATACTTTGTTAAATGTTGGAATTAGCCACTGGTGGACATTGGTCTTTCCCCCTTGACTTATAAAATAATGAGATCTCTGTGGAGTGGAGCTGATCCCCTTTGCCATGCCAGAAATACAAGATCAGCAGAATGTTTACCTATAAAGGGAAGAGCATTCAATTTATCTTCATCTCTTTTTTTACAGTAAAGAGCAGGCAGTGCATCTTTGTGTTCATCATATTGATCACTGCTGCAGTAGCCTTAGCTATATGGTTCATGTCCTGCTAAGGATATAACAAATGGGCATCTTGCACACACCCCAATCCATCAGTCAGCTCAAACTGAGCGTAGACTAAAGACAGATTTTTAAGCATCAAGCCCTACAGAGCTTTCCTGCATTCAACAGAGTACTGCTGTGCAGGCTTTAGAGGATTGACAGCTTGCGCTGTTCATTTCTTGGGCAGGTAAGTTCCCTTCAGAGAAGAACCCTTCATGTTTAAAGCAAAAAGCTCTGAGAGAGCTGCAGACATGGAAGATAGATACACTAGGAAAAAATAATGAAGCAGCTACATGTTGGGAGTGTATATTTTTTAGAGAATCCACAAGTCTGTTCAGGTTTGAGTGTACCAGTCTTTGAGAGGCACAGCTTTGTCCATCCTGATTCAAATACCATATTATCGGAGTCCCTGCTTATGTTGGCCCTTTTGGACACAGATTGTAGTCTACCAGTGTTGGAGTCAAGCCAAGACTCATTTGTTAACTGCACAGTGGTGATAAGGCATCTATGAGGGTGTTTTTTCTACCTACTAAATACTTGACTTTCACACTCCAGAGATTCTTCTGATCTTATTTCAGTGGTTTCTAGAAGTGGGTTCACTTTCTGCTGTTAAGCCTTTTCCATAGTCTTTGAGGCCTTTATTTGTACTAATAGCTGACTTTCAAACCTCCACCCTTCTAGCACCTGCCATGGCTATGACTTTTATGCATTAACAATTCTCAGAAAAAGATGTAGTGGCTTGGTATCAGGCAACTTCCTGTCCCTCACTAAGGTTCTTCATAGTGTACTTAACTCCTTGTGCTAAAAGAAAGAAGGCTTTTCCGCAGAGAGGTCATTTGACTGTGACATGGAGGAGTAGGATCATGCCAGTCTGGCCCAGACCTACTCCCCACTTGCCTGCCGTATAAGTATAACACCATTGCTTCAGGGTCCCCTGCAAAGGAGGGCTCCATGTAGTAGACTGTGAATCTCATAAAGAACTCTTATTTATTTAACATTTGTTGACTGGGACAGTCCGAGTGGACCGCAAGTGTCCATTTGCAGTGGAGGCCCGGGGAACAAAGCTCCAACATACAGAAACATCATATAACAAACAATGAGTAGTATATGTAATACATAGTGTCACAAGAATATACGATGTGCAAGTTTAAGGAGAGTAGTTCAAAGAACAGCAATATGCAAAGGTGGTTAAGTACAGAGGAAGGAGAAAAAAAAGCTATTTTACATTATTTACATGTTTGTTTGAGAGAATCATAAGCAAGTTAGTCGAGGTGAGGGAAGAAAGATATGGTGAGTTAAGGGCAAGGAAGGATGATAGTAAGATTAATCAGGTCTGATACATGAAGCAGATCCATGTTTTAACTAGGTGAAGTTTCAGATTGTTTCTGAAAGAGGCCAACTTATTTTCAAGCCTTATTTCTTTGGGGAGGGAGTTCCAGGTTTTTGAGACTGTGCAAGAATAGGGGGTATTAAGGAAGTATCTTTCTCTCAGTAGAGTTACTTGGATCCTTTTTATATGAAAAGCTCAGGTCCATGGCTATTCCTTTGGTATTCATGTCTTTAAGAGCAGCTCACTTGAGCCTGACTGTTCGCCCCCTACTCGGAAGAAAAAAAAAAAAAAAAGACTACTGCCAGCCACCTGCTTTAAAAAGCAAGACTATTTTTGTTGTTCTTACAAATTAAATACCTGTAGAAGAATTGGCAGTTGTTCAAAACCTTTTTTAAGGATCACTGACAAACTTGTTTTTATACAGCCATTGATAAATGCACCTAGTTGGTAGAAGAATTCTGGGGCAGATCCAATAGTAGTATCTCTAGATACATCCAGGAGCTAAGTTAGCATTTGAGCTCAAAAGGGTCCCTGATGAGTGTTCTGTATGCAACAGTACTAAAGTGACATCTTCACGGCGATAAATGATGTGGCTAAAGATAGGATGAACCCTTGCGAAGATAGGCTTACTGAGCTGACCCAGATTGCTTTAAAAGTTGGAAAGCATATAGCTAGATGTGTCTTTGACAGGTCTATATTATATCATTGAACGCTTAAAAAAGCGAATGATGAATAATCGACCACACGTAAGTGAAAGCTTTTACAATCTTGAAAGCTCAGAACAAAGATTTATTTCCAAGGAAAAAAAAATCGATGTTCCAAAAAAAAAAAAGAAAAATTGAAAGAAAACCTGATGAAGTCATTCGACGAAAGCGTATAAAGATACTACGCTATTTCAACTGGAGCTGTATTTTGCGTTTTACACCTGAACACCAGTATCCAAACGAGGTTTCTATCTTCAGCCTTGCGGTGTTTTTGCTAATAGGAACCCGTCTTTGACAGAGTAGGTTCATATGCCAGCATGGCAGCGTCATGTAGCATCGTCTCTGTGCTTGGCTCAGAATTCCTAGTAATGTGAATAGCCAGTTACCGAGTGTTCCCCTAGACAAAGATTAGTTATTTACCATTTTTCTACAAGATATCTTTAAGAAGATTGAAGAAAACGATATAAGAAAATGCAGTTATTGAGTCAGCTGCTCATCTTTTTTCAAGGTGTGCCAGAAATTACCCTACCGAAGAATGCCCCATTTATTTCAAGCAGTATAAATAAAAAAGAACCTTGTGAAGGAAGTGATAGAAAGGGTCAAGATAGGCAACAATGCAGGATGGATGGAACTGATCCCCACCCAGTAATGAAGGAAATTGGCAACACTAATTACTTTAATGGTTCCTCTTCTCTTTCCTTTTCCCTCCACTCAACTTGTTCAAGATAAACTGGTTTGGCATAAATTGGTCCTTTGGATAACTGTGTGATCAGTGTTGCAATGTATCATTTTAGGAGTTCCTAACAGTAACATTTGTAATGTATAGAATTACATAACTTAAGAAAAAAAAAAGAGCAAAACAACAAAAAACTATTTACAGAGGTGTTTACTGTACAACTAGAATTCTAAAAGATTGCAAAAACTAAAATTATTTAAGTGCTAACAACTGTAGAGTTAGCAGTTCTTTAAGTTTCTTCCAAGTGTTGTAGGAAGAGGTGGTTCTGGTTGTTCTTGTCTTGATTGTAGTAAGCTCTAGTTGACAAACCTCTGTTGCAATGCTTAGACAATTCTTTCATAACTGGAGTAGATTCACTTTTCCAATTCTTGGTAATAACCTTTCTTGCTACTGTTAAAATACTCCATAAAAGTGGCTGTGTTTTCTTTTGTAACATCTTTATTGAATCATCACTTAAGACGTAGACAAGCATACATTTATATAAAACAAAACCATATTAACACGTTCCCAAGTACAAACATTATACATCACCTGTATTCTTTTGTATAATTCACTCCAGTGTTACATAAATTGCTCAGTTCCTGCCTTCCCTTAAACTTCACTCCTCCAAAACATTATTCTGCATGTATTGTTCCATTTTCTATGTAATTTGTTCCTTCTCTTTTCTAAAGATCCCACTTCCAGTTCTTTATCTCTGTTGCACTATTCAAAACACCAGATACGGTTGGTTTAGACTTTGATTTTCATTTTCTAGTAATTGCTTTTTTGTAGCCACCAGAATTAAACTTAACAAGATCTTACTGTATATGTAGGCAATTCAGATCCTGTATCCCAGCTCAAAAAATCATCTCCTTAGTTACACCTATTTGTTCACCCAATATTTCTGACAGAGTACTCTGTAGAGAATTTATAAAGTCTGCCAAGTCTTACTCTCCCAAAACGTATGTTCCCAGTAACCTATTTCTTCCCCATCACAACTCCAGTATTTGCCATCTACTGGAGGAAAACAATTTGTGGAGTCTACTTGAGGTATAAAAGTACCTATGCAAAGATCCTAAATCTTCTAGATTTTGTTACATATGTCTTCCCAATGTTTCTTTGTGAATTGCTTATCCAATCATTTCTAACATCCTTTGATTGATTTCTATTGTTTTCATGCAATATTTTTATGCTCTAATTATTTCTTTCTACCAACGGCTTATGTTCTAGACTCGGCTAAAACTCTAGCAGAGCAGGTTTTTCACTTAGGATTACCCTATCACTTTTTCTTTGCTTTATACTCTGATATTAATCCCTGGATAAGGAAGGCAGTCTCTAGCCTGCAGTTCAGATGTCTTCTTGGGCTCTTCACGTTCTGTTATCTTTCTCTGTCTAGTTATTTGCTTGCAATACCTTGGTTCTTTTGCCAGTTTTCTGGAGTAAATCCCAGGCCCCTCTTGCCTACTCTTTGTACCCATAATTGCACTCATCCATTTCAGCAACATCTCCTTTCTCCATTCTCTTGTTGGCTTAGTTCTTAGAATACTTTTTGCTACTTCATAAATATAATATTTTGTATGGCAGCTGCTGTTCTCATTAAGGATCTGCATCCAAAATCCCTGTCTGTCCTTATTTCTTGAATTCCCCCTTCCCACTTCATCATCATCCCTTTCCACTTTGAATTATAGCTTTCTGCTTCTGTTATGTATTTGAACCTTAACATAGTGTACTTCTAAAATATCCCTTCAAATTAGGTAATCATAAACCACCTTGCCCTATTGGAAGGATCAGCTTATCACACTTGGGGCCATCTTAGACAAAATCTCTCGGCTCTTTATCACTGTCCACAACTTCTCCTCTGGTTGATTAAAAAAATATATATATGCCTGACCCGTATATAAAATAAAGGTACTAAAAGCATTTTCACTGCTTATATTTTGCTGTCCTTATCCATAAAGAAGAGCTTCCAATTACTCAGTTTTTGTATAATCTTTTGTTTAGTCTCTTCCCACATAACTGTAGCCAGGAGCGGCCCTAGGTCAACTGGTGCCCTAGGCAAAAGGGCTCCACGGCGCCCCCCACCACACTACCTGGTGCTCCCATCCTGGTCTATCTACATCAAATAAATACTGGAAAAGTGATGCCTAAGGATGACTGTAGCTGCCATAACAGAATCCTTTTTAATCCACACTCCTAATTGCTTCATTTTAATGTGTCTTCATAGATATGGTTGTTGCCGAACCAATTCATGTGTTCATAGATAATTTGCAGCTGCAGCCTAGGTTTCATCTTCATTAATTTTATATCACAAAGACTTGAAACTGTGTCAAAGTATATCACACTACTGATGTCCTTTTTCTGATTGTATCAGGTGCAAATAAAGCCAACTTTTCTTGATTACCATACCAATTACATCATTGAATTTCTGAGTCCCTTATTTTCTTTGCCAGTGGCTCTAAATATAATGCAAATAAAGGAAAAGAGGACACCCCTTCCCATTTCCTCTGTTCAGACACAACTTATCAGAGTAGAACCCTCCCACTTCGATTTTTGACTCTGATTCCTCATACAGCCTCCTTTTTAACCTTATTATTGTGTCAGGAATGTAGATGCTTCCATTGCCTATTCATAAAATCCCAACTTAGTCTATTGAATACTTTGTGCCAAGACCCACCAACAGCAGTAAAATTTTCTTAGTCTTTTTCCCTCTGAATCATCATTGTTCTTTTAATGTCAAATTTTGCCTCCTGTCCACAAAACCATATTGATCATATCTTTCAATTGTGGCAACACATTTGCCAGTCTTTTAGCTGTTATTGACATGGAAACTTCATCTTCATGGTTTAAAATTAAAATGGGCCTATATGCCGAAGTGTCTGATTATTTACCGGCTTTTGGTATTACAGCCACCACAGCTTTCTTCCAAGATGTTTGAGCTTCCCCTCCTTTTAAAATACTGTTAAGCAAAACTTTCCAGATCGTTGTCACTTTCTTCCCTCCTAGCTTCCAGACTTTCACATGAATACCATCTCTTCCTGGAGTCTATTCTGCACCTTGATCATAAGTTACCATTTTTTGTCTCATCTTCTCCTATATTACTGTTAATTGTTAAGCCTCATCTGCCTCTAACTTTGGCATACTTGTCTTCCGTAAATGTTTTCATCTGTGCTCTTTCTGGATTTTCATATTTCTCTGCTTTATACAAATTTTCATACATTTCCAAAATATCTTTAATACCGCTACAGGATCTCTGGTTATTTTTCTTGTTATAGTACCCTTAAGCCTGGCGGCAACCTTTTCTTCTTTCTGTTGCTTAAGTCATTGTGCTAAAAGCATTTGTGCTCTGGAGTTATAAAAACAGTTGCTTAACAGCAGTGTTTTTAATATCCCGGTACTCCCTTATTTTCTCTTTAGCACACTGCAGTTTTGCATCTTCTGTGAAATTCCTCTTATTCTGCAATACTCTAACCTTTTTCAGCTCCTCTAAATGACACTTATTAATCATTTTTTTCTGTTATTTCTACCCTATTTTAAATTCTAGCTAAAACTTCTTAAGAAATTTCTATCTTCCCTATTAATTCTCAAATAATTTCCACTACCCATTCCTTATTTTTGTCTTTAACAAGTTGGTGGGGAAGTGCCATTTTTTTTTTTTTTTAATTTTTACATTGCCTTGCATTTTATCTTCATGGTTATTGGCATATAATCTGAAGTAGTTGTTGGATGTGTTGAAGCTTTCTTTTAAATGCATACACTCCTGTAAACTATCATTTCTATCTAGTCTTGCCCAGTTATTGTACCTTGGGGTAGAATATGTAAATTTATCTCAGAATTCGTACTACTGAATTCATGTCTTCCATACCAAATATTTTCCTGACATTTTTCATAAATCTACCCTCTTTTTTTGTCATATTTTCCCTTCTGGGTCCCCCAGATACATAGTCACTGTTGCAAATCAACTTCCAGTCCCCACCTGTAAGTAACGATCCTTGCTGAAAGCTGATTATTTCTTCCAAAAATGTCTTAATCACCTAGGTAGAATGTAAATAAATGCCAGCCTAATCCTCCCTTGCTAATAGCCCCTTACTACCACAAATCTACCATTATCATTTTTCTTGTTGTTTTACTATTGGAACTCCACTAGCAGTTAGTGTTAAGTACTTTCCCTTTTCCTTTGTCCCTGATGTTCTGCTGAATATCCATCATGAAATCCTTTATTTATCAAATTGACATGCTCACATCCTTCCAAATGTGTCTCCTGTAGTACTGCTGTTTACACACTTTATTTCTGTATATAATTCAGTACAACTGTTTACACACTTTATTTCTGTATATAATTCAATACAAGAGTCTGTAACTGTGAGGCCATTCACATTGTAAAATAATATTGATAGTGTAGCTATATGATACAATGTTATCCACCCCACCTATTGTATATGACAGCTTTTTTAAGTGTCTTTTTTCAGCTTTTGTGTTAAATGCACCCACTAATTTTGGCAGGTTGATCCTTTATACATTTGTTTTTGTCATCTCCATTTGAATCTGTGTTACATGACTTTGTTTTTTTTTTTTTTGTAGGGTTTTCATTCAAACAAACACCCCCCAGAACCTATTAACTTAAAAGAAACACACATCTTCAAAAAGTGAAATTTAACCCTCTCTATAATAACAGTTGTCCCAAATCAACAGTTGCACCTGCAGGTATTACTGGGTCTATATTAAAAACATGAACATTTACTTACCTGAACACCTAAACGCCGACACATATTCCGTGTACTGCAAATACACCAACCAAAACCCTACTTCTAAACCTAAACTAAACCCTACTTCTAACCCTACACTAAATCTTACATATACCACCATGTATGCACTTAACTTAACCTGCACCCTAACCCTAAGGTCCGTAACTATCGCATACTTACCTTAAAAAGCTATACCCAAACAAACTAAATAATCCACACACATACACTTAATAAAACCCTACTTATAACCCTACACTAAATCTAACATACGTTACTATCTTTGCACTTACCTTAACCCACACCCTAACCCTAAGGTCGATAACTATTGCACACTTACCTTACAGAGCTATTCCACAGAAGGGCCAACCATGACGATTCGACGTTTCAGAGTTTCGGATTTCGCTCTTCAGAACGATCAATGTTTTCACGGTTCGATGAAGATGTGACGGTGTTTAGGTATTCAGGTAAGTAAACGTTCGTGTTTTTAATATAGACCCAGTATTACCTAACCTAAAACGAAGGTTATACATGCTAAGGCGCATCTTACAGCCTGTGCTGCTACTTACACTAATTGCTGTCTATTCTTGCCTTATCTTTATTTCTCTCCCAGATGTGAAAAACAGGTTGTATGCTTTCAGAAAATTTTATTTTTTTAGTCATAAGAAAAAGTGCTCTGGTTGTCTTTAAATAAAGGTAAATTATGCATTGTTCTAGTAAATGCATTGCAGTATTTAGGTACCAGTAAAGCTGCCATCTCTTATTCACTTCCAATAATTTCAATTTTTTTTTTTTACTAAGCATTGTACATTATAATTTTACATTTCATTCAGCAAACAATGTCTAGTCCTCTTGGGATTTATTGCTTTCAACTTTAGTCAGCTCGTCTCCATGGAAACAGCTGCCCTAAGCGACAGGCTTCTCAGCTCACACTGAACATTTGTTTGCTAACCGAAAACTGTTCTGTTATTTTTAAAGCCCACTCATCTAGACAAAAAAATTAGATTAAAGACTAGGGCATTAATCCAGACATTCACGTATACAAAAGTAAGAGAAAACAGCTCCACTCTAAATATATTATAATCAGTGTGCTTGTATAACCCATCCCCCATCCAAACAGACAGTGTTGTAGCATATTCATTTAAACACGCTTTTTGTCCAGCCTTTCTTTTTCATTTTAATGCCTACATTTCTTAAAACTAAAAAAGGAAAAAGTACTTTAGTATCTTTATCACATAATGCAGTCACTGAAAATGCTTTATTTTATAGCATGCAGTTTATAACATGAAATGTTTTATATAAATACTAAGAACAAAAATTGTTTTACGTAGTAACTTTTTTGTTTTAGTACACTTCCCACACATTAATAACATGTGGGTATATGCTTTTCAGTCCCTCCACAAGTTTAACACAGTCAGCAAAAGTCTAATCTTTCCCAGTCACTTTTTTCTTGAGCCATGTTTCACAAATGTGATTGATGCTTTATAGTCTCACATTTATTCACTAATTGCAGTGTTGTTGATCTTCCTGTTAGTCTCCATCTGCAAACCTCAGACTTTGGTTCAAGTCCAATGTACTTCTGATTCTTCCAGTCAATCCCTATGCTTTTTTTCTGTTTCTAGCATTAAATTTCTTTGTGAGCTTTATTATCAGAAGAATGAGAAGCAGAGTCTCCTTCTGTTTGATGGATAATTTTTTGTTGGACTTTTGTATTTCTTCCTTAGCCTGTTCTGCATCAAAAATGACTGTGATCCTCCAAGAAAAAAATATTCTGGAGACAGCTAGATACAGAAGTTTGAATCTCACACTTGCCTCTCGACTTTCCCTTTATTTGCTGGGATGAATTTGCTTTCCTTCTGCTTGGTGTGCAGTGATTGATCATTTTCAACAAATACTACTGTCTCCAGTTTTTAATAATTTGCATTCTGCCACAGTTTTGTCAGGCTGAACTCTTTCTGCTAGTATGATTGTGTTTTTACTTATACAAGTTGTGGCTGCTTTCTTATGGCCAGATTTAGAACGTGCACTTGATGTGCCCTTTCAGTTAATAAATTATGCTGTGGAATATCAGTAAAAATTGCTTATTTGTACTTTCATAAAATTAATGCAGTCTGTTCCATCCAGTTTTTTCTGGTACAGCAGAAAATCTCATTTTTTGTCTGTAATTGAATTTGTCTGTAACAAGGCTGTGGATTTACTGGACATTATGGACCCACACTAGAGGAATGAGACCTTGGGGAGATGAGTCAGCTGAGCTCAACCTCCGGCAGAGAATATATGCGATCCTTCCTTTACGTCAGGGCTGCGACACATATGACACCAAAGTCCTAGCAACCCCCACTAGTATCTGGGAAAGATTCTCTTTCGGAGTCATGAACAATTACTGTTGGGTCTTTATCCTCTTGTAAAGGTATTTTTGAGAAGTGGGAGGAATTTCCTGGAAAAACGTGGTCCTACAAAAGTGGCTTATTTTTTCTACACACACCTTCTTCTCATTAAGAGTCTGAAAGTATGATATGAAGGCTCTTGTCTGTCATCCCCTTCACTGGGCAGGCCTTAAACACAAAATTTCTTCTTTAATCTGTTCTCTAATACCATTTTTTTGAAACAGCACTTTTGATCAGTGTCATAATCAGCCAGCCTTTTCATTTCAGCTGCTGATTTTAGCAGTTTTCAGTTCATCTGAATAACTGTTTAAACCTTCTTCCATTTTTTTCCAACCTTTTGTTATTTGAATTGATGTACTCCTTCAATGTTTCATTCATTTTAATCAGGACAGAGCACACTTGATTTATTTTTTTCCTCCAATTTATTGTAAGCCATCTTTTGACCAAACCTGGAGCTTTAACTGCTTTTTGCTAAACAGCTGAAGAGTTCTTCCCAGACACTGTTTTCTCTTCACCTTTTCTAGTTGACTTTCTTTCAGGACGCTCTTGTTTCTTTGATGGCATGCAGGCAGTGTGTTTACTAGCCAGTAACTGAATTTTACTAAAACTAAAAATAATTACTAGCTCTTATCTCTGTTTCTGTTTTCACACTGGGAGAATTGAATTAATTGATCTTTCTGATGAAGTCTGGGGGATACTCGGACGAATACGCTCTGTGTATGTTCGGCATTAAAAAATATGGAAACAAGGCTGTGTTTTAATATTCTACTGGTGTCCTGCGTGGAGCTTTTCAACCATCCAGTTTCTTTTGATTTATTGTTTTTGAAAACCCACTGGAAAGTTAATGCCTAGAAATGTGTTTGCACTGTACCCACAAGAGCTGTTGCATTTGGGCTCCATCAGCATGCTAACCCCATCCCAAGACGTAGTCTGTATTTGAGACGTGTGTGTCTTTATCAAAACAGAGATTTGAAGTGCCATTGGCATGTTATTCATAGCAGATATGATCTCTGTCGCCTTCCTCATCCACCTTGGTTTCTTCACTAAGGAAAGGTGTAAGCACATGTGTGAAAGGAGGCACTTAGAATCCTCCATGGAATAATAAACTCTAATTGTTGGTAGTGGCAGTGTAAAAGACTCCTCCTGCATCTCCCCTCTTCTGATCTTAAATTTGTGGAGATCTTGGACTTTAATAAGAAGGGCGACGGCTGCAGAAACCTAACTCTTGATAAGTGAGTCTTCCTTAAATAATTACCTTGCTGCATTTGAGCAGTCTCTTGATGGTATTTTCTGATGCTGTTCTCATGCACCTTTAACTGAAAGGATTGGGACTTATGGCAGCTGTGAGTTTTCTGATTCCTCATGCTGTGCTTCCTATACACATCCTGCAGTCAGTCCTAAAAAGTCAGTGGAGTCAGGCATGATACTTTTTTGGGGAGTTGTAGTAGAATTTTGAGAACATGCATGTTACACCTTCAGTGGTGAATTCACAGCCCCAGTTTGTGTCTGGGAAGTCCATTTGTCCTTTTTTGCCTTTGGTGACAATTATGGATGCTTCTGCTCTAAGCTGGGATGGGGGGGGGGGCATTTTCAGGGCAAAGCAGTCCAGGGTACATGGTCCCCACTGATGGCCAAGTTGCACATAAATATATTGGCGGTCAGAGAGATTCTTCAGGCACTTCAAGACTGCCTCACAAGGTGCTGTTGGCATCTGCACAAATAAACAGAGAGGTACTTACTTTTACCTGTGTGCTGGTAGGTCATAGGGTGTAGAAATGTCTTCTGTTAGCTTTCTGATGGCAACCCGTATTCATGCAGAGGCCATCTTCTGTATCAGACAGAAGCAATCATTGTCTTCTGATGCTTCCTAAGTGGTCTCTCAACTTGACAGTAGTTCAGAATATTTTCCTTTACTCAGGGTTGCCATGCTGCACTCTGTATCTCTGGCTAACGCCAAATATTGCAACTTATTTTCCCAGATTCCCTCTGCGGGGAAATGTCCTTGGGACAGTCTGGTTCAGAGTTGTCCCTCAGGTCAGCTGTATGCCTTTCCTCCTTTTCCCTCAATTCCCAGGTTTAATCCAGAAGGTGAGTCTATATAAGGCCACTGTTATGTTAGCCCTCTTTTGCACTCTGCAGCCTTGGTTCCCTCTGGGTTCCCTCTGGCAAGGCCTCCTCATTTGGACTGACCTTGGTGTCTGAAGGTATCCAGAGCTCTCCTCTCTCACCCATCCAGTAAGCCTCAGTTGGATATTTTATCCTTCCTCTTGGCCATGTATTTTCTCCAATTATACTGATTTGCAGGAAAGCTTCTTACCCTTCTGGGGTTATCCAGGTCATTACTTCACCCCAGAGACATTGTCCTGGAAATATATGCAAAGATAGGTCAGTTTGTTTTTCTGTTTGAGCTTTTTTTGAGAGGTTTAGACCCCTGTTTGTGTGCTGCTGGAGAATGCGACATATTTTTTGATAGTCTTGATTTATAGTTCAGAGTACATCTCACTGTTGTATCAAACTATGTCTTCCTTAGGTCACTGTTGCAGTACTCCAAGGGCTATCTCACCAAGTAATCTGGATGTGTAGTCAGGGTACCAAAGTTGAAACCTTCCATAGAGCTGTATGTCTAACATATGACTTATGCTCATAGGCCTGAGGGTACATAAATGGACATATGAGTGTGAGATCCTTAGACTATCTTGCCACCAGTCCGAATACAGGTCTCGCACCTGTCTGTTCTGCATGTGGTCGTTTTTATCATTCTTGCCTTTGCTTACTCAGATAAGTGCCTTGTTCAGGGGCCTTCCTTGTTTTCCTTGTAACAGTTTTTCTCAAGGCACAACTAAGGTCTGTAAAACCTTTCTGAGGATTTGCTTCCTTTTGAGGACTGATTTTGAACTTTCTTTTTGCAAGCACTGATACCTCCTATATTTTAACCTTCAAGCAAACCAAAAGTTGAATACTTGAGACAGAAAGCTTATTTTAGTGGCAGTCAGTACAGGTAGAATTTTCCAAAATTCGAGGTTTATGCATAGATCACTTTGTGTTTCACAGATAGTTTCCATGATGATTAATCCTACATTTATATGCCTAAGTTAGCCACTGAACTGAGTTTAAACCAGAGTATTATTCTTCCTATGCACTCTAAAAGGAGTATGTAACTTTTGCATACATTAACTGCTTGTACGCAGCTTTGCTTTTATTTGGATAGATCTAAAGTGTACAAAAGTACATCTCATTTATTTGTCTATTATGGCCCCCTATAAGCTGTGGTCTAATGTCTGCAAAACAACTTTTATGTAGATTGTTGTCTCAGTGCCTAAAAATTCTGCTGTGAGATGCACAAGTGCAATGTTACCTGGCAAAGCTACAGCTCAGTCAACTAAAGCAGGTTGCATCTTCCCAGGCCTTTAGGAATGCTTCTTTGGAAAAAATTTGTGTTATGGCATGATCTTCTCTGCTTACTTTCACAAGATTCATGCTGGATGTCATCTGCCTTTGGGAATTCAATTACACATAGGAACTTTTCATGATGCCACTTAGTGGGACAAGATGGGCAGTGTGTGCTGCACTGAAGAAAATGGACAAGATCACCTCTGATACAAAAACTTAGACCACCCAGATCCATTGGTATGCTGTGTACGTTTGTCTTCAACGTACCCACTATACCAAGGACTGGAGACCTGGAGGCGGAAGATTGTTTAGCATGTGAAGGGATGTCTTTGAGTTTAAATGATTTTTGCTCACTGTTAATGACATAGTTGGTCTGGAGCCTGAATGGAAATGCAGAACATTATGGGCTAGGAGTAGGAGTCAGAGATCTGGGAAATTTTCAGTGCCAAGCTGATTTAAGCCTGCAGTTCACTCCTGTAATTGAAGAGGATGGACACAGATCACCTTGATCAATTGTTAGCAGATGTGACACTTCCAGCCCAGCTATCTGGAATTTTGTAAATAATCACACATCATTGTGAATATTAATATGATTCATATGCTTGTCTTACAAATGTAAGAGAACTATATGTAATGTGTATTTTAAACTACTGGTACAGAAGTGTGTATAAAGTACTGAGCTAAAATGTAACCACAGTGTACTGGAAAAGAACAGACGTATATAAACTATAAACCTTTGCAAATGTATTTTAATAGTAGAAGCTGGAACATAGAGTTAACTTGCAAAACTTAAAGAAATTAAGTTGAAATTGTTTTACGACAGTGG
The DNA here is from genome assembly GCF_019279795.1 of Protopterus annectens. Classification (NCBI taxonomy): domain Eukaryota; kingdom Metazoa; phylum Chordata; order Ceratodontiformes; family Protopteridae; genus Protopterus; species Protopterus annectens. The sequence goes on along the minus strand of NC_056735.1, from coordinate 401,992,835 downwards.
TATCTCTTAGTTTCAGTGAAGCAGACACAATGTCTAGAGCTAGAGGTTTTTCTGCTGTCTTGAAAATGAAATAATTGCTAAGTTTCAAATGTAAAAGCATTTTTATTGTTTTACATCTTCCAAGTTCTGCAAACCTCTGAGAGATGTGTACTTCTCACACAGAGATATTAAATTTCTGTTAGTTTCTGTTAGCATGGGAACTGAAGGCAGGTGACAGAGTGATTTCATCCATGCTAAACCAGCAGTAATATGTGCTATTAATTTAAGAACTTTCTCAGAGAGGGAGAATGGGCAATTTTGTATCTTGTCTTGGACCTAGAAACATCCATTCAGCACTTTAGATGTAGTTAGGAATATAGTAAAGATTAGTTTAGATGTTTTCTGTATTTATTTGAGACTGTCCTGTAATGTTGTTTCAAAATATTTCCTGTGATTCTGAACTCTGTAGTTACTGTGTTGTTTGAGTAGTGCCTTGCTTTTTTATTAATTATTATTAAATATATTTAAACCTTTTAATTGTGGCTGGTTTGTGTAGAGATATTTAAGCTCTTAGAGTACTTGCATATGTATTTGGTGATACTGTATAGGCCACTCCAATAGCCTTGCTCTTGGTCACACTTACCATTTGGATAATAGAAACATTACACAGTAGGATTTGGACACCCTTTGTAAGGGCCTTAGAGTAGATGATAAGTAGTGGTTGGTGGCAGTGATAACTACCTATTAGTCTAGGCAGAAGGGGGCATAGCTAGTAAACCTGTGCCAGCCTTCCCCAGGAGTGTCTGTGTGTTTGTATATAAATCAAATCTCAAAGTGCATGTTGTGTGTCAGCTACTTGGACCAGGGACATGAAGCACTGGTTGGACAGAGAGGGTGATGGATGTTTTGGCTTGACACTCGGCTGAGATCTTAACCCTATAGCTGTGCCAGTGAGGAATCGTATTGAGGATCTGGAGAGGCAGAAACCAGCCCCAGACTGACTGTGATCTCTGTGTGCTCTTAAGGGAAATTGTACTTCACTGTGTGTGTACTTGTCATCCTCCCATTGTGTACATCCCTCGCTGTTGCCAGTGGTGAGGATTGAGGCTTCTTGATTACTGTGACAGTGCAGAGGCGTCACAACATTTAACCTTAATTTCCTTTTAAGCAAATACTTCAAAATGCTCACCCTTCAGACCATGCTCCCTTTACTACTGAAACTTCCTATTTCATTACCTTGTCTGGGAAAGACCGAAAGACACCTCATGCTACATCTCAGTCCCCAAAGAGCCGATGCAGTTCCTCAGATTTGTAATGAATCCATTCATTACCAGTTAACCTATCTGCCATTTGGCATTTTCACTATGCTTGGATCTTCACAAGATGTTTATCTGCAGTGTTTTTCGACCTCTAGTCAAAGGGGATTTAAATATTCTGCCCATACCTGAATGAGTGCCTGATCCAAGCTACCCAGAAGGAGAAGCTCAAGATGTCCCGGACATATGATTTCCTTTCTCTATCCAGCTTTGTGTCCGCTTCCATCCAGACCTTCCTGTCTAGTTTTTAGACACCCGAAAAGACAGAGTATCTTTGCAGAAGAATACCATCCTCCTGCACCAGTTGCTTGGTTGGATTGCCTAGAACATTGCTACCTGGTGACCATGTGTTCTTTTTGAAAAAACTAGGGTCCATGCCCAGTTTAATCCAAATGGTTGTTCTGAAGTGGCTGCGCAACAGGAAAATTTGTGGTGTGTGAAACCTTTAAGAATGGTATTCTCAGCATTAGGAACAGTAGGACCCCCCTTTTCCTCCTTCTCACTGTCAGAAAGGAGGTCCTGTCATGAACAGAGCAGGTCTGAGGCAATCCAGGGCATACTGTGTGTAACTTTGAGGCCTCTACATTTCCTGACTGCAGTTTTATGCTTGGGGCAGCATACATCGAGGATCTGAATGAGCAGGGGATTTAATCCATTAGGGTCGAATCCAGTTGTATACATGTTGAAGAGATTATGGCCATAATTTCATCAGTACAGATTTTTTAAAACACTTCTTTAATCAGGAGCCTTACAGGTAGTTACAGGCTTTACAGCAGTGATGTACATCAACAGGCAGTTGGGTACCTGTTCTCTTGTCTGCTGTGAAACTAGGCCTGTAAGGAGTTCTTCTTCCTCCAGGCAGTCTACGTACCCAGGAAGTAGAATATGATGACAGACCACTCATGTAATTTCCTGGACAATGTGCATTAATGAAGTTGGACAGTTGGAAATGGATCTTTCCACAATGTGGCAAGAAAAGCAGCAGACTTCCACTTTGGATACCCTGCCCATAGGGTCTCTGTCCTCTTACACAAAAAAAAAAAATCAGAAACTGTCAGATGAATTTGCATGCACTGTCAAAGCATCATATCATCTTAGAAATTACAAACTGTTTCAGCATGCTCATCTCTTGAGGCAGTCCTGTTTGCAGAGACCATCAATCTCTGGAGAGAGCACTTCTCTTAATATGGGAGTCCATTGATGGGTCTGAGACAAAAAATGAGGTACCTGGATCTTATAGGCCTTGGATGAACCTAAACCACTACTCTGTTTGTAGTGATAGTACTGCTGTGTGAATACACAAACTGTAACAGAAGACATTCTTTCTCTCTCTTTTTTTTTTTTTTAACTGAAAACAGGGAGGGCCAGTCTCCAAACAATCAGTCCCAGATGGGGAGCCTATTCTGGTTTATGAAACAAAGGAGCATTTTGCAAAGACAGGTTAGAGCTCATCAGTAACCCATTTTAAGACCTTTTTCTGCCCAGATCATGTGTGAGTTGGCTACTTGGTTATCTAATCACATTTTTTTCTAAGGTAAACTAGATGTGCATTCCAGGAGCAGGGCATGCTTTGGCACTGCCATCTTCCAAGGCCTTCTTTGTTGTTGGGGGGGGGTGGATTTGATTTAATCTATCATTGTTTTCTTGACCTGTTCTGATACTGATTTGTTAATCTTCCCATATGTAATGAATACTGCTCAACAGTGATCAATATGAAGCACATAGTAGAGTTGTAAGTACACTCATTGTAAGAGCAGTTGTTTGAGTAGGATCACTGCTACAGTGTTGGCTTCCACCCTCTTCCCCCTTTTTTGGACTTCAACTCATAAGTGCTGTTGTATAACTTGAGGTGAGAGTGAATAAAGGGTATGATGGCCACCCACCATTGCCTCTTGGGTTATCCGCAGTCATGGGTGTCAAGACCCTATAGTTGATGGTCTTAATACATAATGAATATCTGTCCTCTGTTTACAACATGGCCTTTGAAACCTAAAAAGAAAATTAAACGAGGAAGGAGGATCTTTTTCCTTCACTGTCCTTATCCGTCAGTCCTTCACTGTTCCAGAACAGAAGCTGGGATAAGCTTACTGTCTCTCTTATCCAGGATACATCCTTGGTTCACTGGCAGGCGATAGCAGTGCCACACCATCCACAAAAGCCCTGGTAGTTGGGCCAGCTGGTCAGACATTGACCTGCATCTGATTCCATTATGCCATGTGAGTAATTCTGCAAAAGTGATCCTACCGAAACTTTTACAGTTATAAGCAGTGTACTCAATAGACTTTTGTGGTTTCTGCAGAAAGATAGCCATTAGAAACAAATCTGGTTAACTTGTTCTAAATAAAGTTTTTTCCCCACATAAAATTTTGCACAATATTCCTTAACATCACTTTAGAATGTTGGAATTGCTTAAATCAAGAAAACTAATTTGGTGCATTATTGGTAGGTGTGTAATTGTAATTAATTAATTTCTCAGCAGCAGGAGGCTAATTAAAGAAAGTTTAAAAATATGGTTGACTGTACAGTAATAATTAATGCCCAGATTTTTTTTTCACTATTTAAGTTCTTTTAAGTTTGATGTAAATCATTTAAATGACATGCCTTCCCCCAGTGTGTACAGAACTATTCATTTTAAACAGCTGGGAGCAACTCAAGAATGCATTATTTCAGACACATAAATTGGGTGCTTGTACAAATTAGAGAGTTAGGATCGTTACCAAAATAGTATTGAGTTAATGGTGCAGTGGGATGAAATTTCAGTATACTTGCATATTATTTCCTTTTTTGTAGGTTTGTTTTTCCATCTCCATGCCCATCAGGTGACTCTTGTCAGCCTACTGAGCTGCTTGTTTGTCCTCAGAGGAGTGGTTAGAAGCAGCAACTAGTAATTTGTCGGCCATTTTGGGTCATTTCCTGTTTTTTCCAGCCTCCTGCTATAAAGCATGCTTTGGCAGGCTTTTCTGGCATTAGAGAACTAGGCATAGCTCCTCGTGGTCCCCTGCAGAGTTCCTAAGCCAGCAGAGAGCAGAAAAAGCAACTTTCTTGATCATAAGTATTTTTTAAACTTTTTAGTTTTCATTTTTTGATCTTTTGAGCTTTTTGACTACTGTTTGTGCCTATATTACTGTTTTATTACCTTATTTTCCTGTTTTTGTGAGCTTATATTGTTGATTGCACTTGTGGGCTAAAGTATTGCTTAAAAGTAACAAACAGGCTAATACACTGAAGTGTACCAGCCTTTGATAGCAATTTAGTCGAAAACAAAGCATTTACTGCATTTTTTCTGTTTGCAAAAAAAAAAAAAAAAAAATATTTCTCCTTTCCTAAACTTTCCTAGCTAGTTGTTCCAGTGATCAGATTTTGCTGATCCCTGGGCTTTGTATTTGGTTTCTGTGTTCCTCCATTTTCTTGTGTGGCCAGAGGTAGTTTCTTTACTCACCAGTGGGAGTGGGGAGTACTGAGCTGCTTGTTTGTCCTCAGAGGAGTGGTTAGAAGCAGCAACTAGTAATTTGTCGGCCATTTTGGGTCATTTCCTGTTTTTTCCAGCCCCCTGCTATAAAGCACGCGTTAGCGCGGAGCTGCTACCGTTGCACACTAGGGCAGCGCCGGTTAATCAGATTTAAACTATTAGGGCTACCTAAAGTCCACTCTTCAAATTTTCCCTTAAAACTACCTTCCTCAAAGTATACTACTGTTCTATTTAGTGTATCCTACAACTATAAATTATCTCTACTTGACTCCCAAGTAGACTATTCTCTATCTGTATAGCTAAGCACTTGCTCCTACAGTACTTATCACCTCGATATAGCACTCTTGTTATAGAAAGTACCCCAAAAAAGCAAACCCCATTTCTCGGTCACCCACATCCCCCAGAACCTTTTCTTAAGTTTTTCTGTCTATTCCTTCTAGCATGTCGAGGGATCAGTTGCTAATGTCTTCTCCTGCTCAGCTGGTGAACCTGGGAATATTGAGGCAATGTTACAATTGCCTCATGTACAGAGACAACCCCTCCTCCTCCCACAAAACACAAATACATGCGAGAGATGCAACTATACGGCCAAACTGGAGGCTGAGCGCTCTCAACATAGGACTGGCATGACCAGACAGGAGGAGAAGGTAACCACACACACTATAGACCCAGTCTCACATAATACCATCACAACCTCAAATCATACACATAAACACACAAAGACATACTCGGAGGCTCTGATCAAAAATCTACCAAAACAGCAGAGGCCACCAAAGCAGACACCCAAACAACTACCACCTCAGAACACAACACCTGCAACACATAGACCACACAGTCAGAGTGTCAAGCAGTCACAGCCCTTAAGGCCAAACACAATGCCAGACACACTAGTCATTGGTGACTCCATAGTCAGACACACTGACGTCCCGCTCACCAGACTGAGTAAGGAGAAGGTCACAGTAAGCTGCCTGTCGGGTGCTAGAATCCGCCACATAACGCATGCACTCAGGTCTCTCAACAGCAGGTACAAGTACGACTCAATCATTGTCCACGCTGGTGTTAACGACCTGAGATGTACCTCCTTGGACTACATGAAAAGAGACATAGAGGAGCTCTCTGATTATGTAGCCCAAGCAGGTATGACCCTGACCTTGAGGAGTATCCTACCTTCACCAAGAATTATGCCACAATACAGAGATAAGATGATCAGCTTTAACAATTGGCTTAAACTCTGGTGTCATTCAAAGGGGATCCAATGTCTGTCTGCCTGGGATGACATGCTGGACAAGCCACGCTGCTTCGCAAGGGACAGCTTGCACTTGTCACCCCTGGGATTCTGGATTTTGGCAAAGGCTCTTGCCACCCCCATAGTGCCTTTTTTAGGCAAGGCTCAAATTCTAAACCTACCACCCTAGAACAAAACAAAGAAAAAAAACTAAGGGTAATGCTGCTCAATGCCAAGATGCACGCACTCGAGGCCCTTCTCAGTATGGAGAACATCGATGTCTGTGCTGTGACAGAAACCTGGTTCAAGGCTCCTGAGAGCACCCCAGCACTATCAGGTTTTACCTCATATCATGCGTTCCGGCCCCAAAACCCAGACAATACCAAGAAAGGAGGAGGGGTATCCATATTCATCAAGGACACCCACACCTCAAGATTGGTGGCATCGCACGATGCATCGGAAACCATCCAGGTGCAATTAACCATAGGCAAGATTGCTCTGCAATTTGTAGCATGTTACAGGCCACCCTCGCAAACTCAGGAACCTCATATGGCCTTCCTGAAAACACTGGAGGGGATAAATGTATCTCCAAACACCATCATACTAGGTGACTTCAACTACCCTAATATAGACTGGGAACACTATTCAAGCCCAAACACTCTAGCCCAAAAGTTCCTGGAATTCATAAACTCAAATGTCATGGAACAACTAGTCACCATCCCCACAAGAGGAGAAAACATACTTGATCTCATCATCACGAACATGGGAGCACAATGTTCAACGCCGGAAGTATACCCCTCACTGGTGAGATCTGATCACAAACTAATCTCGCTGGAGGTCCTCATCCCGCCCCCACCCGAAATGAAAAAGACCACAGTAAAGAACTTCTCGAAAGCCGACTTCACACTTCTAAAGACTAGTGTGGTCTCCTTTAAGGCCCCTGAGCCGGCGGTTAACATTACTCAAACCGCTGAATCACTTACAAATGCCTTCTACCTGCACCTGCAGGGCTGCATGGATCAGGCAATCCCAAGCAAAACAAAGACTCTTTGTACCAAAGGCAAGCGTCCAGTCTGGTGGACCCCAGCCATAAACAAACTCTACAACAAAAGGAGAAAGCTACTACAAGATAGAGCAAAATCCTTAAAAGGTAAGACACCGCTGATCACTATAAGTAAAGAGCTCTCATAAAATCATCCAAAGCTAATTTTGAGAAAAAAATAGCTAAGGACTCTAAAGACAACCATAAGGCATTCTTTAGCTATGTCAGAAACCTAGGAGGAAACTCCCAGATATGCTCAGAATTAGTTCAAAATGATGTGAAGATTACTGATCCTACAGACATTGCCAACATACTGGCTGACAGGTTCAGTGCAAACTTCTCCCCTAAAGGAGAGATATCTATACCAAATGATTGTAGCCCCCAAACATCTCTAACGCCCAGGTGAGAACTGCTCTCTCCAAGGCAAAGAACACAGCATCCATGGGACCTGATGGTGTCCCCGGCTGTGTGCTCCATGAACTCAATGAGGAATTAAACCCACAGTTAGGACAGCTGTTTAATCTTAGTCTCACCTCCGGATACGCCCAGGAGTGGCGCAGCGACTGTGGTCCCACTCCACAAAGGCGGTGCCTCCACCGACCCTGGAAATTACCGTCCCATTAGCTTGACAAGCCTTATCTGCAAAGCCATGGAGAGGATCATAATGGATCTCATAAATAAAGACATAGGGAACTTGCAGACTTTGGATCCAACCCAGTTTGGCTTTGTCAAAGGCAGATCATGCCTTTTAAACTTGGTTGACTTTTTCAAACAGTCACCAAGGCCATTGACGAGGAAAGGCAGTCCATACAGCCTACCTAGACCTGGCGAAGGCTTTTGATACAATACCTCACTCGGGTATCATTGAAAAACTCATCAACTTAAATGTAAACCCATACATTACAAGATGGGTTGCAAACTGGCTGAGTGACAGAACCCACAGGGTCAGAGTTGCTGGCGCCATGTCAGACTCAAAGCCTGTCACAAGTGGTGTCCCACAGGGCTCAGTCCTGGGCCCACTCTTGTTTGGCATCTACTTTTCTGAAGTACAAGCAAACACAGGAGGGTTATGGCTGACAAAGTTTGCAGATGACTGCAAACTGGGCCGTAGTTGAAAACACATCCAACACAGATATCCTTCAGAAGGGTCTCACAGAAACGGATAACTGGTGCCAGAGCCATGGCCTCAAGTTAAATGCCAAGAAATGCATAGTCATACCCTTCGGGAAAAATAAGGTTACCCCTAGCTACCATATAGGTGGCAATCCGCTGAACACAGAAGAAGTTATTAGGGACCTGGGAACCCAGGTTGACAGTAGCCTTTCATTCGACACTCATATTGCTAAATTAGTTAGGAAGACCTTCTACATTGCCCACCTTATCATGAAGGGATTCACATCTAGATCAAGGGAAGTCATAGTCTCCCTATACTCATCACTCATCAGACCAATGATCGAGTACAATGCCCCATTCGGAATGTATCTGACCCGACACTTGCAGCAGCTGGAGAGGCCACAAAAGTTCCTCACCAAAAGGATAAAGGGTCTCAAATATCTGTCTTATGCTGCCCGACTGAAAGAACTCCAGTTATATTCAGTTGCTTACCGCTTGCTCAGAGGTGACCTATGCCTGACATACAAGGCCATGTCAAACCCAGATTTGATGAACATGCTTCATCTCAAAAATCTAGATCCCTCAGAGCCACAAGGGCGGGAGACTTAAACCTCGACACGGTTATTAATAGGACGTGCTGGAGGGATAGATTCATCACCCAAAGACTCCCTATGCTGTGGAACAAAATCCCGGTTTATGTGAGGCAGAGCACCTTGCTGGCCTTGTTCAAGAGGAATCTTGACCAATGGATGGGAGATCGCAGATACACCCCAGGGGTTACCTCAGTGTCACTGCTCGACAGAGGCACAGCAAAATAATGGGCATAGTTTCTCCAAACTAAAGGGGTGGCGTAAGCCACAAAACTATGGGCTAGGCTTATAAATGCCCTCGGGCAGATAGCCTAGTATGAACCTATGAACCTATAAAACCATCCATTCCCCTACTACTTGGGAGTCCCTAACACACAGGAAGAAGCCAAAACGAGGAGGCCATCGTACTGCCCTCATGTGGATTTTTTGATATTGGCAATGAGGGCACTTCCTTTTGGCCGTAATCTCACTCGTGCTAGCTAATATGAACACCCATGTCACCTATTCTGCCTTCCTGTCTGTGTTCATGCTTCCATACATGTGCCACTGGTTACTGCTGTCACTGGTTTGCTGCTACAAAGCCAGTCTCTTAGCCCTGGCTGTTTTGTGTTTTGCAAGCCCCTGATTACTTATGATCAGATTGCTGGAACTGCCACTGCCTTCCATCAAATTGAGCAACCAAACAGCAACCATTCACTTCCATCCTCCCCTGCCAAGTATATCCAGCACCCAACCAGCTGTTCAAACTTGAATTGTCTGTCATAGTTACTCTTGTCTGATACCGATCCAGGTGATAAGATCTTTTTTTTTTTTCTTTTTCACTGTTTTCTGCCATTCCTTTTATGCTTTGCTAAAAAAAAAATAAAATTACTTAAAAAAAAATCATTAAAGAAAAACAAAGCTTATATCGCTTATCCCCTGCTGATCAACAAGTGTATGTTTTCAGGTTGTCAAGTCCCAGGTCGTACTTGAAACCTACCTAATTAAAGCCAGTAAAGTCCCCTATTGATGCTATAGCTGTCTCTATCTCTTGTCTGTCTTCTTCTGTAGACTTACTGATTTCACCTCTTAAGTAGAATATGTTCTCCATTTAGACAGAGTTGCCCTATGGCACCTGGTCAGTTTCCATTCAAGTACTCTGTTTACTTCAGGCTTTGGTATGATTTGGACCAGTTATTCTATGGTCATTGTGAATGTGCCAATAATTAAGTCCGTAATGACTTTATGGAGGGTAGGACTGTAGCCCACCACTAGTTGTTGAAGTGGTCCCTTAATGGCATTTTGCATTCCCACCCTGCTTTGAAGAAAAGATGTCCATTGAGACCTGAATTTTATGACTAACGGACTAATCCTCCACTCCAGTTCAAGATTGTTTATTAATTATGAATTTTGCACTCCAGAAAGTGCTTTCCCTATGACCATTATCTCTGCCTGCAGGATATAGGAGATGGCAGGCCTTTATCTCAAAGGAAGCATGCCTGATCTTTCACAAAGACCTGGTGCCCCTTAAGACCAGTCTACATTTCTTCCCAAAACTAATATCCAAACTGTATCTCATCTCATGTTTTTCTTTGTGTGGATTGAAGCAATAGGAAAGAGAGACCTTTGCATCATGAATGTGCATGGTCTACTTTAAGCCTACACATGAGCTCATGAGGGACAGAACAGCTGTTAGTCTGCTTTGCTCCAAGGGCAGAAGTTTGCATCTTCCTTCGGGTGGTGAACTACCCACTAGAACATGCTGATTTCAATCACTGTAGGCATTAGCTGTCTCCAGTACTTGCTTCATTTATTTTTATTGCTTGTATTTGTTTGCCACAAGTATTTGATTGTTGGCTGAAACTTTCGCCAAGCGTTCTTGGGCTGTGACTTCAGCAGTCATGCCTCCTCGTGCCTCCTCTGATATTTCATTACTTCTCAACTCAAGCTTCTGAGCTTTCATCTCTTGATTGTCCTGTGGCACCTGCCTTCCTGGGGCCATATGTAATGCATTATGTTCTTTCCAATTTTAGGCCAGTTGATAAATTCCCCCATAGTTGTGTATAACAGGCATATCCTTAAAATATTGGCTTGCTTTGAAGGAACCCACCTTAGTAATTCACAGGCACCCTACCCTAGACGGCCCTGTTTCTGTTAAAGCTCCCTTTTGTCAGGGTTATAGATATTTATTTTTGTAACAGTGTAGATATCAAATATTTGTTTTTCTTGATTTGCAAGAAGTGTGCCTACTCAGTGGATGGGGTTGAATTTAGTGGGCTGATGGTACATTATCCTTGGTCTTTGGTTGTTCCGATGGTATGCTCACAGGCATGTTCAGCCCTTTGTGTGAAAGAGTCGGAGAATATAAAGACCCACTGTGGAGTATCCTCTCATAGATCAATTGATGTGTCAAGAACTGTCTTTTATGTATCTGCAGATAAACCCATTTAGGGATAAGTCGCAGCGTATTCTGTTAACATTTATTGCTGCTTTAACAGCTTTGTTTAGAGGAGTTCCAAATGCTGGTATTTGACAGTAGTCTTGTTTTCCATCCACACTTTAATCTTTCATTAGAGGAGATTTTGCTGTGGCAGTGGTATAGATGGTGCTGACAGGTGCTTTCTCCTCCATGCTGCATCTGTGGCTTGGAATCATACTCTAAGATGATGAATTATTTACAGAACATAAAGCCAGTAAATATTTGAGTTAAGCTGTATGAGATGCACAAACCAACAGAAGGTGATTGTTCTCAATCTTTTTGATTTTTAAACAGTCCCTTCTTTTTTTGCTGTCTTTGTATGATGTTATGTTATGGCATTTGTTGGAGAAGTGTGTGGATGTTGAATCAGTTTGTAGCTTGAGCCTGTCATATGAGAGAAACAGAGAGCTGAGGATGCTATTTAGTTGGTCTAGTTGCTTCTGGTCCTTTAGTAGCACAGTATTATTTTCACTGTGTGGACTGTCTGAAAGTGTCTGAAAGTTAATCAGCTCTGAGAATATGACAGGTTCTTACCAGCCTGGCATAGTGCTGTTTATATGTCACTTTAATCACACTGCTGGACCAATGCCAACTCTCAAGGCTGTTCATTGTTGCTTATTTCAATTTACTAGAAGTGTATCGGAGGTTATTTTTATGCTTTTGTTGCTTAGAATTTATACCTTATGTCCTGTGCTACGCTTGTATGCTGTAGTTATGTAGATCATAATGACATTCCAGATAATTTCAGGCCACAAAAAATGCTACTGCTTGGAAGATTGAACCAGTGCAGTAGACTTCCAGGTGAAAAAAACAAAGGTGATTAAACTATGAAAGACAAATTTATATTTGTGTAGCTCTGCATTTAGTAATCTGTGTGCTTGTTATAATAATTGTTGCTTTGTTTTTAGGCATGCAGAAGTAATGAAGAAGATTATTGAAACAGTTGCAGAAGGTGGAGGAGAGCTTGGAGTTCATATGTATCCTTTCTCCCCCCAAAAAAAGAAATTCAAAGATAAGCTAGTGTTTTGATGTAATGCTTTTTGTTGACACATTTTTCTACCGTTTTGTAATAGAAAACTTAAAAATGAAATGAGAAGGCAGCATTCTGCTGATTCAGGCTTGCAGCCTTCCTTCCAAGGACAAGAAGATGTTACAAAGATTTAATTTTAACTGTGGATAGATATTATTGCCTCTGCTATATGTATATTGTGCACCTTTTCTCGATCATTTAGTTTCATGTAGTTCTGCTGTTTAATAGTGTATGTCATGTTAATTATGAAAATATTTACAGTTTAAGAAAGCAGTGCATCATAAAGTTATAAAAATGTTAAACAGGGTGCCTTACATACTGCAGTTTTTGGGATTGTATGCTGATGTTTAGTTCTAAATTTTCATATTTAATTTTACAAAGTAATGGGGTAGGCGTCAGAAAGACTAAGCTTTAGCGCAGGAGTTTTTCCCATCTCAGTAAGCCTTTCTTATTCTTAGATCACCCTGCTGGTGAGGTTTTCTATTTACAGGGACCTCCGCACGGATGAAGTGTATGGTAACGTGGCTAATTCTAATTACCCACATGCTGCCTCTAGAAATGCTACCTCAGCAGATCCTGATTTGCTTTGCCAAGAAATTCTCTGAATGCCTTGGCTGTGGAAAATTTAATTGTTGGAAGAAAAAGTGAAAGCCATAAAAGATTTTGGTCACACATTTATTGCTATGGCAGTACTCGAGGTGCAGGTAAGTTCAGCAAAGGTCTGTGTATGTGGGTGGGTGGGGTTGTCTGTAGGGGCATGAATGAAGCTACATGAGAAGGTGTTTTTTTTTTCCCCTTGGTGATTGTACTAGAGGAGATATATAGGAATCTCAACTACAGCTATGTGTTTTTGTGGATCTACCTGATAACAATGACAACGAGATCACCGACACCACAAAACCGAAAGTTCAAAAACACGAAAGTTTACATGCCCAACAAACCACAATCCCGACGGTCAACAAAACAAAACAAATTCCTTTTCTGAAAAACACACACAGAATACAAGCACACCAAAAACCTTACAAATCTACACTAAACCTTACATACACAACTATCCATGCACTAACCTTAACCCTAGCCCTGAGGTCCGTCACTATCGGACACTTACCTTACCTGCACCCTAACTCTAAAGTCCATCACTATCGCACACTTACCCACACCCTAACCCTGAAGTCCGTCACTATCGCATACTTACACAGTCGCGCTCATTTCGCATCTCGGTGTTTTCAGCGTTGGGATTTTGAACTGTCAATTATTTCTGTTGTCGGTCTTCTGGTGTCTGTGTTCTCGTTTTTGGCGTTTAGAGCTTTTGTTGTTCTCAGGTAGATCCATTTTTGTATGGTTGTGTGAAAGTGCTTGTAAGTGTGGAAGTTGCCTTTGCCAATGAGATGCATGGGCCTTTAGGAAGAACACTACTGCCAATCAGGGCCTGACAGCACTAGTGTGCATTTCAGAGATCTACTAATGAGCTGATAATGGGGTCTTTCTCATTGCAGCCACATTTGTTTCTGAATCACATTTTCTCACGGTCACTGTAATTGACAGACCTGTTGTCTGCAACTGCCATGGATAGTGAAGCTTTTTCTGAATCCTAGGGATTATCTTTGCTTGTATGTCAACTTACACTTGCTTACTGGATAGTAAGACACTCTCTCTCTCGCATACATATACACACACACACTCTAACTCTCACACACACACACACACTCACTCACTCTCTCTCACACACTCACTCTCTCACTCTCTCACACACTCACTCACACTCACTCACACACTCACTCACACACTCACTCACACACTCACTCACACACTCACTCACACACTCACTCACACACTCACTCACACACTCACTCACTCACACACTCACACTCACTCACTCACACACACACTCACTCACACACACACTCACACACTCACTCACACACACACACACTCACTCACTCACACACTCACTCACACACACACTCACTCACTCACACACTCACACACTCACACACTCTCTCACACACTCTCTCACACACTCTCTCACACACTCTCTCACACACTCTCACTCACTCTCTCACTCACTCACTCACTCACTCACTCACTCACTCACACACACACTCACTCTCACACACACACACACTCACTCTCACACACACACACACACACACACACACACACACACACACACACACACACACACACACACACACACACACACTGTCACACACACACACTCTCTCTCTGTGATCTAAAGTGATTCTCCATGTTCTTAAGCTTTCATGGCTAATTATGTGTTGTGGTCAGGCTAGCAGTATAAACTGTCCCAGAATCAAGTCATTCAAGCCTATCGCTCCTTTTTGTAAATTTCCAATTAACGCTCATAGCTTCATATGATGCTAGGACATGTTTTGGACTGCACTTCAACTAAGTGACATAGCAATAATAGGCAATATTATAAAGGGAAAGGTATAAAAAAAGATACTTGTGCTGTTAATCTACAATATTTTGCAGTGGAAATCACTGTCACTTAAGCATAGTTTCATACTTTATTGTTTTTGTAGCTGAGGCACAACTATTTGAAGGATGTGGTGTGAAATGCAATGGTAAGAGAGACAATTTTCAGTGTGCATTTATAATAAACTCTGGAGATTTTGCTGACTGTTGCTAGCAATTACAAAGCTATGCAGAATTTACATTTGTACTTCATATTTTCAACCAAGTGACTTACAAACTATTGCATGGTGTCAGATAAAACCTTAGATGACAATGAAGAAAACTGTCATTAAGATTTTCAATGTAGGTGGCATAACTAGAGAGAGTCAGTGTTTATATTGTAAGTTATACAACCAATATACCTTTTTTTATATTTTTTAAAAGTAACTCGGCAGTCTTTGGAATTACAGATTAATTTGTTGCTGTCATGTGAAACCATATGTCTGTATAACAGTTGTATTTGTAAGATTTACAGTTTTCAAGGTATGACAATCTGTAGGTGAAATTTTAGAGTAAAAAACATTGAGTTTGTATGTATTTTAGTATACTAAAGCACTGATGCACATTCTGTGACTGCAGTATTATCACCTTGAATACTTTTTACTGATAATATTGCTGTTTGTACAATTTTAATAGCATTTATTCACAAAATGTTTACATTTGTCTCTCTTATGCTGTTTTCTAAGCATCCAAGTGCTCCGGATTATGCGGAACACTCCTCATTTAATGACGAGCGAAGCCTCTGTTCCGTTGTTCCGCATTGAACAGCTGTGGATCCACTACAAAGCTTTTGATTGGTTTGTATACAGCAATTACTGCCAATCGGCATTGCGGTATACAAACCAATGCATAGCTCTGCTACACTTCCGTGTTGGCTGTGCTCCACAGTTTTTGATTGGCTCGTAGACCGCATTTCTGGCCAATCGCAAACTCGGTCTATGAGCCAATCAAGTAGAGAGTCTGAGGAGAACGGGAGCCAATGAGAGCTCCCAAATACAGGCCAGTCGTGTTCCTGGAAGCATTTTCATGCCAAAATAATGGCCTGAAAAAGGATTCCAGGAATCAGGGATTTTACTTTTTAGGTTCGACCGACTAGATGAAAACACTTAGCTGGAAGAAGGAAGGAAGGAGCGGCAGGCTGCAGACAAAGACATCGGGGGAGAAGGTGGGAGTTGGAAGTGGAAGTTAGCCTGCCTGCCAGGAGAGGCGACTCAGCGAGATGAGTCTGTTTGCTGTGTCAGAACAGAAGGGCTGAGGATGTCCTTCAAGGATGCATCTGCAGTCCTTACAAATGGGTTGTCCTGTCGTCAGGCAGCCCTTCGGTCAGCCGGATTCCAAAGTCTGGGTCTGGCCTCGGCTGGTGTCGCACTTCACCCGACGTCATAGCTGCAGTTATTCGGGTATAAAGGCATCAGCCAATGCCATTTTCCTCAGTCTTTCTTGCCGCGTGGCCAAGCAGAAGCTGTTCGCAAGTGCCGGTCGGTCAGATCCAGAGATTACTACTACCGAATACTACTTCAAGACTTCTAAAGCTAAGTACCCCGTTGGGGACTCTTTCTTGCCTCAGCCGATGTCAGAGAAAGTGAATAACTGTTTATCTTGTGGGAAACAAATACCTCATAAAGATTTCCACTCCTACTGTATACATTGCTTAGGCCCAGACCACGACGTAGCAGCTTGTCTAGCCTGCGCTTCTTTTAACCGACGGACGCTTAGACGTCGGTCGGAGTTTGCTGAACAAATTTTCGGCTCTGATTTTGCCTACATTATGCCGTCGGATCCTCCGACAACGCAAATTTCCAAAAAACGAAAAGAAAAGGACCGACACTCGCGGTCTCGGCCGAAACCGCGATTAAGCAAACCGCGAGTGTCTCGGTTTTGGCCGAAACCGAGCAAGCGGTTCTTTCTCCAGCCGAAACCATGCCTTCTACCGAGGCCTCCTCTAACCTGGTAGAATCTGCTTCTGAAATCCAGCCTTCTGTTGCGGTTTCTCAGGAATTATCAGACACAATTCCCCTGGATATTTCAACCCCTGCACGTGGAGCTGCTAGGCCTCCTGCAGCCATGTCTATTAAGGCCTTTGCCAGGGCTAAAGCAGCCAAAGCTTCAAAATCTGTGCCTGCCAAACCCCCCTCACACAGGCCCAGCACTAGCTCTCATATGCTATCTTTGGCTGAGGATTTAATTTCTTTAATTCGTGGATCCCAGCCTCATCCAGACAGGTCCTCTCTCCCACCTCCAGAAAAGAGACCTAGAGCAGAGCCTCCTGAACCAGTATCCACTGATGGTTCCTCTGATGAATCAGATCATACAGACCTTCCTGAGGCTTCTTATTCTCCTTACGAAGACTCTGATGCTGAAGAGTCCATTCCTTCAGCCTCTCCACCTGAGGAATTTTCCTTTGGGGAAACCTTGCATGCTATGAGGGAACAATTTCAGTGGCAGGGCCAAGATTTCTCAGACTCCAGAAAAAGGCTTAGAACCTTTCTACATTTGCCACAACATAGGCCTTTAGCTATACCTCCAGTTCTTTCTGTTGTAGATGATGCATTTAATGATGCTTGCACTGCTCCTGATTCATTACCTCCGGCTCCTGCTAAGCCCGATAGGTTCTACAGGGTCCCGGACACTCATCACCATTTATACAAGGCTCCTTTTGCAGATCCAGAGACCATCGCCCAGGGCCCTAAAGCTGTAGCTGCTACTTCTACTAAAACCCTCCCCTCTGAAAGGGAATCCAGGTCCTTAGAGAGATGGGGTAAAAAAGTTTACACTTCTGCTACCTTGTCAGCTAGGGCTTTGAACTGCCAATTTCATATGATTCAATATCAAGAGTTTATGCTTGACCAGTTAACTAAAAAGCTTTCCTCTGAAGAATCTTTAGATAAAAATATGTTCAGGAAATGGTACATAACATACAGCAGGTTAGTAACCATTCTTTAAAATGTGGCTATGATGCACTGGAGGCTTCCTTTAGATCAGCCATGACTGGCACAGTTATCAGGAGACATGCATGGTTGAAAGAACAGGCATTACCAGACCATGTCAAATCAAAGCTTTTGGATGCACCCATGGACAAGGTCAATTTATTTGGTTCCCCTGCTCAGCAGGTGCTAAAAAAGATGGAAGAGAAGGCGAAATCTGTACAAACGGCGAAAGATTTCTTACAGGTTCAACCTCCAAGGTTTAGCAGGAACTGGCCCTCCAAGAATTGGTCCTTTCCGGACTCCTCTAAGGCTCAGAGAGGCAGGAATAGGCGTTCAAGAGGCAGAAACCAATCCAGGGGTGCCTACAGGGGACGCCAATGGCAAGGTAACAACCAGCAAGGCACGGACGCAGCCACCACCACTACAACAACTCAATCACAGTGACTTGACAGTGGCACCGCCTACCAGGGAACAACTAGAAGCACCCTTAGGCAGAAAACTAACCTTATTCTCAAAAAACTGGCATTGCATCACAAGGGAAAATGGATTTTGCAAACTATAGACCAAGGTTACAGGTTCCATTTCCATACTCTACCAGGGAAGAGAGGAATGCCAAACCTACCACCTACTCAAAGGACAGAAGCTCTAAAACAAATATCTCAGCTATTAAGAATGAGAGCTGTGGAAAAGGTACCATCTATGGAGCAAGGAAAGGGATTTTACTCCAGACTCTTCCTGGTACCAAGAAAAGAAAACAAATGGAGACCCATTCTAGACCTGTCCGCTTTAAACACATTCCTTATTGTTCCAAAATTCAAAATGCTGACCCTACAGCAGCTTCTTCCCATGCTGGGCAAGGAGTCTTGGCTGGTAACTCTAGATCTCAAGGAGGCATACCTGCACGTCCCCATAAGACCAATTTGCAGAAGATACCTCAGATTTCTTGCAGGATCAGAGCATTATCAATTTTCAGCATTGCCCTTTGGCTTATCTACTGCGCCCAGAGTGTTCACGAAATGCCTGGCATCAGTAATTGCTCATTGCAGACTTCAGGGAATCCAAATTTATCCCTACCTGGACGACTGCCTGATACAAGCGGACAACAAAAGCAAGATAGCAGAAGACTTACAAAGAGTCATTTACCTGCTGCAAGCCTTGGGATATACAGTCAATATAAAAAAGTCAAGGCTGATTCCATCCCAAAGAATAACCTTTCTGGGTGCAGAGCTGGACACATCAAAACAAATGGCATTCCTAACTGCAGAAAAGGAAGAGCAACTACCTCTCTACTTCTTGGCATTAACAAAGCAGAACCACCTAACTGCAAGAAAAGTACTGCAAGCTCTAGGCTTCATGGCATCCTGCATAATTCTGGTCCCTCATGCCAGACTGCATATGAGAAAGCTACAGTGGTACCTAAGGAATTTGTGGTCCCAACACAAGCACAGCCTAGAAACCAAAATCCCAATAATCCCATGCCTGAAACAAGAGTTCCTATGGTGGGCTCAGGCCTGTCAATCAAACACAGGATTGCCCTTCTGCAACAGGCAACCAAGCCAAACCATCACGACAGATGCCTCAGACCTCGGTTGGGGGGCGGCACACATGCAGGGCAAGTGCATACAAGGCTTATGGACTCAAGACCAGCTGCGCCTACACATAAATCTAAAGGAAATGCTGGCAGTAAAATTGGCAATCCAGTCATTCAGACCATTTCTCCAAGAAGGTCAGTTGATGATAAGGACAGACAACACCACAGTTATGTGGTACATCAACAAACAGGGAGGCACCCATTCATATCCTCTATGCCGGCTGGCACTGGACCTATGGGATGTGGCCCTGAGCTACAACATTCAGTTACAAGCAATTTTTGTACCGGGAAAAGAAAACATTCTAGCAGACATATTAAGCAGAACAACCACAGATGCCCACGAATGGATGCTTCATCCGACATCTTCAAAGCCATTACAAGGGAATGGGGATTACCACAAATAGACTTGTTTGCATCCCCATTCAATCACCAGCTAAAGAAATTCTGCACAAGGACGTACCACCCACTTGCTTGGAAGGTGGACTCCTATCTTTCAGTTGGAAAAACCTGACAGCATACGCATTTCCACCACTTCCTTTGATGCACAAGGTGCTTCTGAAGATCAAAGAGGACCGTCCAAGGATCATTCTGATAGCTCCAGACTGGCCAAGACAACATTGGTACCCATTGCTGAGGAGCATGTCTCGGGAACAAATATGGACACTACCCTGATCCCATTACTGTTAACACAGAACAACTACAACATCCTGCATCCAAACCTGAAAACTCTGCAGCTAACTGCCTGGAACATTACATAACAGCAATTAACCCAAATTTATCCCAAAGGGTTAAAGACATAATCCTGGAGGCTCGCAGACCTTCAACAAGAAAGAATTATGCAGCAAAATGGAAAAGATATCTCATTTGGATTACTGCAAAGGGAGAAGATGTGACTCTGGTAAACATGGCCAACATCCTGGAGTACTTGGCAGAGCTCTTCCACACAGGCCTGTCCTATTCTTCCATCAAGATACATGCATCAGCTATTTCAGCACAATACAGCTTGGATCCTCCTGTCTTCTCTCATCCCCTGCTCAGACAGTTTCTGAGAGGAATTAAAAATGTAAAACCTCCCAGGAAACCACCATTGCCAGCATGGGACTTGAACTTTGTGCTAGAAAAATTGACACTTCCTCCTTTCGAACCAGCAGCAACAGCAGAATTACAATACTTATCCTGGAAGACTGCTTTCCTGCTGGCAATAACTTCAGCAAGAAGGGTCTCTGAACTACAGGCATTAATGGCAGTGCAACCCTTCCTGATCTTCCATCAAGATAGTGTCCATGAGAACAAATCCTACATTTATGCCTAAGGTGGTATCCAGTGTGTCATTAAATCAGGCTATCCACCTACCTACATTCTTCCCAAACCCACAGAACAGGGGAGAAAGACTTTTGCATACCTTGGATGTACACAGACAGTTACGCTACTACCTGGACAGGACTAAGTCCAATAGAAAAACTGACCAGCTTCTGGTAGCATATGCCACAGGAAAGGAAGGAAAACCAATTTCAAAACAGACAATCTCCAAATGGATAGGAAATTGCATTAGATTTTGTTACTCCTACCATGGAAAGAAAACTCCAGAGAACATCAGGCCTCACTCCACAAGGGCTACAGCCACTACCACAGCTTTCTTACGAGGAGTGGCTACCAAGGCTGCTATTTGGACCTCCGTGCATACATTTGCCAAGCATTACAATTTACCTTTGTACTCTAGATCCCGAGCAGGTTTTGCCACTGCTGTTTTGCAAGGGATCCTAGCTACACCATAATCTCTACTCTTTCCTCCTCCCCTTGTTTAGCTATGGTATTCTACCCATTTGTAAGGACTGCAGATGCATCCTTGAAGGACATAGTACAGTTTTGTACCTACCATAAATGTAGATGTCCAATAGGAATGCATCTGCAGTCAGGATTACCCACCCACCTTCCCCTCTGAGGTACTCCTAGGGTATTTGCCAGCCTTCAGCTAGCTTGGGGGGGATCTATTATGGTGTATTTGTTTGTATATATGTACATACATGCTTATTCTTTGTGTTGGCTCTCTGCTATTTGGAATCATTGGCATTTATCCAAATTTAGCCTTCCAAGAGGGCACCTGGCATCTGGGGCAAGAAACACTGAGGAAAATGGCATCGGCTGATGCCTTTATACCCGAATAACTGCAGCTATGACGTCGGGTGAAGTGCGACACCAGCCGAGGCCAGACCCAGACTTTGGAATCCGGCCGACCGAAGGGCTGCCTGACGACAGGACAACCCATTTGTAAGGACTGCAGATGCATTCCTGTCGGACATCTACATTTATGGTAGGTACAAAACTGTACTTTTATCTTTCTGCTACACTGCTCGACAACTGGGAGGACTATCAACTTTGTGCCGTGGTGGAATTGGATTATTTGTGCTTGGATTGTATTGCTGAAGTGGTACCGTGTGTATAGGCAGAGCAGAGGTAAGTGTTTTAGGCTTTTAGCTGTAATGGTTGAAAATATTTCCCTTTATAAGTGGTATGCTAGCACAGATCCTGTTATTTTAGCAACTTTCTAAGTGTGTAAGTAATATTTAGTCTCAGTATTTTTGTGCTGCTTGTCCCTAGTATGTCTCTGAAGTGATAGTAAATTTGTATGCCAATACAGATCCTGTTATTCTAGCATCTTTCTAAGTTTAAAACAGCAATATTTAAAGTGTCTGTTTCTACTGCTTGTTCCCCTAGTATGTCTATTTTTTTGGAGAGAAACTGTATGCCAAGACAGATCCTTGTTCTAGCAACTTTCTAGGTTTATAAGAGCAGTTTTTAAAGTGTTTGTACGTTTCTGCTGCTTGTCCCCCTAGTACGTCTCTGAAAGTAATTGCCTTTTTTTTGAGTAACTGTATGCCAAGACTGGTCTTGTTCTAGCAACTTTCTAGGTTTATAAGTGCAATATTTCTAAGGTTATAAGAGGAATATGCTAGCAATATTTAAGTTTATAAGAGCAATATTCTAGCAATATTTCTAAGGTTATAAGAGCAATATTTTAACAATATTTCTAAGCTTGTAAGAGCAATAGTCTAAGGTTATAAGAGCAATATTTAAAGTCTCTGTGCTGCTTATGTTGGGCTTTGTCCAGTTTTCTTACACTAAGAGGTTGAGAAGTATGTCCAGGTGGATGTCAAAAGTGAGTTATAATAATGAGATGCTTTAACGTATCCGTTTTTTTTTTTTTTTTTTGGTAGAACTTTGTGTAACTTGATCTTGAATTATTTGTCTTAAATAGTCTGACGTATGATAGGATGCTGTTTAACTTGGTCTAAACTTTGTGTGAATTGCAATGTGTCTGTTTAGAAAATGTGATTTTTATTTTTGTAAAGTGCTGTTTCATTTACTTATGGTGTGGTTATGGTATTGCAGATTATCAAATTTGGATCTGAAAAGTGTGTGTTGAATTTTACAGTTCTACTATGCTCCATGGCAATGGCACGTTTCGCACAGTGCGAAAATATGCATGCACGCAGACACACGCACACTGTTTTAAGTTTCTTTTCTTTTTTACTTTATACTTGCTAAACAGCAAAAGCGCTGCATAGCAAGTGTAAAATAATGGCTCGATCCATCTCACTGTTCACTCTGTCTTTTTCTCATGCACACACACAGTCTTCTGCTTTCATGCACACATTCACTTACACGCAGACAGAAACACAAACACAATCATACACATACATACACATGTACACATTTTTCTGTTTATTTTTTTTTTACACTTACTAAACAGTAGAAGTGCTGCTTAGTGAGCATGAAATAATGGCAGCCTTTAGGTTTTTCTGTCTGAGCTTCACGGCAGCATGATATACTTCCATGAAACAGCCGACTTGTTTTTCAGCAGCATTACTTGTATATTAATACCCTGCTAGAGAACGTTCATTCTCCAATCAGGATGCAATCTGTGGATCGCCAGTTCTCTAATGCTTAACACACACCACCTTGCTTCTCCAGACCTCTGCTGCCATTTGATATGAGCTTGCATCAGGGAAATGGCTTCCTGCTGTTATTGAATGTTTTTGCTATTTTGTCACATTTCTTTTTTTAAATACTTTCAATGAATTATTTGTGACATAGAGAAATTTGCATTTATATAAAAATAATCAAACCATATTAACAAGTTCACATTTACAAATGTTATATATTACATATATTGTATAATCAAAGCAACATTACATAAATTGTTCAATTCTTGCCCTCTATTAAACCTCATTCTTCCTCCAAACCATTTTTATGCATCGATGTTTTCAACAATTTCCATTTTCTATGTAATTTACTTCTACCCTTTTCTAAAGATCCCATTTCCTGTCCTCTTATCTCTGTTACAATATTCAGTATGTCAAGTGTAGTTGGTTTAGATTTTGATTTTCAGTTTCTAGCAATTACTCTTTTGGCAACCACCAGAATTAACTTTAACAAGGCATTACTATGTCTAGGTAGTAAAGATCCTGTATCCCACCTCAAAAAAGTAATTTCCTTAGTTACATTCATTTGCTTACCTAGTATTCCCGACAGGGTGCTCTGTAGGGATTTTTTAAAGTCTGCCAACTCAAAACTCTACAAGAACATATGTTCCCAGGTACTTCTTTCTTCCCAATTATACCTCCAACATTATTTGATCACTGCTTGGAGTATAACAATATCTATGCAAAGACTTCCAAGCAAAAATCGTAAATCTTCTAGACTTTGTTGCATATTTGGGAGCTATACATATGTCCTCCCATTGTTTCTCTGTGAATTGTTTATCTAATCTCTCTCTCCAATCTTTTCTGACTTCTTCTGATCAATTCCTATAGTTATCGTGCAATATTTTCTGTGCTCTGCTAGTTATCACTTTAACAGCAGCTTCCATTCTATTTTCAGTTAAACCTCAACCAGTGCAGGTCTTCCCTTTAGGATTCCTTTATCCCCTTCTCTTTGCCTTCCTATCAGGGATTGATATTAAAGTATAGACAGTTACTAGCCTGCATTCCAAATGCCTTCTTGGTCTCTTCCCATTCTATTACCTTTCCCTCTGTAATTAATTGCTCCCAATACCTTGGATCCTTTGCCAGCTTCCTCCAATAAATTCTATTCTTTTCTTGCCTATTCTGTGTATGCCCAATTGCAGTCATTCCTATTGGTAGAATCTCTTTTATGCACTCATTTGTTGTCTTAGCATACTTTCTGCTTCTTTATGAATATAATATTCTGTGTGACTACTACTGTTCTCCTTAAGGATCTGCTTCCAAAATCCCATTTTTTCCTTTTTACTTGAATTGGTCCCTGTTTCATCATCATCGCTTTCCACTTTGAATTATAGCTCTGTTTGTCTTATATGTAATAGCATTAACTGTGTAGCTAGCTCTAAAACATCCCTTCAAATCAGGTAATCCTAAACCTGCTTGCTCTATTGGAAGGATCAACTTATCCAACACGACTCTTGCCTTCTTCCCATCCCAAATAAAATCCTTCAGCTCTTTATTAATTACTGTCCACAACTTCTCTGGTTGATAAAAATGTCTGAGCTATGAATAAAATTAAAGGGACTAAAAATGGGAAAGGGAAAGTTATCTTTTGGCCTGCTTGTGGTGAGGAAGCTTCCCCAGACCTTTTTCAGTGTGCACACTTGGTCTATCTGCATCATCACAGCTTAGGTCCCCCCCCCCCCAGCAACTGCAACATTGCCAGATAAAACCACTGCTATGGTCCGGTTTCTCCCTACAGTTATTGCAAGCCAAGAATAACACTTTTTTAATAAGGATACCTACCAGACAAGTCTGCATAGCACACTTGGTCTACCTGCATCATCGCAGCTCAGGTTCCTCCCCCCAGCAACTGCAACATTGCCAGATAAAACCACTGCTAAGGTCCGGTTTCTCCCTACAGTTATTGCAAGCCAAGAGTAACACTTTTTAATAAGGATAACTACCAGACAAGTCTGCATAGGTGACTGGATATTTACAGTTCCTGTTATTAGCAGATGTGGCCCTTAACAGTTATGTTTTAAACATTGTGACTGGTTATTTACATTTCCTTTTACAGCACATTTGTTAATGTTACTAGTTATTTTTTAAACAATGTTTTGGCCAGCGTGCACACCTGCAAGCCCCCCCCCCCCAAGGCAACTATAGCTTTGTCTATTGCCACTGGAAGGCATAACTTAACAATATTCTTGCTGTATCTTGTCTCAAATAGATCTGCCTGCACACTGAATACTTGTAAAGTAAGGCAAGTACCATTTACTTGGTGTATTTTGTCCCCCAGATAGATTTACCTTCCTTTGTATCACTTGCACACCAAGGCCATAAAGTAGTGTTTCTGCAACTAACAGCTTACACTCCTAATTTGCTGCTTCTACCTTTTCCTTGCTTACACTTGCATGACAACTCCAAGGCTTCCACTTTTTATGCTGAGTGCTTTTCTTTGCAGTCTTCTGTGAGGGGGTGGGCCAGATCTCTACCTGCTTTTTCTGGTTGCACCTTCCCCCATTTTGTATCTCCCTCCTCCCCCATGCACATTAACTAGTGTATATTAGTGGGTCTCCTTGAGCGGCACCATTTTGAAAGTTATCTTTAGGCCTCCTTGTGGTAAGGAAGCTTCCCCAGACCCTTTTCAGTGTGCACACCTGCAAGTAAGTGCCTGCAAGTATTTAAGCTCTTCTCAAATGTTTGTGGTGCACCTGGTTTAACAGGCATGTTTATGTTTTCCAACTGAAGTACTTAGCTTACTTTATGTAGTGTAGGAATCTAACGGATGTAATGATTGCTTTTACTACAGAAACTGTTTACTGTTACATATGCTGTTATGTTTACATTAGTCTAAAGGACTAATTGAAGCTGTGACTGCTTTTACTACATAAACTGTTTGCTGTTAAATATGATTTTATGCTTACAAGGAGTTTGGCTGGAGACTTGTGTTATGTGATGCATACAATAACTACAGTGAAGTGCTACATTCTCCATACTTTCCTTACCTCTGAGCTTACCTACCTAACTACTGATTGTTCTTCACAGTCTTGCCTTCTTCCTTCTCCTTGGCTCTACCCACCCCGTTCACCGTGCGGGCTCACTCCGCTCCCCTACCCCCAATTCCTACCCACCCCCAGTGCTCCTACACTTATTTTAGCCATAAGTCCCCTTCCCCCTGTCTCTCTTATTCACATTTAACTGCCTATGCCTAGCAGGAGACATACACCCCAACCCAGGACCTAGTACCAGCAGCAATCCATCTCCCTCCATTACCATCCATACTACCAACCCTAAATACCTTAAGATCTTGACCATCAATACCCAAAGTCTAAGAAGCAAATTAGCCCACTTCCACGCTTGGCTATCCCATACCCAACCTGACATAGCAGCGGTCTCTGAGACATGGTTAAAACCCAACATTTCAGACTCTGAATTACTACCCCCTGGGTTTCAAGTACTTAGACAAGACGGCCTTAAAAAGAAGGGTGGAGGAGTAGCCTTAATCTACTCTAGCCTACTCTCCATCACTCCCTACCAAAATCCTATTCCACAGTACAACAATGCTGAACTAGTCATAGGAAATCTCAAACTAAATAACCAGCAAAGCATTTGCATTATAGCCCTCTATATCCCCCCTGGAAACAACATTAACACACTTGAGTAAATTCTTCTATGGGCCTCATATAATATCAAGCTTTAGACATACATTCTAGGAGATGTGAACATTGACTGGAACAAAATTACTGCCAATAACCCCACCATTTCAATCAGTCTATGTAATTTCACTCAACTCACAAATGCTATAACCAGACCTAGTAAAAATAACCCCCCAGGCTCCATACTGGACTGGATCCTTGTCTCCCACCCAAACAAAATCTCCCACACTGGTACCTTACCAGACTCAATCAGTGATCACTTACCAGCCTTCATCCATAGAGCAACCCCCTCCTCTCCTTATCTACACCAATATATCCATACTCAGAATCTCAGCACCTTTAACCCTACATCTTTTTCCAATTCTCTCAAACTGGTAAATTGGGACACTCTAAAAACTCTACCTCTGGACAGTACTGTCGCATTCTTCAACTCAACCTTCTTAGACACTCTTAACTCCCAAGCCCCTCCAGGAATAAAACTTATAAAAACTAATTCCGCCCCTTGGCTTAGTAAAGATACCAAAACACTCATGCAACAAAGGGACAAGACCTGGAAACTCTACCACTGTAATAGGCACCCTGACACTCTTCTTAAATATAAATAACTCTGCAACTTCGCCAAAAAACATATCATACAAGACAAAAAAACATACTATATCAAACTCCAGCCTAACCACTCCTCTAACCCCAAACAATTCTGGAACTCCATCAACTCACTTCTCAACCCAGGCACCAAAAACAACCCTTGCCCTGACACTAGTAAATCTGACCCAGAAATAGCTACTCTG
This sequence comes from Protopterus annectens, assembly GCF_019279795.1. Lineage (NCBI taxonomy): Eukaryota > Metazoa > Chordata > Ceratodontiformes > Protopteridae > Protopterus > Protopterus annectens. The sequence continues at coordinate 401,965,205 of NC_056735.1, read as the reverse complement.
TTCAACTTCTTCTTTACTAACTCTATAGCAGAACTCACTGAAACTTTCCCAAACAACACCACCTCCCCCCAAATCAAACTCTCTGCCCAACCTTCCACCCCAAACTCACCTCCCATATTCCACCTCAAACCCATTCCCACCTCATATATAAAAAAACTTCTCTCTGAGCTTAAGCCTTGCTCCAGTGCCCCTGACAATATCCCCCTCACTCTTTTTAAGAATTGCAGCAGGCAGCATCGCCATCCCCATTAGCATACTCATCAACAGATCCATACAAGAATCCTATGTCCCCAAACTGTGGTGTGCTGCCTTTATCCTACCCCTCCATAAAGGAGGCAAAAATAACATCTCCAACTTCCGACCCATAGCAATTCTCTCCCCTATTTCAAAAATTCTTGAGAAATGCATCCACCTCCAGCTCATGCCATTCATTAGACATAACCAACTCCTCACCCCAACACAACATGGGTTCCGTCCTGGCCATAGCACAATAACAGCTCTTCTCTCTGTTTTAGACATTGTAAACCATGCCAGTGACTCCAGAGAACTTGAATCCACAGTCCTCCTTGACCTCTCCAAGGCTTTCGACAGTCTCCCATACCCACCTTCTTCACCAACTTTCCAATCTTAATCTCTCACAAAACACCATTACCTGGCTCAGCAGCTACCTCTCTAACAGATCTCAGGCAGTAAAATGGAAGACTGGCACCTCAGCCTTCCTTCCCACCCCAACCGGGGTACCCCAGGGATCCATTCTTGGCCCTATGCTCTTCAATATCTTCATTAATGATTTCCATGCAGCCATTCCTAACACTAAGATAATACAGTATGCAGATGACTCAACTTTAGTTTGCTCTGCATCAAACCTCCCTGAGCTCCAAACAAATACTCAAACTGCCTTCTCAACTACTGAGAACTGGATGCTCCAAAATAACCTCTCTTTGAATGCTAGCAAATCAAAGATCCTTCTATTCTCACCCTCAAAATCTATCCACCTAGACAAAACTTCTTTCAAGATTACAAGCCTTGCCAACTCCACTGTAGAAGTTGGACGAACACCTAAAATTCAATACCCATATTCAGCTAAATATAAAGAAAACCTATCAGAAACTTGTCATGCTGTACAGAAACTCCCACTTCCTCGCCCCCTCAGCAAGACAGACCCCTCACCACTACCTTCTTACTACCTTCACTAATGTATGGTGCTCCCCTACTTAACCAACTTATCTTCCTCCATCTCTTCTAAACTAGAATCCTTTTACAATAAAATCTCAAAGTTCGCCACCACTTCCAAATACTCCACTCACCACTGTAAACCTCTCCACCAGCTGCAATGGCTAGAACTCCCAAACTTACCTTGACTACCTCCAACTATAGTCACCACTCACAAGCTTATTTTCAAACCAACTATATGCCCAGCACCAACAAACCTCTTAACGTTATACACCCCAAACAGTACTCTAAGATCAACCCACCAAAATCTAATCTCTGTTTATAAACCAAACCGACCCGCTGGTCAGCTTCTCCTATCCTTTTCCGTCGCCAAAAAATGGAATTCTCTCCCTCCATCTCTAAAAGTTTCTGAGAACTCTGAACACTTCAAAACCCAGCTGCAATCTTACCTCTCCCAAAAATGGAAATGCAATTGCATTCCACCTACCTAACCTACTTAATACATAAATACTTTATAACACCCAAAGTTTGTTCTTCTTTACACACTATTGATTAACCCTATGTACTGCCTTCATGCTAATGCTACCTCTGTACCACTCTGAGGATTTAAACCTCTGTATTAGTTTAACTTGTGCCAATATTCATGCAAAAAGAACTCATACATGCTACTGTTACTTCTATGTCATTCTCAGATTATTTAAACCTCTGTATTAATTTAACCTTGTACTACTGTTCTCAACCACTAAACATGTAAATATGCTTTACATCCTTCTCCAAGTTGCTGTTTAACATTTGTTTAGTTTTTGCTATTTTGTATGTAAAATTTGCTTAGATTGTTTCTGTTTCCAGTATGTATTGTACTTCATATTATGGAGCTTTTCTCTGTGGGCCTCCACTGAAAATGGGCTCTTTGAGCCCAGTGGACCTCCCCGGTCATCAAACTGGAAATAAATAAATAAATAAAAACATGTTTACTTATTGTATCTTGTTATCCATATCATAGGCAAAAGCTTCAGTTTCTCAGTGTTTGTATTATCTTTTGTAGTCTTTTCCCACATGTCTTTAGTTGCTGTAACAGAATCCTTTTAAATCCATATTCCTAAATACTCCATTTTATCATATCAGCATAAATATGGGTATTGCTGAACCAATTCATATGTGGGTACATACTTTATAGCTATCGCCTTTGTTTTATCTTCATTAATTTTATGGCTCAAAACCATCTCAGAATGTTCTGCAACACTGAAATGTCCTTTTCTGGTTCCAACAGGTACAAAATATCATCCACAAATAAAGGCGACTTTTCTTGAACACCGTACCAGTTTTATCCTTGAATTTCTGAATCCCTTAAGTTCTTTGCCAATGGTTCTAAATGTAATGCAAATAACAAAGAGGAAAAAAGACACCCCTGCCTGCTTCCTTTTTCAGGCACAACTTATCAGAGAGGAACCTTCTCACTTTGATTTTTTTTCCCTCTGATCCCTCATATATCTTCTTAATTAACCTGCTTATTGTATCTGGAAATGTAAATGCTTCCATTGCCCTACTTATAAAATCCCACCTTATTCTGTCGAGTGTATTCTCTGCACCGAGACCCACCAATAACAGTATTTTCTTGTATTCTGCTTCCCTCTGGATCATTATTGTTTTGTTAATGTTGTCAGATATTTTCCTCCCCTGCAGAGAAAACCTTATTGGTCAATATCTTTCAGTTTTGGCATCACCTTTGCCATTCTTTTAGCCATTATAGACATAACACTGTAGTTTAAAATTGAAAGTGGCCTATATAAAGCTGGATCAAATGGATCTTTACTGTCTTTAGGTATTACAGCCACCACTGTTTTTTTTCCAGGATGTTGGTGCCTCCCCTCCATTTAAAATAATGTTAAGCCAAACTTTCCAGATCTTTATTAATTTCTTCCCCCCACCTCCAAACTTCCACAGAAATACTATCTATTCCAGGAGACTTTCCTGTGGATTGGTTACACATTACCATTTTTATCTCATATCCTCCTGTCTTAACTGTTAGTTGTTGAGCCTTATCTACCTCAATCCTTGGTGTATTTGTCTTCCATAAATATTTCCATTTATGTTTTTTATTGATTTCCCCATTCTCTGCTTTATACCATTTTTCATTAAATTTCCAAAATATCTCTAATACCTCTAAAGGATCTGTGGCTATTATTCTTGTTATAGGCTCCCTAAGTTTGGCAACATCCTTTTCTACTTTCTGTTGCCTAGGTCATTGTGCCAAAAGTTTTTGTGCTCCTGGAGTTATCAAAACAGTTGTTTTAAGAGCAGTCTTTCTAAACGCATGCATATTATGCAGGTACTCCTTATTTTCTCTTTAGGTCTCTGTAATTACACCTGTAATAGTTCTGTGAGATTCCCTTTATTTTGTAATACTTTAATCTTTGTCAGCCCCTCTTAAGTAATTCTTATTACTTCTTAACCAGAGCTATTTTTCTTTTATTTTTTATCTTTCTGAATAACTCCCATATAACTTCTACTATTCATTCCTTAAATTCCTCTCTCTCTCTAGCATGTAGGTGGGGTAAGTGCCAGTGTCTCATCTTTATTTCATTACCCTGCATTTTTATTTTAGTAATTATTGGCCCATGAGCTGAAGTATGTATTAGAAGTGTGTCAAAGTTCAGTTTTATTTATTTATTTATTTATTTGCAGTTTGTTTTCCAGGATAGTCCATTGGGCTACAAGGAGCCCATTTTCAATGGAGTCCTGGGGAGAAAAGCTCCAAAGAAATAGTACAGGAAAAGCACAAATCCATAATATACATTTCAATTAAATGTTAAATACATATTTTGTATAGTACAAACCCATATCGGACAATTCAAATAGATGTTACATAATACAGAAATAAAAGATTTTCATCAGGAAACTTACATCAGGTTAATTCATTGTTTTTTTGTTTTTTTTTTAAGGGAATTACAATGAGGTAAGGATGTAAAACTTTAGGAGGTAGTGGCAGGCAACAAAGTCTGGAAAGTTAGGAAGAACATGTGGTAGAATTAGGTTGGATGAGAGCAAGAGCATTTCCGTTGTGAAGTAAGGTGCGAGTGCAGTGAGGTTTTAAACAAGGATAGACTGCTGGTGGTGCGGATGGGAGAAGAGAGAGAGTTCCAGAGGCATGCAAGAGAGAGAGAATTAAATGCACATGTTCCAGTGAAATATAATTTGTCAAGTGTAGTCCAGTTATATTTTTACCTTAGTAAATATGAAATTTCTCTGAGTCTCTACTACCGAAGTCACATCTTTCATACCAAATATTTTCATAAATTTCTTCATAAATCTGCCCTGTTTTGTTATATTTTCCCTTCTCGGCCTTCCAGATACATCCTCATTGTTGCAAATCAAATTCCAGTCCCTACTTGTAGGTAATATTCCCTGCTAAAAGCAAATTATTTCTTCCATTTTTTAAAGCTCCATAACAGTTTTAGGTGGAATATAAATCTATGCCAGAGTAATCCTCATCCTTTGCCAGTAGCCCTTGCTACCTCAAATCTGCCATTATTATCTTTATCCCCTCTTCTATCACTGCTGGAGCTCCTATTAATACAAGTACTCCTCTTTGCCTTTGTTCCTCATATTCTGCAGAATGTCTGTGTTGAAATCCTTTCCATATCAAATTCACATGCTCAGTTCTGTCCAAATGTGTCTCCTGTAGCATTGCTATTTTTAGTCTGCATTTCTTAATATAATTAAGCATTCTTTCCTTTTTGTATATACCTGTGAGGCCATTCACACTCAAAGATCATAAGAAAAGTGTCACCTTTATGTCAGGATGTCATTCTTCCCACCTTTTATACATGACAGCTTTTTTAAATGTCTATTTCTGGCTTTTGTGATACGTGCATCTATTAATGTTCGTCAGGTTACTCCTTTATACAAACAGCAAAACACACCACCCAACAGACAAACGAACCACTGTGAAAAATAGAAAATACTGTTCAAGCAATAAGCGTAAAAACAGTGGAGTGAAGCACGATATTATCACTCCTGTACAAACAACTCTGCAAACTAAAAATGAACAAAGCAGCTTTTAATTAGTTTAACGCTTTCACCACTACTAGAGTGGCTTCTTCAGACCATACAAAGCAGACAATAAAAATACATTTCTTATATACTCACTATATCTAAACATATTCACAGGTGCCTCTAATCATGGTATGCAGCAACGAAGTGAATTTTTTTCAAAAAACATAGTCACATATCTATGTAACTACGACAATGTTTTTAAAGCAACATACTACATTTTATTCATAAACTCCAGTGCCCTAGATCAACTTATCCACACCCCCACCAGGGGCAACAATACCCTAGACATAGTCATTACCAACATGGACCAACAGTTCCACACCTGAAGTCAACTCCTCGTTGGTCCGATCCGACCATAAGCTTATCACCCTTGATATCCACATCCCGCCCCCACCCCCCCATTAAGGAAACCACAGTAAAAAATTTCTCCAAAGCCAACTTCATGCTTCTTAAGACAGAAGTGGTGAACTTCATGGCACCCATGCAGATGGACAGTACAGTTACAGCTGCTGAATCCTACAAAAATGCACTCTATAAGCACTTACACGAGTGCATGGATCGTGCTATCCCAAACAGAACCAAGACGCTATCTCCAAAAAAAGGAAGCCAATGTGGTGGTCCCCTGCTATAAACAGACTGTACAACAGAAGAAAGAAACTGTTGCAAAAGAGAGTAAAATCACATGAGTGGAGGAGCTCCCTGGTCAGCCTCAGTAAGAAGCTGCAATCCCTTATAAGATCCTGCAAAGCTAGCTACAAAAACAAAATCGCCACTAAATCCAAGGACATCCACAAAGCATTTTATAGTTATATCAAGAATCTAGATGGCAACACCCAGATCTGCTCTGATTTACAGCACAAAGGCATGAAAATTACAGAACCAACTGATATTGCCAACATCCTGGCAGATCGGTTCAGTGCTAACTTTACCCCCCTCTCACCCCCTAAAGGGCCCGTATCTATACAGGAAGAATGCAGAGTCCCTGTAATCATAACTAAGCAGGTAAAAGCTGCACTCTCTAAAGCCAAAAACACAGCATCCATGGGACCGGACAACATCCCAGGCTGCGTTTTACATGAACTTCAAAATGAACTAGCTCCCCACTTAAGCACCATGTTCAATAATAGCTTCGCATCAGGCTTTGTGCCCACTGAATGGCGCACAGCAACAGTTATCCCACTCCAAAAAGGGGGAGCCACCACTGATCCCGGGAACTATCGACCTATTAGCCTGACGAGTCTGGTCTGCAAGGCCATGGAACGTATCATCATGGAACTCATAAACAAAGACATTGGTAACCTCCAAACTGTGGATCCCACCCAGTTCAGGTTTGTAAAAGGCAAATCATGCCTCCTGAACCTGATCGACTTCTTTGAGGCAGTCACCAAAGCCGTGGATGAGGGTAAGGTGGTTCACACAGCCTATCTTGACCTCGCCAAGGCTTTCAACACCATCCCCCATTCTGGAATTATAGCTAAACTCACTAAACTAGGTATAAATCCCTACATCACAAGATGGGTTACCAACTGGCTCAATGACAGAATCCACACTGTAAAAAAGTTGCAGACACCAAATCTGACCTCAAGGCAGTGACAAGTGGAGTGCCACAGGGTTCCATCCTGGGACCTCTCCTGTTTGGTATCTACTTCTCTGAAGTACAGGCTAACACAGAAGGCCTCTGGCTGACAAAGTTCGCAGGTGACTGCAAACTAGGAGCCATAGTCAAGTCCCCAAATGATGTGGACATCCTACAGAAGGGCCTCACTGAGACAGATGCCTGGTGTTGGAGACGTGGCCTCAAGCTTAATGCCAAAAAGTGCAGTGTCATCCCCTTTGGTAAAAACTCTGTACCCATGAGCTACCACATAGGGCAGCAATCTACGTAACATCGAATGCGTGATGAGACCTTGTGAACCAGGTGAACAGTAGTCTCTCCTTTGATAGTTACATCGCCACAGTAGTCAGGAAGTCCTTCTACGTGGGACACCATCATAAAAGGGTTCTCATCCAGGAAAAAAGAGGTCATTGTTCCCCTCTACTTGTCACTCATTAGACCCATTATAGAGTACAATGCCCCTTTTGGAATGTACCTCACAAGACATCTGTAGCAGCTGGAAAGGCCACAGAAGTACCTCACAAAGAGGATTACTGGCCTCAAACAAATGCCCTACACTGACCGCCTCAAAAAACTCCAGCTTTACTCCGTAGCATATCGCCTACTCCGAGGTGATCTCTACCTAACATATAAAGCTATGTCAAACCCAGAGCTGTTAGACATGCTACACCTAAAGAAATCCCAATCCCTCCAAGCCACACGCTCTAGGGACCTAAACCTTGTCACCACAATAAACAGGACATGCTGGAGGGATAGATTCCTGTCCCAGAGACTTCTATACTCTGGAACAAGCTACCCATCTATGTCAAGCAAAGTTTTTCCATTAGCTCTCTTCAAGAAAAATCTTGATGAGTGGATGGGAAATAGGAAATACACCCCGGGGATCACTTCTGTGTCTCTGCTGGACAGTGGCACAGGAAAATAACTTTCTTGGGTGGTGTAAGCTATGGTACATTGCTGGCTAGGCTCATGTAGGCCCTTGGGGCCGATAGCCTAGTACCTGCCTATGAAAAAAACAATAAAAACGATATGTCTATAACATTTACCCTCAGATTTCATATATAAACTCTATATATCTATCATATAATTCATTGTGTATTTCAAAACAGCATGTTTAGCAATCATCTGGCTACCCTCTTAGTTAATAAGCTTGCTCGACTTTTTAAAAAATCAATACATTGCAGCTTACGCTTGACTAATACATAAAATCCTAAATATTCCTATGAGTATCTAATATACCATAGCACAAGATATGTATGAGGTTACTGACATAGTTTCATAGTAGTGTACTAGGCTATCTGCCCTGGGGCATTTAGTCAACATGCCACTAAAGTGCCCTCTGATCGTTCATACGCACTCACTCCCATTGAAAGTAAACACTCCATTGCTCACATACTCTCCGCTGTACTTACTAGTACACCCCTGAAATCAGACTGTAAAAAATAAAAAAAATATATGCAAGAAACCTGTGTTCTAGGAACATTTCCCATAGATTAGTGGCATACTTACATAGATGTAAACATTTTGACACCAACATAAAATGATATAAGCAGCTAACATAATGTTATTCACTCACATTCATCAAATGCGACGCATATATACATTTCAAGTACATCAAGCATTTGAGTAACAGAACCGTAAGTACTAAAGGAACCAATAAGTAGGTGCTAATGCTACCATGGTGCTATGAACAGAGAATACTATGATTAGAAACAGGCATTTCTACACCAATAACTGTATCTCATTCCATTTATACAACACCAAGATATCATGTCAGCTTCATGCAAAATGTTTAAATAACTGACAAATACCTCTATCACCCGAACAACAGTACTAGTAACGCTAAGTAAAACAGTAAATAAACACTATTACTGACAGATTACTGAAATAAAGAGACAAAATTAACATCTCAGAGTTAGTGCAGAATGGCACAAAATACACTGAACCGACCGATATCGCCAACATCCTGGCAGACAGGTTCAGCGCAAACTTCACCCCCGTCTCGCCCCCAAAAGGGCCCATAAACATACCAGAAAGAATGTAGAGTCCCTGAAATCACAGACACTCAGGTTAAAACAGCCCTCTCCAAAGCCAAAAGCACAGCATCAATGGGACTGGATGGTGTCCCAGGCTGCGTCCTACACGAGCTCAAAGACGAACTAACCCCTCACCTAAAATAACTGTTCAAACTCAGCCTCTCCACAGGCTACAATAGCCATAGAGTGGCGCACAGCAATGGTTATTCCGCTCCACAAAGGTGGAGCCACAACAGACCCCGGGAACTATCGCCCTATAAGCTTAACTAGCTTGGTCTGCAAAGCTGTGGAGTGCATCATCATCATCATAGAACTCATTAACAGAGACATTGGGAACCTCCAAACACTGGACCCTACCCAGTTTGGCTTTGTTAAAGGCAGATCATGCCTCATAAACCTGGTGGACTTTTTTGAGATAGTTTCCAAAGCTATAGACGAGGGAAAGGTGGTACACACAGCCTGCCTAGACCTTGCTAAGGCCTTCGACACCATTCCCCATTCTGGTATTATACACAAGCTCACCAGCCTGGACATAAACCCCTACGTCACAAGATGGGTTGCCAACTGGCTCACGGACAGAACCCACATGGTGAGACTTGCAGGAGCTAGGTCCGACTCTAAACCGGTTACAAGTGGCGTTCCCCAGGGCTCAGTCCTAGGACCCCTCCTGTTCGGCATATACTTCTCAGAGGTACAGGCAAGCACAGGAGGACTATGGCTGACCAAGGTCACAGAAAACTGCAAACTAGGGGCTATAATTGACTCTCCAGCTGACACAGACATCCTCCAAAAGGGTCTCACTGAGATGGACACCTGGTGTCAAAATCATGGCCTCAAGCTAAATGCCAGAAAGTTGCATAGTCATCCCATTTAGAAAAAACAAAGTACCCACAAACTACCACATAGGTAGTCCCCTAAATACGGAAGATGTAATAAGGGATCTGGGGACCCAAGTAGATAGTAATCTCACCTTTGATAATCACATTGCCAAAGTGGTTAGAAAATCCTTCTACGTGGCCCACCTAATCACAAAAGGGTTCGCATCCAGATCAAAAGAGGTAATTGTGCCCCTCTACTCATCACTCATCATGGAGTACAACACCCCATTTGGGATGTACCTTACAAGACACCTGCAACAGCTGGAAAGACCACAGAAGTACCTCACTAAGAGGATCACTGGCCGCAAACATATGCCCTATGCATCTCGACTGAAGAAACTCCAGTTGTACTCTGTTGCATACCGCCTACTCAGAGGTGATCTCTGCCTGATGTACAAGGCCATGTACAACCCAGAATTGATGGACATGCTCCGCCCAAAGAAAACCTTATCCGCTCGAGCCACACGCTCTAGGGATCTAAACCTCACTACAGCAATAAATAGGACATGCTGGAGGGATAGATTCCTGTCCCAGAGACTTCCCATGCTTTGGAACAAGATCCCAATCTACATTAGGCAGAGCTCCTCTCTAACACTCTTCAAAAGAAACCTTGACGAGTGGATGGGAAACAGAAAGTTTACCTCGGGGATCACTTCAGTGGCTCTGCTGGACAGAGGCACAGGGAACTAATCTAAGGGGGCAGCAAAAGCCAACACATTCTGGCTAGGCTTATAAATGCCTTCGGGCAGATAGCCTAGTACCAACCTATGAACCTATCTATACCTGTGGCGAAATCTCAATTCATTTGTAGAACACCAAGACATGAAGGAAACTGCTTGTCCTGGGCTCTAATATTCTATATTTAGAATTGAACTGCACAACCTAACATGCTGAAATAAAGGAGCACATACATTATATGCACTGCCTATATGCCAATAAATAGGGCATAAAACTAATAGCTGTTGATGCTGTAACAGGAAACTCATTACATTGATGGAAAATCGCACTTAATGTCAAATGCCCTGTGCGCTGCTTTACAAGAATAGGAATACAGAAGTTTGCATAAATGAGCACTACTATATGTACAGATATACAAGATCGTATACCAAACCTCATAAACAATTCACACATCTATTCCATATATGAGTATATCACTGGGACATATGTTCTTAGTATGGAATCATGCAAAGCCTTGTATCTAACCTACTACACTGTTCACAGTTCCTCTCATTATATTTCCTGTCACCAGTCCCCACATTCATACTTCTCAATATGTCTCTATACCAAGGGACTTATAATTGTTTTATGCTTAATATCCCAAGTCGGTGCATCCCTGTCATAGTCCCATCAATCATTCTCAGCTATTTCAAGCATTGCATCCTCATGGTCTGGGTAATCCCCTGGCATCCAAGACAGGCTTAATGGAAACTCTGCCATTAAGACCATATCCTTTGTCTGCTCTTAATTTATGAATCCATCTAAGTTCAGATCTTTCAGTTCTGTTGTTCTTCTTCTTTCACTGTTGTGGTCATCACATGTGGATTATCTGCTTGCAGTAGCCCTCAGTAGGCCTGATTATTAAAGTCTTGGGTCCTGCGTTGGTTGCTGTCTCATCTTCCATGACGTCAGGTAGTCAGGGGTATAAAGTATGCAGCCGACGCCATTACACCAGTCTTTCTTGCCATGCTGTGCCCGAAGCAGAAGCAGTTCGCAAGTGCCGGTCTGCCGACACCTGAAATTTTCATTTTCGAGTTTCAGAACCGAAGTTTCCAACTTAAGCTAAGAACCCTGTTGGGGAAACCTTTTCTTGCTCTAAACCGATGTCAGTAAAAGTCAATAATTGTATTTCTTGTGGAAAGCAAATACCTCATAAAGAATTTTATTCGTACTGTATGCCTTGTCTAGGCCTTGACCACGACCTACCTCACTGTCGATTTTGTGCCTTATTTAAGCAACGAACTATTTGTCATCTGTATATTTACGCATCTAAATATTTTGGTACTGGGTTCAGTTATCCAGATATGTCTTCGGTAAGCCATCCAACTAACAACATTCTGAAAAAACAGAAAGATAAAGACAGACACAGGCCGTCTAGGTCCAAAGCTGCCGACGACGCTTCTCCTAAGCCAGTCGCCAGTTCACCGGTACTCAGTGAGATGCTTTCACAGCCCCTGATACCCGCTACTTCAGATTCGCAGGCCTCTACTGAGACCCATTCGGAGTCCGGTATGCCTCGACATGCTTCAACTGTGGAACCTGTGGATTTCTCTACCTTGGATGGGTCCGGAGCGGCTGTGCAGGCACCGGCTTCTGAGGGTGTATTCAGGCCTACTGACTTGCTATTAAACCAACGCAATCTTCTTCTTCAAGGCCTAAAACTCTAACCATGCCTAGAAAACTGGTGCTCAGACCACATGGTCAGGCTTCTATGCCTAAAAAACAAATGATAAGAATGGCTGAAGACCTTTTTACTTTAATCAGGGGAAGCCAACCTTCCCCCTCTAAGAGACTTAGGACTGAATTTGCTTATGATACTTCTGACCAGGATTCTGAAATTTCTGTTTCCTCTGATGACCAGGATTTACCCTTATCTACCTATGAGGATTCTGATGCAGAGGACTCTATTCCCTCTGCCCCCCACACACACCAAGAGGATTTCTCTTTTGGTAAAATCTTGCATACTTTTAGGGAGCATTTTCATTGGGAAAGCCAGGATTACTCTGATTCTAAAAAGAGGCTTAGGGATTTCTTACTCCTGCCCCAGCACAGGCCTTTAGCTATCCCTCCTGTACTAGACATTGTTGATGATGCCTTTTCGGAATCTAGCTTGGCCCCTGACTCTTTACCTCCTGTTCCCAGAAAACCTGACCGATATTACAGGGTTCCTGACTCTCACAAGTTCATTTTTAAAAATCCTACTGCAGATCCTGAGACCATTTCACAGGGACCTAAGGGCATTAAGGCTACTACTGCCAAAAATCCTACACCCTCTGATAGAGACTCCAGGGCGCTGGATAGATGGGGTAAAAAGGTATACACTTCTGCAATCCTGGCCATTAGGGCCTTAAATTTCCAGTTTCATATGTTAAAGTATCAGTAGCATATTATTGGATTGCTTAAACAGAAAATGATGTTGATTCCTGGCTGTGCTGAAAATAAGGATTTGCAGGATTTAATGCATTCTGCTGAACAGGTTGGAAAACATACTTTGCAGTGTGGTTTTGATTCACTAGAGGCATATTGCAAGGCTACTGTCACTGGGTCTGTACTTAGAAGGCATGCTTGGCTTAAGGAGCAATCCTTGCCAGATCATGTTAAAGCTAAATTGCTGGATGCTCCCTTAAATCAGAACTGCCTTTTTGGCAACAAAGCAGAAGTTCTTAAAAAGATGGAGGAAAAAGCTAAATCTATGCAAACTGTTAGATTTCCTATAAGTACAGCCTCCAAGATTTAGTAGGCATTGGCCCTCTAAGAATTGGTCCTTTCCTGCCTCTTGTAGGCCTTCTCAGCCCAAACCCAGAACCAGCAGAACACTCAAGCTTCAGTCCCAGGGTACGCACAGGACTAAGCAGTGCGGGGCTCCCACTTCCAAATCAGGGAGTAGTAAGACTCCCCCTATGGTAAACTGTCTCGATGACTTAACTTTAAAACTTCCAAGCACTTCTCCAACTGACTGCTCCTTTAGAGGGAAAAGATTGCTCTGCAGGCAAAAAACTGGGAACTCGTTACCTAGGACAAATGGGTTTTTAATATAGTTTCCCAAGGATACAGATTTCACTTCCACACGTTAACAAACCCCAAACGGTTAGCCAGATCTACCCCCAAATCAGTGGGCAGAGGCTCAAAAGCAAGTACTCTCTCTCTTAAGCATAAAGGCTATTCAAACTGTACCAGAAGAGGAAAAGGGGCAAGGTTTCTACTCAAGACTTTTCCTGGTACCCAGAAAAGACAACTCATGGCGTCCTATCTGGGACCTTTCTATCTTAAACACCTTTTTGGTGATTCCAAAATTCAAGATGCTATCTCTTTACTAGTTGCTTCCTATGCTAGGCAAAGATGCCTGGTTGGCAACACTGGATTTAAAGGAAGCCTACCTGCACATCCCAATTAGGGAATCTTGCAGAACATACCTATGCTTCAAAGCAGGCTACATGCAATATCAGTTCTCTGCACTGCTCTTTGGCTTATTTACTGCGCCCAGGGTATTCACAAAGTGCCTAGCTTCAGTCATTGCATTTTGCAGGCAAAGAAATATTCAAATACACCCATACCTGGATGATTGTCTAATTCAGGCAGAAAGCCAGGACATACTTTTGAATCATCTGGCATTTGTACAGAAGGTACTAACTTGTCTGGGGTACACCATAAACGAAAGTAAATCACATCTGGTACCCTGTCAACAAATTATATTCCTGGGAGCAAGCTTGAACACAACTTCCCAGATGGCTTTCCTCACGCCAGAGAAACAAATTAGTCTGAAAGCTTACTTCAAACTAGTGGCCACAAAAGCCCTGTTATCTGCAAGACAAATACTGCAAGCCTTGGGGTTCATGGCTTCCTGCATTTTACTAATTCCACATGCAAGACTATATATAAGGAAACTACAATGGTATCTAAAAAACCTATGGTGTCAACATTCTCCGGATCTAGAAGCAATGATTCCTATCATACCTTGTCTATGGTTAGAATTCTTTTGATGGGCAGAGGCCTGCCACCAAAACAAGGGACTACCATTCACTCTACCCCCTGCCACCCAAACCCTAACAGACGCATCAGACTATGCATGGAGGGCTCACCTAGCAGGGAAGTGCATTCAGGGCAAATGGAACCCAAGTCAAATGCATCTGCATATCAATCAAAAAGAAATGTTAGCTGTACAGAATGCAATGACAGCCTTCAAGGACCACATTTCTTCCAGGACAATTAATGGTAAAGACAGACACCATTGTTATGTGGTACATAAACAAGCAGGGGGTACCCATTCTTACCCCCTCTGCAGACTAGCCATGGCCCTGTGGAACACAGCCTTGAGCTACCAAGTACATCAACAGGCTCAATTCCTGCCAGGAAAACTAAATAAACTGGCAGAAGAACTAAGCAGAAATCTCATGGACCCACAATAGTGGAAACTGGAACCAAAGACTTTCAACATGTTGATAGACAAATGGGGGAGCCCAGATATAGACCTGTTTGCCTCCCCCAGAACCACCAATTGGACAACTTCTGCACAAGGACTCCCCACAAACAAGCTTGGAAAGTGGATGCTCTGTCCTTCAGCTGGAAAAATCTGTCAGTTTATGCCTTTCCTCCTCTTCCTGTCCTCTCCAAAGTACTACTAAAGATCAAACAGGACAAACTAAGGATGATACTGATTGCACCAGACTGGCCACGCCAACACTGGTACCCTCTCTTGCACAGTGTCACTGCTAGCCCCATGGCACCTGCCTCAGACCCCTACCCTGCTTTTACAACAGGAGAGCCAGATTCTGCACCCCCAGCTTCAAACCCTGAACCTGGCAGCCTGGCTAATTACCTAATCTCTCTGTTACCACCCTTCAGTAAACAAGTGTTGGATGTCATTTTGCAGGCAAGGAGGCCTAGTACTAAAAAATCTTATGCTGAAAAATGGAAAAGATTCTGTGCCTGGAACCAAACTCAAGGGATGGGCCACAGCAGCGCCCAATTTAACTCAGATTCTTCAATACCTAACTGAGATGCTTCACAAGGGCCTTTCCTTTTCCTCCATCAAAATTCACGCTTCATGTATTTCGGCTCATTACAACACAGAACCCACCCCTCTTTTCTCACCCACTGCTCAAGCAGTTCCTCAGAGGGGCCAAAAACTTAAGACCACCCAGGAGAGGCCCAACTCCAGCCTGGGACCTTAACTTTGTATTGGAAAAAACTCATTCTTCCTCCTTTTGAGGCAACTGCAAGTGCAGAGTTAAAATTCCTTTATTGGAAAACCGCTTTCCTTTTAGCAATCACTTCAGCAAGAAGGGTATCTGAATTACAGGCCCTTATGGCAGTGGAGCCTTTCATCATCTTTCATGCAGACAGGGTGTCCCTCAGGACCAATCCCTCCTTCATGCCCAAGGTGATATCCAGTGTGGCTCTTAATCAATCCATTCATTTGCCAACCTTCTTTTCTAATCCACAGAACAAATGGGAACAGATACTACACTCCTTAGATGTGCACAGACAACTTAGATTTTACTTGGACAGGACTAAATCTCAATGTTAATCTGAACAACTGCTGGTGGCATTTGCTGCAGGGGCAGAGGGGAAGGCTATTTCAAAGCAAACCATTTCTAAATGGATAGGCCATTGAATTCGTTTCTGCTATAAGCACCATGGAAAACCTGTCCCACAGGGGATTAGACCCTATTCAACCAGGGCTGCATTTACCTCTACAGCCTTTCTCAGAGGTGTCCCTACCAGAGACATCCTAGAAGCTGCTACCTGGAGTTCTGTACTTACTTTCACCAAACATTACCATTTGCCAATTTTCTCTAAATCCAGAGCTGGCTTTGCCACTCCAGTCTTGCGGGGCCTTATAGCTGGTCCTAATGCTATCTAAATTCCTCCTCCCATCCTTAGCTTTGGGAATCTACCCAAATGTGATGACTGCAACAGTGAAACACAAAGAACATAGTATAGTTGTGTACACTTACCATAAATGTAGATGTTCGAGTGTATTCACTGTTGCAGTCCTGGTTACCCTCCCTCCAGCCCCCTTTTGGCTGTACCTCTGCTCTCCTTTACTATGTTTAAAAGTTTTATATAATTGCTTCCCATTAGGGGGGGCACCTGACATGTGGGGCAAGAAAAACTGATGTAATGACGTCGGCCGCATGCTTTATACCCCTGACTACCTGACATCATGGAAGATGAGACAGCAACTGACGCAGGACCCAAGACTTTGATAATCAGGCTGACTGAGGGCTACTGCAAGCAGATAATCCAAATGTGATGACTGCAACAGTGAATACACTCTAACATCTACGTTTATGGTAAGTGTACACAACTGTACTTTTTTTTTATGTCCCCCATTCTAATACTCACATCAACCCTGTCTAACACCGAGAACAAAAACTGATGGATCTGATTGGTTCTCTGTGAATATCTGGACAAGGCACTCAGGCCATTCTGCAATCTAATGCTACTATTGTTTCCTAATTCTTTCTCATAGGGTGCAATATGTCATTCCCACATAAAAGTGGGAGCAGCAGTCGCAACTGGCCAGATAAATAACATTTCTTGTATCACAACTTGCCTTCACTTCCAACTTGAAATGTTGGCCTGTTTCTGGATGGATAAAACAGTCACCTAATCTAATATTTATACATTAGTTACAGTGGCCACAGGGAGTGGTCCCACTCCTCAAATCTACCCCACCATCCATTTTAGGATAACACAGCATCCGCTTAAGGTTCTTCCTGTTCACCTACTATCTTCTTGATCTTATCCGTCATTAGCAGAGGCCAGTGTCTACCAATAATATCCCTCACCACCTTCCAAACATCCCTAGTTTAAGCCAGGTGTACATGAACTCCCCCTTTGTCATATGCAGTCCTTGTCTGGTTCGAATTGTTGTCTGTAGGCCTAGATGAAAAATAGGGTCGGGCCCTATCCCTTCTCATCTCTTTCACTTCTTTAAACGTGTTCTCAATATGTTGTCGATCATAACCCCTCTAAGTGAAATTATCACCTAGCATTGCTAGTTCTTGTTCAAACACATCATCTACATTATTTAATCTCGAAACGCGCATCCCTTGGCCTTTTATCAAATTATTAAAAATATGCCTGGGGTGCATACTAGACCTATTCAGGAATGTATTCCTATGACATTCTTTCCTATATACACTAGTACTATTTTTTCTACCACTTGACTTGACTATTTTAACGTCCAAGTACTCAATCTGGTCACACGAATAATGTGACATAAACTTTAGAAAATCAGTACTATTATGTAACTGTTCAATGAACTGATTAATCATCGCTGCTTCACCTGCCCAAACAATAAGTACATCATCCACAAACAGATGATACAACAAAACTTTCTGCTTAAGTATTTGGCTTTCAAACACATATTCCATCTCTCACCAACACTGCATTGGTGTAGCTATTGACACAACTAGGGCCCATAGCTACGCCATCTCGTTGAAGATAGTATGCATCCCCAAACACAAAAACATTATTCTCTAATATTATCTTCATAAAGTAACATACGAGATCTATTAACAAGATGTCATATTGGCTATAAGTCACTAGAAACTTCCTTAAATACTCTAGGCCCTGCTCATTGGGTATGACCGTAAAAAGGGATACTATATCAAGTGTCACAAACGAGAATTCCCTGGCTGTCCATATTTTCAGAAAACAAATATAGATCCTGTAACAGCTGCTTAGTATCTTTCAAAACTACTTCAGTCTGGTCCAGGATAGGCCTAACTTGTCTCTCAGCAAACATGGAGAGAGGTTCAGTCATCCAAACCCTTCCCGACATAATAGGTCTGAAGGGTGGATTGACTGAATCCTTGTGAATTTTAGGCATACCTTGTAATGATGGAACAGGGTGAATAACTTCCAAATAATTTTTAAATTCCAGTGTGATATTAAACGAGGTAAGACAGTCATTCAGTCTCAGGCGTATATCCCTAATAATACTCTCTACTTGTATATGATTAAGTATTATGTATATGATTAAGTATTCTGTATGTCTTACGATCTGCAAACATGCTTTTCATAGATTCTACATAAAAGTCCCTATCCATTATAACTGTCATGCCTCCTTTATCCTCTGGACGTAGCACTATCTGACTATCTGCTTATAATAACCTTAGTGCTGTACCCTCATCCCTGGTCATATTATAATAGGTCGAGCCCCTTCGCTCATTTAGGAATGCCTCATAGATTTAATCTTCACAAATCTTACTAAACGCATCTAAAATGGGGCAGTTAATGGGTATATAACTACTATATTTCCTAAAAGACTCATTGATGATAGAGCTTGCTGGCTCATTAGAAAAACATATTCTAAGCATGACATTCCTCGCAAACAGTTTCATGTCAGTAAGTGTGCCCAATAAGTCAGAACTCTGTGCTGGTATAAATGACAGTTCTTTGTTAATGACAGGTTCTTCTTTCTTTGTTAATACCCTCTTAGAAATATTCCATATTAACGACCTGTTTGACTCCACATCTTTTTTATAGTTGGATAGTCCCCTGATTGAAACTGTTGCTTCCTCTTCATTCTCACATGACTCCTCAGTCTCTGCTGTTCTCTCCCTCTCTCCTGTCAAATGGGTAAGGGAAGTTTCATAAAAACCTGGGCTGAGGCCTCAACATTGTTTCATCTACGCACTACTCCTTGTGCAGGTGGTATCTGTCATCACCTCTATTGGTTGACTCTCAGAGTTAGGTACAGGAATATAGGTCGCAGTCTGTATATCAAGCACAGTAGAGGTCTCCCCCAGCAAAACTTGTGGAGGTGGACTGTGTTTAGATGTAGATGCTGTATTATTCTCATTATTCATGTCTTTCCTCAATTCTCTCACTTCAGTGTTATCAACTTGCACTGTTGACTGATTGGAACTATCAGATGTTAAGTTGTCTATCTCGCCTTTGTTCTTGCTGGTTGGGATCGGAGCCGATCCTCGGCTCCAACTCGGCCATCTTGTATAGCGATAGCTACCCAGATCTCGTTTGTCGCTTCAGCTGCGAGGTGTCGATGTTCTTCATCTCACATTGCTGCAGTCCTAACACTTGGGTAGTCCGCTGTCCACGGTCGGCCCGAATATCAAAGTATAAGGCTGACGTCGGTCAGGGCGCATTTAACTGACGTCAGGACGTCAGGGTACAAATGCGCATGACCGGCGTCATATCCTCAGCCTTTTTTGCCGCATGGTCCGATGCAGAAGCAGCATTGCAAGTGCCGGTTGGCGTTCTGAGATTTTTCTATTTAGAAGTTTCAGACCGAGTTCAAAGTTGGCTAAGTACCCGTTGGGAATATTTTTGTTTTTCTTGCCTCAGTCATTTACCGGATGTCAGAAAAGTTAATTGCGTTTCTTGTGGGAAACAGATACCGCATAGAGATTATCATACTTTGTGTATTCCTTGCTTAGGGCCTGAGCACGGCGTTGTTGGCTGTCGCTCTTGTGCTAGATTTAATAAACGCACTATAAAGAGAAGGTTGGATTGTGCTAGGTTAGTCTTTGGGAAGCGGTGCAATTATAAAATGCCGTCGGATGCTCCGACGCCCGCTTCCTTGAAGAAGCGCAAGGACAAGTCAGTTCAGCCTAGGCTAGAAGAACCGTCTGTAACGGACGCCGGTTCTTTAGAGGTGTCGGTAGAGCGGTGGCTCCACCGGAGATTTCTTTGTGTTCACAGAGTGAAACTTTATTATTGCAAGATGTGGCCTCTCAGGAGGCAAGTCAGGCTGAGGGGGCTTCTCAGGTTACTATACTCCCCTCCCTTCCTAAGGTGGTTAGGCCCTCTCCTTCTGTTACTAAGGCTTCTCCCAGGGGCAGGCCAGGTTTAGCTTCAGTTGGTGTTACCCCTAGCTCTTCAGGTACTATGCCCAAGAAGCATATGCTTAAAATGGCAGAAGATTTGATTACTTTGATTAGGGGTTCTATGCCCCCTCCTGCTAAGAGACCTAGGGTGGAGCCTGAGCTGGGGGGTTTTGAGCAAGCTTCAGATGTTTCAGAGTCTTCAGCTGAAGACTTGCAGGAGTACTCTCCTTATTCTGATTCTGATGTGGATGATTCTACTCCTTCTGCTACTCCTCCTGAGGATTTTTCTTTTTCTGAAACTCTTCATTCCATGAGGGAGCATTTTAAGTGGGAAGGTCAGGACTTCTCTGATTCCAGGAAAAGGCTTAGGGAATTTCTGTTTTTACCCCAGCATAGGCCTTTGGCTATACCTCCTGTTTTGGATGTAGTGGAAGATGTTTTTACAGAGGCTTCTTTTAATCCTGATTCTTTACCTCCTGCTCCTGTTAAACCGGATAGGTATTACAGGGTGCCTGACGTTCACAAGTATCTGTTTAAAAGTCCTAGGGCAGACCCAGAAACTGTTAGCCAGGGGCCTAAGGGTGTTAAGGCTTCTGTTGTTAAGAATCCGGTTCCTACAGATAAGGAGGCTAGGGCCTTGGATAGATGGGGAAAGAAAGTTTATACTTCTTCCACTCTTGCTGTAAGGGCTCTGAATTGCCAGTTTCACATGTTGAAATACCAAAACTATCTCCTTTCACAATTGAAGTCTAAGGTTGATGCTCTGGCAGTTGGTTTTGATTGTAAAGAGTTGCAAGATTTAGTCCATGTTTCTGAACAGATGGGTAAGCATTCTTTGCAATGTGGTTTTGATGCTGTACAGGCCTCGTCTAGGGTGGCTGCCACTGGGACTGTTCTTCACAGGCACGCCTGGCTGAGGGATCAGAATTTGTCTGAACATGTTAAAACAAGGATTTTAGATGCTCCTTTACAATCTGACGTGTTGTTTGGGCCTCCTGTTGAGACAGTCTTAAAGAAAATGGAAGACAAGGCTAAGTCTATGCAGACTGTTAAAGATTTTTTGCAAGTCCAGCCTCCAAAGTTTAGTAGAAATTGGCCTACTAAGGGGTGGACGTATCCTTCTTATGATTCCCAGTCTAGGGGTAGATCTAGACGTGGTAAGGGCAGAGCTCAGGGCTCTTTCCGGCCTAGAACAGGGAGTTCTCCTGCACAGGCTTCGGGTGAAGGCAGGGGTCAGTCCTTTCGTAAACAGACCCAATGACCTACCTTTTCAGCTGCCAGAGCCTGCTCGTCTGGCAGCACCTTTGGAAGGAAGGTTGGCACTCTTCAAAGAAAATTGGAGTTTGATTACCCAGGACAGATGGGTATTGGATATCATACACCACGGCTACAGGTTTTATTTCCATACCTTGCCTCCTTTCAAAGGCATGCCAGACGTTCCTCCTCAACAAAGAATAGAGGCTCACAGACAGGTTTCTCTGTTGCTCCAACTAGGGGCCATACAGCCGGTCCCTCTGCCAGAAGTGGGCCTAGGATTTTATTCTCGCCTGTTCCTAGTACCGAAGAAGGGGAACACGTGGAGACCAATTTTGGATTTATCTATCCTCAACACTTATCTGGACATTCCCAAGTTCAAAATGTTGACGTTGCAGCAGCTTTTACCTCTGCTGGGCAAAGATCATTGGATGGTAACTTTGGATCTTAAGGAGGCTTACCTTCATGTTCCTATCAGACTCAGTTGCAGAAAGTATCTGCGTTTTCGAGCTGGGACTTCTCACTATCAGTTCTCTGCATTGCCCTTTGGCTTATCTACTGCGCCCAGAGTGTTCACGAAAGTTCTGGCTCCAGTGATAGCTTTCTTCAGACTAAAAGGAATACAGATCTATCCTTATTTGGACGACTGCCTGATTCTGGCTCAAGGAAAGGAAGAGCTTCCTGGTCATCTGGAGTATGTGATAGCAGTGCTAAGATGCCTAGGGTATTCTGTGAACGAAATAAAGTCCAGTCTAGTACCCTCTCAAGACATGTGCTTTCTGGGTGTGAGACTGAATACAGCAGCCCAGATGGCCTTTTAACCCCGGACAAACAAAAGAGTCTATCCCTTTACTTCCATCAACTATCTCATCAGTCCGGGCTGACTGCAAGGACAGTCCTTCAAGCCTTAGGGTTCATGGCATCTTGTATTCTGGTGCTTCCCAATGCCAAACTGCATATGAGGAAGCTACAATGGTATCTCAAAAATGTATGGACACAGCACTGCCAGGATCTGGACACTGTCATTCCAATAATACCTTGCATTCAGAAGGAATTTTTGTGGTGGGTTCAGGAATGTCACCTAAACAAGGGACTCTCTGTGACCCGGCCAGAGGCAAGTCAGATTTTAACGACAGATGCCTCAGACAAAGCTTGGGGAGCTCATCTAAATGGAAAATGGATACAAAACAAGTGGCCTGTCAAACTACAACATCTACATATCAACATGAAGGAGATGTTAGCAGTCCAGTTTGCATTAATAGCTTTCAAGGAATTCCTTCTTCCAGGACAGGTGTTGATTCTAACAGACAACACAACTGTCATGTGGTACATCAACAAGCAAGGGGGAACGCATTCTTATCCTCTATGCAGGCAAACAATGATTTTGTGGGAGACTGCTCTCAGTTTACAGCTCAATCTTCAGGCAAGGTTTCTGCCAGGAGCACAGAACTCCTTAGCAGATGTGTTGAGCAGGCAATTATGGATCCCCACGAGTGGAAATTGGATCCTCATGTATTTCAGAAATTGACAGTGTCATAGGGAACTCCAGACATAGATCTGTTCGCTTCTCCACTAAACCATCAGCTGCCAAAGTTTTGCACAAAAAGGTTTCATCCCACAGCTTGGAAAGTGGATGCTCTTTCTTTCAATTGGAGCAATCTTCATGTGTATGCCTTTCCACCTCTGCCTCTCCTCCCAAAGGTACTTCTGAAGGCCAGACAGGACAAGCCAAGGATGATTTTAATAGCTCCAGATTGGCCTCGACAGCACTGGTACCCATTACTGAGAAGTCTAGTACGGAAGCCTCCATGGCCTTTGCCTTCGATTCCACACCTGTTGTCACAGGAAGACAGCCATTTGCTCAATGTCAAACTTCGCTCTCTTCACCTCACAGCCTGGCATATTCTGTTTTGAACCATAAAAGGTCTCAACTTCCACAACAAGTTTTGAATGTGATTTTGGAAGCTAGAAGGCCTAGTACAAGGAAAGTGTACGCAGATAAATGGAAGAGATTTTTATTTTGGAGTGCAGCAAAGGATTTTGATGTTTCTGAGCCTAATTTAAGTGTGACTCTTCAATATCTTCCTGAGTTACTGGACAAAGGTTTGTCCTTCTCTTCTATTAAAGTTCATGCTGCAGCAATTTCGGCTCACTATGATTGCGACCCGCCATTGTTTTCTCATCCTTTGTTCAAGCAATTTCTCAGAGGGGCAAAGAATATCAGACCCCCACGAAGAGCTCCTACTCCTGCTTGGGTTCTCAATTTTGTGTTGGAGAAACTCACTCTACAACCTTTTGAGCCTGCAGCTACTGCTGAGTTGAAATATTTATCATGGAAGACTGCTTTTTATTGGCCATTACCTCTGCAAGAAGGGTTTCTGAATTGCAGGCCCTTATGGCAGTTGAGCCTTTCTTGATTTTCCATAAGGATAGGGTATCATTACGTACTAATCCTTCCTTTATGCCTAAGGTGGTTTCTAGTGTGGCTTTAAACCAGACTATTCATTTGCCTACTTTTTATGCAAATCCCCAAAATAAAGGGGAAAAGATTTTGCACACTTTGGATGTACACAGGCAGTTGCGTTATTATTTGGACAGAACTAAAGGGTTCAGGCAGTCTCAGCAGTTGTTTGTTTCTTTTGCTTTGAGTTCTCAGGGCAAGCCTGTGTCAAAACAAACTATTTCTAAATGGATTGGGTTTTGCATTGCTTTCTGTTATTCCCATCATGGCAAGGAGGTTCCAGCTGGGATTAGGCCTCATTCCACTAGGGCTACTGCCACTTCCACAGCTTTTTTAAGGGGAGTGGCAACCAAAGATATTTTAGAGGCAGCTACTTGGAGTTCTGTGCATACCTTCTCTAGGCATTATCACCTGCCACTTTACTCTAAGTCCAGGGCTGGTTTTGCCACTGCGGTTTTGCAGGGCATTTTGGCAGCTCCTGCTTCCTTATAGTTAGCCATCCTCCCTTATCTCTGCTTTGGGATTCTACCCAAGTGTTAGGACTGCAGCAATGTGAGATGAAGAACATAGTACAGTTTTGTACCTACCATAAATGTAGATGTTCAAGATCCACATTGCTGCAGTCCAATTTGCCCTCCCTCCTTCCCCTCTGTGCTTGGAGGTGGTTGTGTGGGTTGGGTTGTACATATTGTCTGTATTATATCTATTGTACATATAGTTAGTGCAAGGGTGGTTGGTTATTTGTTTGCTGTCTTTTGGTTTTGACCTTTCTTTTTAAGGTCTTCTGACATCTGGGGCAAGAAAAGACTGAGGATATGACGCCGGTCATGCGCATTTGTACCCTGACGTCCTGACGTCAGTTAAATGTGCCCTGACCGACGTCAGCCTTATACTTTGATATTCGGGCCGACCGTGGACAGCGGACTACCCAAGTGTTAGGACTGCAGCAATGTGGATCTTCGAACATCTACATTTATGGTAGGTACAAAACTGTACTTTTTTCTGGCTCAGGCTCGTATAAAGTTTTTTTGTTTAACTTTCTTACTCTAGAATTTTATATTTTCAGTGTTTTATTGTTAACGATTAGTCTTGTTTTTTGTGATAGCTAGTGTTTAGTTGTAGTATCCCTTCCTTTCCTTGTAGAACCCGTTTAACTTAGAGAGTTGTCCCCCCCATCCTCTTCATGTCAGGCTAGCCGTTTAAGTTAGAGGCTTTCCTATTAAAAAAAAAAAAAAAAAAAAAACCTTTAGCTATAGTCTTGTAGTACAGTGTGTTTTTTGTGTAGACTGTATTTTGCTTTGGTAGCTGCTGTTGTATTTGTTGTTTCCTTCTTTCAGGATGTCAAAGGAATCCAAAGTGTCTGGATTCAAGAAGTGTGACTCATGCTGTCAGAAAATGTCTCTGACAGATGGGCACACTTCTTGCGTCTATTGTTTAGGTGCTGTGCGCCTGAAGGACTCTTGTTCTATCTGCCATGCCTTTAGTCCAAGAGTCCTGCAGGAGCGTAAGAATAAGCTTATTCTTAGGGGTCTTTTAAAACCCCAGGATTCACCGGCCAAGAGCTATCAGCCTGTGAAATCCCCTAAATCTACCAAACCGTCGACTCCAAGTTCGGAGCCGTCCTCTGTTTAAAATCTACCTTCTACTTTGGTTCCGGCTGGCACAGATAAGACTATCTCCCCATTGGCTCCATCAGAAACTTCGGAGCCTTCGCAGAGCCACAAGATGCTGAGGTCCCCTTCACTGGAATCTGTGCATTCAGCTCCTCGGTCTCCTTTGCTTCAGAGTGAGCGCAGTCACCGTTCCTCTCACTCCTCTCGATCCTCTAGGCTGTCGGATCACAATTTGGAGAGAGTGGTCAGTAGGTTGCTAAAGTCGCAGGCACTTGCCAAGATGTTGTCCAGACCTGCTCAACAGGTGTCTGCTCCATCCACTTCTATCGATGTTCCTCCTCTGACTCCAGTGAGTTCAGAGCCAGAGTTCGTTGGGGTTCGAGTAGTGGAACTGTCGGCTCCGATAACTCTATCTCCTTCGGTTCTGACATCTGCTCCGATCCCCTCGGTGGTGCCGTCCGTCGAAGGATCTGGGCGCCAGGGTTTCCTCGTTGGCTCTGAGGGGGGCGAGTGGCATCGGACCTTTGTCCAACCCCGTTTTCCCTCTTGGAGCTTCGGCGCAGGTGAGCTCTGCTCCTACATCGGCCTCAGAGCCGTCTACCTCGGTGCGGAGAAAGATTCCAATTTCCTCAGAACCGGCACTTTCTCTGCATCGTGGCAGGGAAGCCTTCGATGTCATGAGGAGTGTGCTGGCCACTGAGTCAGCTCCACTATCGGCCCCACCGGCTTCATCCCCTGTAGTGCCTGTGCCAACCTCTATTCCTCCTCCAGACCCCAAGCGTAGGGAACCGGCGCTCCAGGGCACCCCATTGGGTGTTTCCTCTTCTTCCGAGACCTCCCCTGATCATTCAGAGGAGCCCCCTCATAAGAAGATGTGCAAGAGGAAGCACATTGACTCCCCTGAGTCTGTCAATTCTGATACAGACTTAGATGATTCAGAAGGGTCCCCGAGATTCCCCCTCTGAAGATGTTTCCTTCTTGGACATCTTAGAAATGCTTAAGCAGAGGGGGAACTGGAATCCCCTAACCCTACCGAGGATGAGTCTGTATTTCTGGATGCTTTCGGTTCCCGACCTTCCACCTCCTGGGTTTCTCCGCCTTTCGATCCACTTATGGCAGTGGTGGCTCGAAAGGCTTGGTCAGCTCTGGATACAGTGGAACCAACTCCGAGGAGACCTGGCAAATTCATCACAGCACCCCAGGATAAGCAGTTCCTTACCAAAGGTGTTCCTGTTGATGCCATGGTGGTAGCAGCAGCCACCATAAAAGAGTTAGCGGAGACCTGTTCATCTATCCATCCTCCTGACAAGGAGTTGGACAGATACGGGAAGCAAATGTTTGCTTTAGCGACCTTTTCTATGAGGTCATTGAACTACTTATGTCATTTTACCCAGCTTCAGAGGGATCTCCTTAAAGAGCTCGGAGATACCCTTCAAGATCCATCAGCTGAGGGGGCTCAAGCTAAAGTAGCTTCCCAGCTGGCGACACTTAATTCTGTAGTTAACTCCTCCATGAGGCTCATTTTCTATGCAGCCGATGGTGCGAGTAGAGCCACAGGTACGGGTGTGGCCCTTAGGAGGCATGCATGGATGCGGCTGTGTAATTTTGCGGAACCCTTTCGAGCGTCATTCACCAACACCCCCTTTGATGGTTCCTTTCTTTTTGGACCACAGGTGAAAGACACTTTGACTAGGTGTGAGCAAGAAGGCAAGACTCTTATCTGCTGAGGGAGTCTGTTTTTCTACTCCTTCTAGGCCGTACCCCAAAGGTCAGAAGAGTGGCAAAATGTGGTTCCAAAAATCCCAGGGAGCCTTGCCTGACACACGTAGAGATTTTTCCTCCAAGGGCAGAGGGGGAAACCATAACAATAGACGCCGCCCTCATGGCAGAGGGGTTCCCAGAACCAGGGCAACAGAGAATCTTTCTCTGATAAGCCCTTTCAGCATCCCTGAAGGGTTGCCCGGCTGCTCACCCCTGGAGGCAGTTGGGGGAAGACTTTCACTGTACCCAAAAGCCTGGCAAAATTTAACGCAAGACAGATGGGTACAGTCCATTATATCCGGAGGTTACAAAATTCCCTTCTGTCAACCCCCCTTACCGTCAAGGAAATCTCTTCCAGATGTTCCACCCAATCTGAAGGACCAAGCAGTAATAGAAGTTTCAAAACTGCTAGAAAAAAAGAGTCATCCAGGAAGTCCCGGTAGACCAGCACGGATCCGGAATTTACTCAAGATTCTTTTTGGTACCAAAAAAGACAGGGGACTGGAGACCTACTCAGGATCTCAGCAGACTAAACCGGTCTGTACAAAGAACAAAGGGTCACGGTACAGTCCATTCTACCCTTTCTGGGTCAGGACAATTGGATGTGCTCGATAGATCTTCAGGACGCGTACTACCATATCAAGATGGACAGGCGCTCCAGGAGATTTCTTCGCTTCCAGCTGTGAGCCAGTCATTACCAGTTCAGTGCTCTGCCCTTTGGTCTCACCACAGCCCCCAGGGTGTTCACCAAATGTATGGCAGTGGTCACGGCTCACCTGAGACGTCGAGGATTCCAGGTGTTTCCATATCTAGACGACTGGCTCCTCACTGCTACTACCAGGCATCAACTTCTACAAGCCAGGGACTACACAATCACAATCTGTTCCCAGCTAGGCATTACAATAAACTTTGAAAAATCTGTCTTGTTGCCCTGTCAATCTATCACCTACATAGGAGCAGACTTAGACACAAAGAACATGTTCGCAAGGCTACCGCCAGAAAGGGTGTCTAAAATTCACCAGCAAGTACAAATTCTAATGCAGAGCAAAAGAATCCAAGTCAGGTTCATCCTTCAAACTCTGGGCTCCATAGCAGCAGTCATTCTTCTAATCCCACTGGCCCGCTTTCACATGAGGATCCTTCGGTGGCTTCTGTTCACATAGTGGTTTTTCCAACAGCTGCCCATGTCTCACATGATCATGATTACAGAAGCATGCAAAAGGCACCTTTCCTGGTGGATGGTCTCCCCACTAGTGACTCAGGGCAGACCCTTCATTCAGCTCCCTCTGGTAGCCACAGTGACCACAGATGCCTCCCTGATAGGGTGGGGTGGGGGGGGCATTATCAGGGCAGGACAGTCCAAGGCACTTGGCAGCCTCACGAGTACCATCTGCACATAAACGTCCTAGAAATGAGAGACGTGCTCCTAGCGTTGCAAGCCCTTCAGGACTCTCTTCCTTCTGGGACCATTGCAATTCAAACAGACAACATGTCAGTGGTGTGGTACATCAACAAGCAGGGCGGAACCAGGTCCTACCCCCTGTGTCAAGAAGCACTCAGACTGTGGCAGTGGGTGATTTCCTCCCAACGTTTTCTGATTGCGACGCACATCCCTGGGAGGTCCAACGTCATAGGGGACAGGCTCAGCAGAGCTATCCTCATGCCTCACGAGTGGTCTCTGAATTAGGAAGTTGCAGATCTTATCTTCCACAAATGGGGACAGCCTTGCTGCGATCTTTTTGCCACCCCCTTCAACAGCAAATGCAGCAACTACTTCTCCCTTCTTCCGCTTCCAGGTCACTCACCCAGAGACGCTGTAGTCCACGATTGGCCTCAGGGACTTATTTATGCCTTTCCTCCGATTCCAAAACTCATACAGAAAGCAATATAGTTGGGTTGAAAAATGATCCTCATTGCCCCCTACTGGCCTTAACAGATATGGTTCCCATTCCTGCACCATTACCTTCTCAATCAGCCCTGGACTCTGGATCCGATTCCAGACCTACTGATTCATCAGTCCGGCGGGTTGCATCAATCCCTCCAAACTCTCCAGCTCATAGCTTGGTTGCTCCACTTCCAACCTTAGCCAGGCTTCCCAGCATTTCCCCGACTGTACGTGAGATTGTCTCCTCTCACAAGTCCACAACCAGAAAAACTTATGCTAGTAAATGGAAACATTTTTCTTGTTGGGCAGAGGCTAGGAACGTAGATCTCTTTTCAGCCTCAGTCCACGAAATTCTGGAATTCCTAGCACAACTTTTTCATTCCGGGTCTGCTTCTGCTACAATCAGGGTTCAATTAGCAGCCATTTCTAACTTTCATGTTGGTTTGTCAAATTCAAACATTATGTCTCATAAGCTCTGTAAAGCTTTTTTGAGGGACCACTCTCCTTAGGCCTCCAGTGAGAGATCCCCCTCCTCCGTGGGACCTTTAATTTGGTACTAACTTCCTTAACTCTGCCCCCTTTTGAACCAGCAGCGTCCTGCTCCATTAAGTTTCTGTCTTGGAAGACATTGTTTCTGGTAGCTATTACTTCAGCCAGACGCGTCTCTGAACTTCAGGCACTATGTGTTTGTCCTCCATACTTGGCTTTTCATAAGGACAGGGTTGCTCTGAGGACTAATCCTTCGTTTCTTCCGAAAGTCTGCTCAGAAAGTAATTTAAACCAATCTATAGACCTTCCTGTGTTTTTCCCTAACCACACCAACAAGGCAGAGTACAAATTACACCAATTGGACGTTCATAGACAATTGCGTTTTTACCTGCACAGGACTAAGGAAATAAGGAAGTCGGACCAACTGTTCCTTTCCTATGCTCTAGGCAAACAAGGTCTCCCAGTTTCCAAGGTGACCTTATCCAGGTGGTTGTCTCACACTATTACTTTCATTTATCAATTAAGGAACAAAGAGTTACCTGTCAAACTGAAAGGTCATGCTACTAGAGCCTTGGCCACCTCTGTAGCCTTCCAATCTAGGTTGCCCATGGATTCTATCTGTGCAGCTGCTATGTGGGCAAATCCTCATACCTTTATTTCTCATTACAAGCTAGATATGGTCTCCAGGAGCAGAGCTGACTTTGGTTCCACTGTTCTGAAGAGTCTGTTCCAATGAGCTGCCCAGGATTGTAGGTGCCAGGGATGCTGTCCCAACCAGCAAGAATGAAGGCGAGATAGACAACTTAACATAAAGAAGTTATGTACCTACCATAACGTTCCATGTTAGTTGTCTTCATCTCGCCTTCTTTCTTGCGAACCACCCTCCGTCCCCCTGTCCTATTGGACTGAGAGGAGTTCTGGTTTCACTGGCTGGGAGTTCTCTGGTTTGTTTCCTCTACTGACTTAGAGAGTATGACAGGTATACTCAACCTATTTGTTTGGACAGGTTTATTCTCTGGCTATGTCTGGGGTGAGCTATTTCAAACGAGATCTGGGTAGCTATCGCTAGGCATCATGGGATAAGGGGTAGCCTCAAGCCAGTAAACAGCTCTCGAGCTCTAGAAGATGGCCGAGTTGGAGCCGAGGATCGGCTCCAATCCCAACCAGCAAGAAAGAAGGTGAGATGAAGACAACTAACATGGAACGTTATGGTAGGTACAGAACTTCTTTTTCTCGGCCATAAAAATACATGGCCTTGGAGAAAATCCGCAAAATCTCTCTCTAAATTCTTCCTCTTTTGTGCTATCATCCTACATTCATAAGCTGAGACATTATCGATCACATTGCTAAGCACACGATCCACTGTCTCCACAGGAAACTCTATACAAAATCTCACGGTCTTTTCCCACCTTCTCCCTCAATTGATCCTCTTCAGGTCTAAAATAATCATTCATGAGTTTCATATAGCTCATACTCGTTTCCAGATTAATGTCCTGCCACCTGGCTAACAAGTCAAGGTAATGAGTGCCATATGCTGGCATCTTCAGCACTCTAAACATGACTACGTTTTTTAAAAAGATTTAACTTCATTGCTGCATACCATGATTAGAGGCACCTGTGGATATGTTTAGATATAGTGAGTATATAAGAAATGTATTTTTATTGTCTGCTTTGTATGGTCTGAAGAAGCCACTCGAGTAGTGGTGAAAGTGCTAACCTAATTAAAAGCTGCTTTGTTCGTTTTTAGTTCACAGAGTTTATACATTAGTGATAATATTGTGCTTCGCTCCACTGTTTTTACGCTTATTACTCCTTTATACAGTTTTTTCTTATCAGCATTGGGACCTGTTACATTTTACAAGACTTTTTTTTTTTAATAAAATACTTTACTATAAAATGTACACTTTATATTGTGAAAAGTTTTGTAGAAATACTGTTACAAATTTTTACTTAACTTTTTCTTTCTTACCCTCGCCTCAGAGTCCTTCTAAACATTAATGACATGAAGTAAGACAAATGCTTTTTTCAGTTCCCCACAAGTTTAGCGAAGTCAACAAAAGTCCACTGTTTCCACATTTTCTAATGCAGCCATATTTCACAAGTGCAATTAATGCTTTGCAGTCTCACATTTATTCCCTTATTTTCATGTTGTTGGGCCTTTTTCCTGTTCATCTCCATCTCCCAACTCCATATTCTGGTTCATTTCTAAGGTACTCCAATTCTTCTTGTCAACTCCTGTGTTTTTCTTTATCTCAAGCATTTTCATTTGGAATGGTTTCACTGGCAAAGTCTCTGCATGTGCTTTATTATCGGAAGAATGAGAATGAGTCCCCTTCTGCTTGATGGCTCACTTTGTTAGACTTTTGCATTTCCTCTCTAGACTGTTCTGCATAAAAAATGCCTTTGATCCGTCTAGGAAAACAATATTCTGAAGACTACTGAATACAGCAACTTGAGTCTTGTACCTTTCTCTCAACATTCCTTAATTACTGGAATTAAATATGTTTTTCTTCTGCTGGTGTATGGTAAATAATAAATGTTAAGTTGTCAATCTCGCCTTCATTCTTGCTTGATGGGTTCGAGAACTCCTTTTACCAGCTCGAGGCAGCCCCATATCCCATGATGCAAGGCAGTAAATACCCAGATCTGTCTTCTCTTTACCAGCTCCTGGTAAGTAGTTCACTTTTGTGAGTTTTAAGCCCCTTTAGTCAAAAAACTTCATATATTTAGTTTTAACTCTAGTTTATACCTTTTCTGACAGAATTTTCCTGTCTCCGTTAATTTTTAGTTAGTCAATTTTCCTATCCCATCCCCTGTTAGGGTGTGTGTGTTGGTGTTTTTATAAAATACCTCTTGGTATTTTGTTTAATTTAATTTTGACTGGTGTGTGTGTGTGTTGTGTAGGCACCATGTCTAAGGAGAGGGTTTCAGGTTTTGTGACTCGTGCTGTCAGAAAATGTCTCTGACTTGGGCCCTCTTCACCTGCAGGACTCCTGTGCTATTTGTCACTCCTTCAGCCAGAGAGTCCTGCAGGAGTAAGTTGATTCTCAGAGGGCTCTCCCCACAAAATCAACTAAAACTGCCAAGGCCCAGGCTTCTGTTTCTAAGCCTCGATTCTGGGCTCCGACACCCATGTGGCACAGGCAGTCGGTGCCGACAGGATCATGGCCCATTCCAGGAAGAGGTATCTTCAAGGTCATCCAGGTTGTCAGACCATGACCTAGAGAGTGGTCAGTAGATTACTCAAGTCACAGGTACTGGCCCAAATGCTACACAGTCCGTCTCAGCAGGCGACTGTTGGTCCTTACAGTTCCTCCTTCAACTCTACCCCAGAGCTTGGGTTGGAGTCTTCGGGCATGGTTACTGCTACGGCTGGAGGGATACCCCCTTCTGTTCCTTCAGCCCCTACTCTTATCTCCTCTTCCTTAGAGGGATTCGTGGTCGGGCTTCCATGGTCTCCTCCGGGTGAGTGGCATCGGACCCTTGTGTGAGCTCGGCTCCGACATCTGCCTCGGAGACTTCCCTTTCAGTGGTTCCTGGAGTTCCTAGCTCTTCGGGTTCTCTCGGACCTGCCTGGGAGGGAGCATTGTGATGAAGAGTGTACTGGCCACTGGTATCAGTCAGCAGTCTCTTCCCGTAGCTCCTCCCTCTATGGTACCTGTTGACATCTCTGCCACTTCTCTTGCTACAGGACCCAGAGATCCTCCGCCTCAGGTTTCCCCATTGGGAATTTCCCCTCTTCCGAGGATTCTCCTGGAGATCCTCCTAGGAAGAGGACTTGTAGAGGAAGCATGTAGACTGTCTGTCACTTGGATACTGACTTTGATGAGTCAGAGGGATCCCCTAGATCTCCCTCTGAGGATGTCTCCTTTTCAGACATCCTAGAACTTCTCAAACAGAGGAAACTGGCCCACCAACAATCCCTCTGAGGATGAGTCAGTATACCTAGAGGCGTTTGGATCTCGGCCCTCCACCTCCTGGGTGTCTCCGCCTTTCGACCCCTTATGCAGGTTCATCTCCTGACTCTGTAGAGCCAGTCCCTAGGAGGCCTTCTAAATTTATCACTGCCCTAGTGACAAACAATTCCTAACCAAGGGTGTCCCGCTGATGCCATGGTGGTGGCTGCGGCCACCAAAAGGAACTTGCAGATCCTTCCGTGCCCGTCCATCCTCCTAATAAGGACTCTAGGACCATGGATAGATGTTTTCCTCAGCGACCTTTGCTGAATTATCTTTGTCATTTCACCAGACTCCAGAGATATCCTGAAGGAGCTGGGAGAAGTAGTTCAGGATCCTACAGCTGCAGGGGCTCGAACCCTCAATTCCATTGCTAACTCCTCCATACAGGTGTGGCTCTAGCCTGGATGCCCTTCACAAATTCTCCCTTTGATGGGTCAGCTTTGTTTGGCCCTCAGGTGAAGGAGACCTTGACCAGGAGACTCTTTCTGCTGTTGGAGTCCGTTTTCCACCCCTTCTAGGCCTTATCCCAAGGGACAGAAGGGTGGGAAGATGGTCAGTTTATCTGATAAGCCCTTTCAGCATCCCTGAGGTGTTGCCCGGCTGTCCCTCCTTGGAGGCAGTCTATCACTGTACCCAGAAGCCTGGCATTCCTCAAGTTCCCTTCCAGATGTACCACCGGTCTAAGGGACATTGCAGAGTTAGAAATAAACTACTGCAAAAAGAGCCATTCAGCCAGTTACAACAGACCATTCAGAGCCGGAATCTACTCAAGGTTCTTTTGGTCCCCAAAAGAGACTGGAGACCAATATTGGATCTCACGAGACACAACAAGTCTGACAGGAACACAAGATTCCCACTGGTCACTCTTCAGTCAATTCTGCCCTTCTTACAGAAGGACAACTGGATGTGCTCAATAGATCTTCAGGATCAGGAGGTTTCTCCGCGCTGGGGTCCAGTCATTTCCAGTTCAGAGCCCTGCCCTTTGGTCTCACTACAGCCCCAGAGTGTTCACCAAATGCATGGCAGTGGTCACGGCTCACCTGAACTGGCTCCTTTCAGCCACCACCAGGCATCAGCTTATACAAGCCAGGGATTACACAATAGACCTTTGTTCCCATTTGGGCATCTCAGTCAACAAAGTCATCCTTATCGCCCTGCCAGTCTATTACCTTCATAACTTAAACACTGTTAGGATGTCAGCTACCCTTACAGAACAAAGAGTTTCAGACATTCAGACTCATGTCAGGATCATTCTGGCCAGCAAGAAAGTACAGGCCAGAATGGTTCTAAAGGTATTAGGTCTCATGGCTGCGCCATTACTCTTCTTCCCTGGCTCGATTCTACATCGCCTCCTTCAGTGGATGCTGTTCACACAGTGGTCATACCAGCAACTCCCAATCCAGATTCTGGTGACACAAACATAAGAACATCTTGCTTGGTGGATCACATCGTCTCAGGTTCACCAAGGCAGGTGCATAGCCACTGTCACCATGGATGCCTCCCTGATCGGGTGGGGGTCATTATCAGGGCAGGATGGTTCGTACCATCTGCACATAAATGTCCTGGAGATGAGAGCAGTGCTTTTAACGTTGCAAGCCCTCCACACAGACAACATGTCTGTAGTTTGGTATATCAACAAACAGGGCGGAACCAAGTCCTACAGACTTTGGCAATGGGCGATCTCCTCTCATCGGTTTCTAGTACCTGGGAAAACCAACATTATAGCGGACAGATTGAGCAGAGCTATTCTCATGCCTCACGAGTGGTCTCTCAAGCAATCTATAGCGGAAGAGATTTTTCTGGAATATCTTTTGCTACTCCCAAAACAGCAAATGTCCAGACTTCTTCAGCCTCTTCCCTCTTTCAGGCCATCCCCAGAGGCGCTCTGACCCAGGATTGGCCCCAGGGACTTCTTTATGCCTTCCCTCCATTTCCTCTGATCCCTCAGGTGATCCAGAAAGCTACCGTTTTGAGAGCCAAATTGATTCTCATTGCCTTACTGGCCTCGACAAGTTTGGTTCCCGTTCCTCCATCATCACCTTTTGGTGCAGGCATCTGGACCCAGTGCCAGATCTACTGATTCACCAATCCGGTCAACTGGTCAATCCCTTCTCTCAACCTCACAGCATGGTTGCTCCACTTCCTTCCTTAGCCAGGCTTCCTTTGATCTCTAACCCAGTTAGAGATATCATCTTCACTAAAATCCTCTACCAGGAGGATTTACACTAGCAAATGGAAGCGTTTCTCTTATTGGGCTAAGGCCCAAAATATTGATCCTTTTACTGCCCCTGTTCAGGCAGTTCTGGACTTCTTAGCAGAGATTTTTCATGCAGGCTCCTCTTCTTCCACAGTCAGAGTTCAGTTGGCTGCTATTTCTAATTTTCATGTCGGGATAGCAGATCATAATATTATGTCCCATAGGCTCTGCAGGGCCTTTTGAAAGGAATTTTCCTACTAAAGCCTCCAATCAGGAATCCTCCTCCTCAGTGGGATCTAAATTTAGTGCTGACATCCTTGATTCTTCCCCTTGAGCCAGCTGTTTCTTGTTCCTAAAATATCTTTCTTGGAAAACGTTATTCCTAGTGGCTATTACATCTGCCAGGAGGGTGTCTGAACTTCATGCTCTTTCGGTTCAACCCCCCTATTTGATTTTTCACAAAGACAGAGTATCTTTGAGAACTAATCCATCCTTTTACCTAAGGTCGCTTCAAAAACAATCTGAATCAATCCATTGATCTACCTGTATTTTTCCTAACTATTCAGATAGAGCTGAACAAAAGCTACATTATCTTGATGTCCACCGTCAGCTTAGATATTATTTGGACAGAACAAAAAAATTTAGGAAATCTGATCAACTTTTTGTTTCCTATGCGGATAATAAAAAGGCCTTCCTGTTTCTAAAGTGACTTTGTCCAGATGGCTTTCTTAGGTCATCACTGAAATTTATACGATCAGGGGAAAACAGCTGTGCTCAAAACCTAAAGCACATTCAACTAGGAGTTTGGCTACTTCTACAGCCTTTCAAGCTAGACTGCCTTTGGACACTATTTGTGCACTCCTCACACTTTTGTTTCCCATTACAAATTGGACTTGGCCTCCAGGGACAGAGCCAGTTTTGGCTCTACAGTCCTCAGAGTTTGTTCCATTGAGCCACCCAGGATAGAGGTGCTCCATCAAGCAAGAATGCCTCCTTCCCCTGGCCTGGACAGACCTTGTATCAGAAACTATTATGCTAAAGACCATTCAGACCTGGTCCTTTTTCCATCTGTAAGTTTCTTCTTCCTTTTGGAAGTATGTTATGCTTGGTGTTATTGCCCTTTGTCAACAAACGAGATCTGGGTATTTACTGCCTTGCATCATGGGATATGGGGCTGCCTCGAGCTGGTAAAAGGAGTTCTCGAGCTAAAGCCGAACCCATCAAGCAAGAAAGAAGGCGAGAGAAGACAACTAACATGGAACGTTATGGTAGGAACATAACTTCTTATTTTCAACAAACGCTCCACTGTTTCCAACTTTTATTACTTTTCCCTTTCGCCACCATTTTTTCAGGATGAGCTATTTCAGCTGGTATGTTTGCATCTTTACTAATAAAGGTGTTGGCTGCTTTCTTGTGGCCAGATTTGGAAATTGCACACAGTGAGCCCTTTCAGTTAACATTTCCTGCTTTGGAATAGAGTACAGTTTTTATTTGTGTCTTCATAAAATTAACACCAAACTACTGATGCTTCAGTTGTTTACTATTCCATTGACCTTTATGACAGAGCCAACCGTCTTTGTAACTTTCCTGTTAGAGTTGTACTTTGCCTCCCCTTTAGTCTATGACTTTGTAGTGGCACCATCTTGGTTGCAGCCCCATTTCATAGGAGTGGCTGTTGTCGTGTCTTTTGGCTTTTCCCGATTAGGGGTCGCCACAGTGGAACTCCGGTCCGCTAATGATTGGCAATAGATTTTTACATGCCGAGTTGCCGGCGCTGACGCACAACCTTCAATGAAGGTACGCCCATTCACGCACGTCTCCACACAGAAGACGCTCTAGCTGAGAATTGAACAGGACAACGTCTTACTGTGAGGCGACAATGCTACCTCAGCACCACCACCGCAGTCTATTTTTTTCTAATTTATGACTGTGGTTTCAGCTGTGTTTTGCAGGTATGCATGTGCATGTTTGTTTTGTGTTCTATGATTTACAGCATAGTTCTGTTTGGAAATGAAAGGGAAACTTGTTGGATGGACCCTTATACCCCCTCCCCTTCCTACCATCCTTTCACTCTGCATTAACTTTTCCTCCCCTCTTCATAAAATTGTATATATTGTACGTGTTAAAATAGTAACTCTGTATTGCATTTTAAGACAGTTATATAACTGATCTTGCATATTAAATGCCAATGTTTTTTATAATTGTTTGCTGTAGTCGCATGTTTAATTGTAGTGCTGATAGCTGGTTTGTAAAACATACCAAAGGAGAAGGAGCTGCTTAGGTGAAAGCTCCTTCATCAAAAGAAAATTATAAATCTAAGTTGAAGTTTAGGGCAGTGTCAGAAATAAGAAAAGTGATAAACATTGTTCCTCCAAGGATTTCAGTTTTCTTCTACCTAAGAAATTCAGGGTTATAGGGGTTCCAGTTTAGTTTAGTTTCTGGCTATTCTTTTGGCATGTCTCTCTTGGCTGTGCATGTGATAAGACTATCCTTGTAGACTTTCTTAGCAAAGCATTATATCTCTGCTATTGGAGGTGGAGTTGTCTTGGGTACATGTTGTTCAGACCTTTTTTCCGTAGGTTGTTTAGCTCTTCCCCTTCCTTCTGTAGTTCTGTTATTGTTAATTTGGACTTTACAAAGATAAGAACCATGGTTTAGGGTTAGGTTGATATGGCTGTGGTCTCTTCCTCCTCTGTTTCCACTGCAGATAGGGATGTTGTTTCTGTACCCTTATTCCCCAGTACCTTCTTGTGGTCCTTGCCTTAGCAGCAGTTGCTCTGAGGTCAGTCAGCAACCTGTCGATGCCCAGAGCCCATTCATTGTGTGTGACATATATCATGCATTTCCCATTAGTGGCATCAGACCAGCCCCCTTCAGTGTCGAGTGTTTCTTGACATGGCGCCTGATCTCTATACACAAGACTTGATGTCAATGACTTCAGTATTATTTTGTGTCACCAGCTAGTTAGTTCCCTTGGTGTATGGGGATAGAGACATAACTACAATCTAGGAGACCAGTGATCAGTTAGCTCAGGTGCCTGCAGAAGCCTGGCAGGGGGGAAAGGGGTTGTAAAGATATTGCTGCTCACTTCTCAGAGGAGAAGACTGGGGATGATATTCTTGCTATAGATGTGACCATTGACATAGTCTGGGTGGAGACTTGCTCAGAGGAGCAGCTGGACTGTGTCTGCGGATTGGTCTGGAGGCATTCCCACTCTCAGGCCCCCAAGAGAGATACACTGTCAAAGGTCATGCCTCATGGACGTTCACAGTAATACAGGCATGTAGGTATAGATACCTCCCACAGCCAAATCCAGTTCATTTTCATTTTGGGGAAGTCATTAGTTTATCAGGTTAATCCTTTATAAGTGCACTTTTTAGGAATGGAGATATTGAGGAAATGCTGCACTGCAAAAGTAGTTCATCCTAACCTGATCACAATGATGCATTAAAATAAATAATTTGGGTATCTCTCTCTTCACTGCTCATGCCATCAGCCCTGTGTGCCACTGTGATCCTTTGGACCCAAGACCATCATCAGTGACAGTGCTCTGGCTCCTTTCTGCTGATTGTGTTGTCTTACAACATCAACTCCAGTTCTTGCCAGTATGAGGACATTAGGGTTAGCCTGCTTGGGCCTGAGCCCCACTCAGCAGGCAAGATGTCGTCCCTGCATGTATTCTTGTACGTGGCCCCCTTTTGGCCACTGCTGATGCTTTGGTCTCAATCCAAGGCCACATTCCTGTAGTCTTGCGGTCTTTCATTGCTCTTGTAAGAGTGACAGTGGAATGGAGAACCATGTGCAAGATCAGCAGCTAGTGCCCAGTCGTAAGTCATCTTCTTCCTCTGTGGGTTCATCCCCATCAAGCACTATGGGAGGCCAATGTGTAGCAGGAAGCACAGTGACTCTCTCCTACACTGGGCATGGACTGTGGACATGGAGATATCTCCTACCCCCCACCCCAATTGCCTGAAATTTGAGAAAATCCATGAAGTGATTAGAAAAAGTGGTGGTTGACTTCTAATCCCACTTCATCTTTATAGCATGACTTTTAGGAAGCACTAGAGTCTCCCCCACCAGCCTTCTCTGTTTTCTTCTGCAAACAATCTGGAGCTTGTCATCAAGGTGATTGCCACAGAAATACCTCACTAAAAGAATCACAGGCCTAAAGCAGATGCCCTATGCTGACCGCCTTAAAAAACTCCAGCTATACTGTTGCATATTGTCTACTCCGAGGCGATCTCCGCTTAACATACAAGGCCATGTCAAACCCAGAGCGTTGGACATGCTACACTTCAAGAAATCCCAATCCCTCAGAGCCACACGCTCCAGGGATCTAATCCTTGTCATCACAATAAACAAAACATGTTGGAGAGATAGGTTCCTGACCCAGAGACTCCCCAGACTCTGGAATAGACTTCCCATACATGTCAAGCAGAGCACCTCTTTGGCCCTCTTCAAAAGGAACCTTGATGATTGGATGGGAGAAAGGAAATTCACCCCGAGGGTCATGTCAGTCACCCTGCTAGACAGGAGTCCAGGGAAGTAAATAGTGTGGGAAGAAATAGCCAGGGAATTGTTATGGCTAGGCTTGTATAGGCCCTAGTGCCGATAGCCTAGTACCAACCTATGAACCTATGTGAAGAGAGCCAGAAGTTTTGGCACTGTAGGTTTGGAAGACTGATAGCGTCTAGTGGCCTCCCAAGGACTAGAACATTTCAATTCAGGCTCCCACTATTGACTCCATTGTGGTGGCAGCAGCATTGAAGAAGGCTGCTACATTTCTGTTCCATTGTCCCACACACACACACACACACACACACACACCAGTTGAGGGCCATGATTTCCTTTGGGAAGCAAGTATGTGCATCCACAACCTTTTCTTATTTGAGCACTGTGGTACCAGTGAAAGCTTAAAGCTGAGCTGACCAAGTCATTGAACAAGTTGCTTAATGCAGGTCTGAAATCTAAACTGTTCACATTTAATGACCATCTCTTCTGTTTCCAGTCTTACCATGTGGCTAGTATATAACTGTGCTAATGGTGCAGCAAGAGCAGCAGGCAGTAGCATTTATGAAGGTCAGCATTCTCACTGCTGGAGTAGTCTTTAGCTATTTGAGGTAGTATCCTCCCCAAGATTCAACCACTGGACAATCATCCAAAAGTTCTGCCTCACTCTCACACCTACACTCTGACTGCTGATTGGCTAGCCCCTTGGAGGTAATCTGCAAATCAGAGTGTAGACTGCTTCAGCACTTTTTTGCTGACTCAAGGGGAAACTACTTTGAGACTTCATAGATGCAGCAGTTGGCTACAGGCTTAATTTCTGGCAGCAAAGTCCCCCCATAGGGGATCCCTTCCACAAAGAAAATGTCTTTTCAAATATCTGTTACTTATGTTTTTATTTATTGAAGAATACCGTCAGTTTTATGAATATCAGAAGTTTAATGTCAGAAACTGTTGTTTTTAATAAGGAGCTTTTTTTGGGAAGAAAATGTACTGCTTTAGGGGCATTTTAACTGAAGTGTAGGATGGTAAACATTGAGAAATGTTTTTATGTACTTAAAATAGTGTTTGAGTGTTTTGGTGCTTGTGTACACTTTGTGTCAGCTTGCCTTCATTGTTTTACTGCTTGAGACATTTTGCTTGAAGGTACTATATTTAAGTATTTCTTTTTTTTCTCCATTGTACTTTCTGTGAAAAGAACTTGGAGTTTTTATATATTGCTTGTGCTTTAATTTTTGAGTACGATGTGGGGAAGGTAAGTGTGTGTGCTGCTTATGAACACTTGGCTGATAAGTTTCCTTCCAACCAACTCTAACAGTGCTTACTGGTAGTCAGGCTTCTTCTCTGCTACAACATTGACTCTCTTATATCAGTCATTCTGTTTCTTCAGCTGTACTTAAAAAGGAAAAAAAAAACAATAGGAGCACCCCCCCCCCCATATGGTGAGCTCAGACAGGGCCTCAGACTCTGGTGGGTGACTGCAGTAGCCATTTTTTGTTCCTCGGACCACTCACTACATTCTTTGAGTTTCTCTAGTATAATCTCTTCCACCACCACCACCACCATGGACCAGGGGTTAGCCATGTCCTCTTTGGCTGCTAGTTCTCCCATGCCCAAATTGGACACTGTCTTCATTAGGTTTTTGAGTTTTTCCAGGAGGTCCTTCTTGGGGAGAACAGGGAAAGAGAACTCTTGCCTGGGATGCAGTGCCATTTCTCCTCCTCCGCCTGTCTCCTTCCAGGGATCCCACCAGAAAAATACAAAAACAAAAAAAAAGGTTAAACATTGTGTATTCAAAGACATTTTATCTGTTCATAAGGATGATTTTCTTACCTTAGCCAGGAGTGTATTGCTGGCTTGTTATCTTGTAGAACAATAATCCATACAAGAGGACTAACTAGGTGGGTCTATGTTATGTGATCGAATGTTGAGTTAATCGAATAACTAAACATCGATCACTAAACGTCAAAGACCCAAAACCATGAACGTCAGCTTCCACACAGGGAGACAATTCCGTTGTCCTACATAAAAAAACAAAAAAAAAAAAAATAATAAACTCAAATAATGTGGGGGGCTGTGCCCCCCCAACTAAATATACCAACTCTGAGATCGCTCCACATTGAAAACAGGGCAAAATCCATGTAACGGCCAAACAACTTCTTTCCCTGAGTGGAAACTGACGTTCGTGGTTTTGGGTCTTCGATGTTTAGTGATTGACATTTAGTTATTCAATTAACTAAACATTCGATCACATAATATAGACCCTAACTACGTCAATATATTCTTGAGGAAAATGTCAGAGGATTCTGACCGACAGTATTTTTTCTTTATCAAGCCCAAAACTCTAATTACAACTCCATTAGAGGAGTCTTCCCTTTTGTAAGACTAGTTCTAGGATTAATGACATATTTTTATGGGAACAAGAGGACAATTCCCCCTGAACTGAAGATATGATATGCTGCAAGTGAATTTACCGTGTGCTACACCCATTCCTGCTGTTATGCCACCCTTGGAGGATGTGTTAAAAACTGCCTGCAATATTCCTGACTCTTAGCCTTCAGTCCTCCAAAAAATGTCAGAACACTTATTAATACATCACTTCCCCTCTTGACAAGAAGGTACGGTATTAGACAGATTTCATGAGATACTTTCCTTCTTCCAATTTATTCTTAATTCAGAAAGCAGGTCTAGTCCAAATTCTACATTTTCTCACCTGTTGTAGGTGTCTAAACATGTTTTGAAGAGTGTTTACAATTGTGCATATACTATGTCTAGGGCCACTGCTGCTGTGGCTGTGTTGTGGAGATATGCCTGGGTGTGTACTCAAAAAAGTTTTCTGATGAAGTAGCCTGAGATTGTAAAGTAGGCAAGGAGGTTTTGTTTGGCCCAACTGCTACTCTGTTCTTGAACAATTTAATGACAGAGGGAAATTAATTCAGGGAATTACTATGATTTTTCAAGCCACACATTATACATTTCTGCGGTAGCGTTGTCGCCTCACAGCAAGACGTTGTCCCATTCGATTCTCAGCTAGAGCGTCTTCTGTGTGGAGGCATGCGTGAATGGGCGTACCTTCGTTAAAGGTTGTGCTTCAGGGCTGGTAACTCGGCATGTAAAAATCCACTATCAAACATTAGCGGACCGGAGTTCCGCTGTGGCGACCCCTAACCGGGATAAGTCGAAAGACACAACAACATTATACATTTTACAAATGATCTGCCTTTTTTTAAGATAAAATAATCAATCTCTGAAATCTTCTGACAAAGAAGTAACAGAAACAAGATGGCAAGAGGGGAATAACACAAACAAGGACCCTTTCAGAAAAAGGGGCAGACTGCACCTTTAGAATGACTGTGCCAGCATTCCATCCCATCTTCTTGGTCTCCCCTGTAGACTTGCTCTCAATCTTTCCCTTTGGCAACAGATTGCATCAGACTCTTGGATACTAGTACTGGTTCAGGAGGAGAGTTATAGGTGGCTCTTGGTACAAATAACCTCTTTTCTGGGGTAATTATTTCTTACGGTCTGAACCAAGCAGACATTTTTTCCTCAGGTTCATCAGCACATGCTTACCCTAGAAGTCAATTCCTCTACGGCATAATATTTCTGGTTTAAAAGAACTAGTATTCCTGGAGACTGGTTCTAGTTCTTTCCTTTCTTATTCATTTTCTGAAAGTACTAATGCTCAATAGACAGAAAACAAAAAACACCACTAATATCCTTGGGATAACAGCTCACCAATTAGGCAAAAAAAAATGCATGAGTTAAGTGCTTCATAGTTTTACTGTCACATGATACTATAAATCATCATTC
The DNA here is from genome assembly GCF_019279795.1 of Protopterus annectens. Lineage (NCBI taxonomy): Eukaryota > Metazoa > Chordata > Ceratodontiformes > Protopteridae > Protopterus > Protopterus annectens. The sequence goes on along the minus strand of NC_056735.1, from coordinate 401,920,992 downwards.
CATTCAAAAGTGTCATACAGTAGTTTTACAATCAAACATCGATACAGTCATACAAAATACAGTAAAATGAAGTAAAATACATTAGTGTCTTAATACATTATAATCTAGTTGATCTTAGCACTAAGTAGTGCATTTAAGTTATCTGTCCATTAAGTCGGGGCGGAGGGGTCAGCATTTAGGAACAACTGTCACAGTAACTCATTAATTTCTATCTTCTCTCAGCATTTACCCCTGGAATTTCTATCTGTCTTTTGTGTGATTAAAACTTAAACTTTACAGAGTTAATACAACTGAATGCATGTCTACTTAGCACATTATTCATGTTCTTCTTGCTAATGCCATTGGTGTTCATACATACATGTGCTTCCTTAGACTCCTCTCAGATTTGCCCATGTAATAAGTAATGCAGGACTGGCAAATAACACGGTATACAATACCAGTTCTCGTAATCATAAGTACATTTAATTATAAAATTATTAATTATAATACAATCGGTTTTTAAATATAACTACATTGAATTACAGTAACCACATTTCCTTGTACCTTTACCATCACGTGCTTTTACTGTACATTTATTCTACTCTAGTAGTCCTCTATTATCGTTATTAAAAAATTAAATTTCAGTTTTTTAGTATTATGTTTTATGGAAATGCAGATTGATTGCTTTGTATTATTCTTATCTTAGTATTTGTGCTATAAATAAGTGCTTATAGTGGATAAACAGCAGGCAGAATTCAGTCAGAAAATCTGCACAATTCTGCTATTAACTGTGTAAGCAGTGGTGAAGACATGATGTTAAGTTGTCTATCTCGCCTTCGTTTCTTGCTTGTTGGGATCGGAGCCGATCCTTGGCTCCGACTCGGCCATCTTCTATAGCTCGAGAGCTGTTTACTGGCTCGAGGCTACCCCTTATCCCATGATGCCTAGCGCTAGCTACCCAGATCTTGTTTGCCGCTTCAGCTGCGAGGTTCATTGTTACTGGCTCAAGCTTGTATAAGTTTTATTGAACTACTTTTTCTGTCAGATTAGGGTTTTTTCTGGTAGTTTATTGTTTAAAATAATAGTCTAGTTTGTTTTAGTTTAGTGTATTTGTAGCTTTCCCGTAGAACTCGTTTTTATTAGAGAGCTCTCCCCCCCCCCTCTTGTAGGTAGCATCTTAGTTTAAGCTTTTTCTTCTTTCTGATTGTTAGGCAGCCATTTAAGTTAGAGGCTTCCTAGTTTAAAAAACTATCTTTAACTGTAGTAGACTGTGTGTTTTTTGTTTTTTAGTGGATAGTGTTTGGTATTAGTTTTGCTGTTCGGCCTTTTGGCCAAAACAACTCAGTGTAGTATCTGGCTAGTTGTGGATATGTGTAAAGAATCCAAGGTGTCTGGATTCAAGAAGTGTGACTCATGCTGTCAGAAAATGTCTCTGACAGATGGGGCACACTTCTTGCGTCTATTGCTTAGGCGCAGTGCACCTGCAGGACTCTTGTTCTGTATGCCATGCATTTAGCCCAAGAGTTCTGCAGGAGCGCAAAAATAAGCTTATTTTGAGGGGTCTTCTTAAGCCCCAGGATTCACCGCCGAAGGCTCAACCTGTGAAATCTCCTAAACCAACCAAATCATCGGCTCCCAGCTCGGAGCTGTCATTGGCCCAAGCCTTACCTACTACTTCGGTTGCGGCTGGAACAGAGGAGACTGCCTCCCCGTTGGCTCCAGCAGTACCTTCGGAGCTGTCGCGGACCCACAAGAGGCTGAGGTCCCCTTCTCTAGAGTCTATACATTCGGCTCCTCGGTCTTCCTTGTTGCAGAGTGACCGCAGTCACAGATCCTCCCACTCTTCTCGGTCCTCTAGGCTTTCGGATCACTACGTGGAGAGAGTGGTCAGTAGGTTGTTGAAGTCGCAGGCACTGGCCAAAATGTTGTCCAGCCCTCCTCAACAGGTGTTGGCTCCGTCCGCTTCTATCGATGTTCCTCCTCCGACTCCATTGAGCTTGGAGACGGAGTTTGTTGGGGTTCAAATCGTGGAACCGTCTGCTCCAATAACTATTTCTCCTTCAGTTCCGTCGTCGGCTCCGATCCCCTCGATGGTGCCGTCCGTCGAGGGATCTAGGCACTGAGACTCCCTCGTCGGCTTCGAGGGGTGAGTGGCATCGGACCCTTGTCCGACCCTGTTCTCCCTCTTGGAGCATCGGCGCAGGTGAGCTCAGCTCCTACATCGACCTCGGAGCCATCTCCATCGGTGCAGAGGAGGATTCCTGTTTCCACCGAACCGGAGCCTTGTCTGTATCGTGGCAGGGACGCCTTCGATGTCATGAGGAGTGTACTGGCCTCTGAGTCATCTCCACTTTCAACCTCACTGGCTCCGTCCCCTGTAGTGCCTGCGGCAACCTCTGCCTCTCCTCCCAGACCCCAAGCGTGGGGAACCAGCACTCCAGAGCACCCCATTGGATGTTTCCTCTTCTTCCGAGACCTCCCCTGATCATTCAGAGGAACCCCCTCGGAAGAGGAAGTTCAAGAGGAAGCGCATTGACTCCCCCGAGTCTGTCACTTCGGATACAGATCTGGATGAATCGGAAGGGTCCCTGAGATCCCCCTATGAAGATGTTTCCTTTTCGGACATCCTAGAAATGCTTAAGCAGAGGGGGAACTGGAATGCCCTAGCCCCTACCGAGGACGAATCTGTATTTCTGGATGCGTTCGGATCTTGACCTTCCACCTCCTGGGTTTCTCCGCCTTTTGCTCCACTAATGTCAGTAGTGGCTCGAAGGGCTTGGTCAGCCTCGGATACAGTGAAACCAACCCCGAGGAGACCCGGCAAGTTTATCACTGCACCCCCTGATAAACAGTTTCTTACTAAGGGTGTTCCTGTAGATGCCATGGTGGTAGCAGAAGCCACTAAAAAGGAGTTAGCGGAAACTTATTCCTCTGTCCATCCTCCTAACAAGGAGTCTAGGACCATGGATAGATACAGGAAGCGAATGTTTGCTTCAGCGACCTTTTCCATGAGGTCACTGAATTACTTATGCCATTTTACCAGGCTTCAGAGGGATCTCCTGAAAGAGCTCGGAGATACCCTTCAGGATCCATCAGCTGAAGGGGCTCAAGCTAAAGTGGCTTCTCAGCTGGCGACCCTTAATTCTGTAGTCAACTCCTCCATGAGGCTCATTTTCTATGCAGCCGATGGTGTGAGTAGAGCCGCAGGTACAGACGTGGCCCTCAGGAGACATGCATGGATGTGGCTGTGTAATTTTGCGGAACCCTTTAGAGCATCGTTCACCAGTACTCCCTTTGACGGTTCCTTTCAGACCACAGGTGAAAGACACTCTGACTAGGTGTGAACATGAAGGCAAGACTCTCTCTGCCGTGGGAGTCTGTTTTTCCACTCCTTCCAGACCATACCCCAAGGGTCAGAAGAGTGGTAAAATGTGGTTTCGGAAATCCCAGGGAGCCTCGCCTGACACACGTAGTGATTTTTCCTCCAGGGGCAGAGGAAACAACAACAGATGCCGCCCTCGTGGCAGAGAGGGTCCGCAGAACCAGGGCAGCAGAGAATCCTTCTTTGACAAGCCCTTCCATCATCCCTGAAGGGTTGCCTGGCTGCCCGCCTCTGGAGGCAGTCTGGGAAAGACTTTCACTGTACTCAAAAGCCTGGCAAAACCTAACGCGAGACAAATGAGTACACTCAGTCATATCCGGAGGCTACATAATTCCCTTCTTTCAACTCCCCTTACAGTCAAGCAAATCCCTTCCAGATGTTCCACCCAATCTGAGGGCCCAAGCAGTCTTAGAAGTTTCAAGACTGCTAGAAAAAAGTCATCCAGGAAGTCCTGGCAGACCAACACGGATCCGGAACTTACTCAAGGTTCTTTTTGGTACCAAAAAAGACGGGACTGGAGACCAATATTGGATCTCAGCAGACTAAACAAGTCTGTTCAAAGAACAAGGTTTCAGATGGTCACGCTACAGTCCATTCTACCCTTTTTGGGTCAGGACAACTGGATGTGCTCAGTAGATATTCAGGATGCGTTGCTATCACATCAAAATGGACAGGCGCTCCAGGAGATTTCTTCTCTTCCAGCTGGGAGCCAGTCATTACCAGTTCAGAGTTCTGCCCTTTGGTCTCACCACAGCCCCCAGGGTGTTCACCAAATGCATGGCAGTAGTCACGGCTCACCTGAGGCGTTGAGGATTCCAGGTGTTTCCATATCTAGACGACTGGCTCCTTACTGCTACTACCAGGCATCAACTCCTTCAAGCCAGGGACTATACAATTACAATTTGTGCCCAGCTAGGTATTACTATAAATTTCGAAAAATCTGCCTTGTTGCCCTGTCAGTCTATTACCTATATAGGAGCAGATTTAGATACAAGAAGTATGTCCGCAAGGCTACCGCCAGACAGGGTGGCCACAATTCGGCAGCAAGTTCATATCCTCCTGCAATGCAAAAGTGTACAAGTCAGGTTGGTCCTTCAAACTCTGGGTTCTATGGCAGCGGCAGTTATTCTGATACCTCTGGCCCATTTTCACATGAGAATTCTTCAGTGGCTTCTTTTCACACAGTGGTCTTTTTAACAGCACCCCATGTCTCACATGATCATGATTACAGAAACATGCAAAAGGCACCTTTCCTGGTGGATGGTATCCCCACTAGTGTCTCAGGGCAGACCATTCATCCAGCCCCCTCCGGTTGCCACAGTGACCACGGATGCCTCAGTGATAGGGTTGGGGGGGGGGCATTATCAGGGCAGGACAGTCCAAGGCACTTGGCAGCCTCACGAGTACCATCTGCACATAAATGTCTTGGAGATGAGCCGTGCTCCTAGCGTTGCAAGCCCTTCAGGACTCTCTCCCTTCTGGGACCATTGCAATTCAAACTGACAACATGTCAGTGGTGTGGTGCATCAACAAGCAGGGCGGAACCAGGTCCTACCCCCTATGTCGAGAAACACTCAGACTCTGGCAGTGGGTGATTTCCTCCCAACAATTTCTGATTGCGGCGCACATCCTTGGGAAGTCCAACGTCATAGCGGACAGGCTCAGCAGAGCTATTCTCATGCCTCACGAGTGGTCTCTGAATCAGGTAGTTCCGGATCTGATCTTCCGCAAATGAGGACAGCCTTGCTGCGATCTGTTTGCCACCCCCCTTGAACAGCAAATGCAGCAGCTACATCTCCCTTTTACCGCTTCCCGGTCACCCTCCCAGAGACGCTCTAGTCCACGATTGGCCTCAGGGACTTCTTTATGCCTTCCCTTCGTTCCCTCTTCTACCCAAACTCATACAGAAAGCTATTCCGTTGGGTTGCAAAATGGTCCTCATTGCCCCCTACTGGCCTTGACAGATATGGTTTCTGTTCCTGCACCGTTACCTCCTTGAGCAGCCCTGGACTCTGGATCCTATTCCAGACCTGCTGATTCATCAATCAGAAGAGCTGCATCAATCCCTCCAAACACTCCAGCTCACAGCTTGGTTGATCCAATTCCAACCCTAGCCAGGCTTTCCAGCATTTCCCCGGCCGTGCGTGAGATTATTCTCTCCTCTCACAAATCCGCTACTAGGAAGACTTTGCTAGCAAATGGAAACGTTTCTCTTGTTGGGCAGAGGCTAGGAACATAGATCCCTTTTCAGCCCCAGTTCACGAAATCTTGGAGTTCCTAACAGAGCTTTTTCATTCTGGGTCCACTTCTGCTACAATCAGGGTTCAACTAGTGGTCATCTCTAACTTTCATGTCGGTTTTTCTAATATAAACGTTGTGTCTCATAAGCTGTGTAAAGCCTTTCTCAGAGGGACTACTCTCCTTAGGTCCCCAGTGAGACATCCCCCTCCTCCTTGGGACCTTAATTTGGTACTAACCTCCTTGATTATGCCCCCTTTTGGACCGGCAGCATCCTGCTCCATTAAGTTTCTATCTTGGAAAACTCTCTCTCTGGTAGCTATTACCTCAGCTAGATGTGTATCGGAACTTCAGGCACTAAGCGTTCATCCTCCGTAATTAGTTTTTCATAAGGACAGGGTTGCTCTGAGAACTAATCCCTCCTTCCTTCCGAAAGTCTGCTCAGAAAATAATCTAAACCAATCTATAGACCTCCCTGTGTTTTTCCCTAACCACACCAACAAGGCAGAATACAAATTACACCTTTTGGATGTTCATAGACAATTGCGTTTTTACCTGCATAGAACGAAGGATATAAGAAAGTCGGACCAACTTTTCCTTTCCTATGCTAAGGGCAAACAGGGTCTTCCAGTTTCCAAAGTGACCCTGTCCAGATGGTTGTCTCACATTATTACCCTCATCTATCAACTAAGGAACAAAGAGTTGTCTATCAAGCCGAAAGGTCATTCTACTAGGGCGTTGGCCACCTCTGTAGCCTTCCAGTCTAGGTTGCCCATGGACTCTATCTGTGCTGCTGCTACGTGGGCAAATCCTCATACCTTTATTTCTCATTACAAGTTAGACATGGTCTCCAGGAGTAGAGCTAACTTTGGTTCCACTGTTCTGAAGAGTCTGTTCCAATGAGTCATCCAGGATCGTAGGTGCTAGGGACGCTGTCCCAACAAGCAAGAAACAAAGGCGAGATAGACAACTTAACATAAAGAAGTTATGTACCTACCGTAATGTTCCATGTTAGTTGTCTTCATCTCGTCTTCTTTCTTGCATCCCCCCCTCCATCCCCCTGTCCTATTGGGCCGAGAGGAGTTCAGGTTTCACTGGCTGAGTGTTCTCTGGTTTGTTTCCTCTACTGACTTACAGATTATGACAGGTAGGTTTAACCTTCTGCTTGGAGGGGTTTCATTCTATAGCTATGGCTGGGGTTAGCTATTTCAAATGAGATCTGGGTAGCTAGCGCTAGGCATTATGGGTTAAGGGGTAGCCTCGAGCCAGTAAACGGCTCTCGAGCTATAGAAGATGGCCGAGTCAGAGCTGAGGATCGGCTCCGATCCCAACAAGCAAGAAAGAAGGCTAGATGAAGACAACTAACATGGAATGTTATGGTAGGTACATAACTTGCAACACATATCTGTTTTTATACCCCCTGGTAATGCAGAGCAGTGGAGTGACAGTATTTAAGTATTTGGATAGTTGGTTCCAGGAAGACTATTCAAGTATACGGTTGGCCCCAACAAAATTACTGTTTTTACATCACAGTTGTCAAATGTTTAAAAAGAAGTTTTAAGAAATTTCATAGCTTACAGACATGTGGAGAATTGTTACTTTAATGACTGTATCGGTCAAATGGGTCCTGAAAGGACTGAAAACATGGAAGTAGCATAATAATTTGAAAAATGGCTCTGATTTAGATAAAGAATTGAAGGACTTGTTTGATAGGCATGGGTGTGAATTAACGAGGCTGTTAGTGAAATATAATATTAAAGAAATGGATCAACTAACAGATGAGATCATGAAACTGGATGAAACTATTAAACAGGATTTGTTTGAAGTTAAACAGGATGATTATTTAGCTTTATTTCAACATGTGGAAGATTTTATAAATGATAATATAAAAAGAAAACTAAGTTGAAAAGGGACAAAAGGGAGCATGATAAAACATACATCTTATGCCCAAAGGCTAACAAAACCAGCCAAGTTTGCACACCAAAGGACATGATGTTAATGCTGGGGTAGACAATAATGTTGAATTTAATTTTCATCACCCTTTGGAGTGGGCCTGTCTAAGATTAGAGAATTCATCATCAGGAGGATTCAATACAGAGTGGCCACAATATGGATTTAAATTTCCACGGACAACTCGGTTCCAGTCCAAGGAGGAGGATGGGCTGAAGACGCACGATAAAGGTCCATCCCTCCTGGATAAAGGTACTATTATGTTTATAGACAATGGTTTTAAAATATTTAATTATAGACATTCATCACTTTTGCAGTATTCTTTATATTTGGGATATCCTGCCTAGTGTAGCTGAACATCCGGTCAGCATACCAAAGCCTTTGTACCTTCCAGGCATTGTACTATGCAAAGTTTAAAGTATATATGTTATGTACAGACATTTAATCCTCAGAAAATATTTGCCACCAGTCTGAATGCTACATTCTGTCTATATGCCATTCAGTCAAATGGTTCATTTACCAAGCCTCGTTCATAGGTGTGTACTAGGCTAATGGCCCTAGAGCCTTTACAAGCCTAGACCATAGGATTACCCTGGCATTGTGCCACCCAACCTTAGTTCCCATTGCCTCTGTTGAGTGGAGCCACTGGAGTTATCCCCAGGGTGAATTTTCTATTTCCCATCCACTCATCAAGATTTCTCTTGAAGAGGGCCAGTGAGGTGCTCTGCTTGACATGTATGGGAAGTCTCTGGGTTATGAACCTGTCACTCCAGCATGTTCTGTTGATTGTGGTAATGAGGTTGAGGTCTCTGGAGCATGTGGTGCGGAAGGCTTGGGTCAGACATGGATTTGTAAATCAAGCAGAGATCGCCTCTTAAGTAGGCGATATGAGACAGAGAATAGTTGGATTCTTTTGAGTCTGTCCATATAGGACAAGTGTTTAAGGCCTGGGATCCTCTTTGTGAGGTACTTTTGCAGCCTCTCCAGTTGTTGCAGGTGTATAGTTAGATACATGCCAAATAGGACATTGTACTCTATGATTGGCCTAATGAGGGAAGAGTAGAGGGATACAATGACCTCTTTCTTCCTGGATGCAAAACCCTTAGTAATGAGATGTGCCACATAGAAGGACTTTCTGACCATAGTGGAAACGTGGTGGTCAAAAGAGAGGTTGCTGTCGACCTATGTATCCAGATCTCTTATAACGCCTTCTGTGTTCAGCAGACTACCATCAATGTGGTAATTCAAGGGAACCGGGTTTTTCCCAAGGAGGATGACGACACATTTTTTTGGCATTCAGCATAAGGCCATGGTTCTGACACCAGTCGTTAGTGTCATTGAGGCCTTTGTGTAGGATGTCAGCATCACTTGAGGAGTTAATAATAGCTCCCAACTTGCAATAGTCTGTAAACTTTGTCAGCCAGAGTCCCTTTGTGTTGGCCTGCACTTTAGAGAAATAGATACCAAACAGGAGAGGACCCAGAACCGAACCCTGTGGGACTCCACTCGTGATTGGTCAGCAGTCTGACTTGGAGTCAGCTACTTTCACACTGTGGGTTCTATCTGTGAGCCAGTTTGTAACCCACCTAGTGATATAGGGGTTGATGCCTAGCTTAGTGAGTTTTTCTATGATTCCTGAGTGGGGAATGGTATCAAAGGCCTTGGCCAGATCGATAGGCTGTATGAGCCACCTTGCCTTCATCCACAGCTCTGGTGACTGACTCAAAGAAGTCAACCAAGTTGAGCAGGCATGATCTACCCTTCGCAAAACCAACCTGTGTAGGATCCAGAGTTTGGAGATTCCCTATATCCTTGTTTATTAATTCCATGATGATGCATTCCATGTAAAGATAAGTTCCTTGTAAAGATAAGTCCCCATTGGAGTTCCTTCTTTCCTCCTCGTTTGGTTTCATGTCATCCAGGAAGGGAAAATGAGAGTTTGGGAAGCAGATTACACATAGACAGACATGAGAAGTGCCTTTTTTGTTTGGGTGCTAAACATGATCATACATAATGTGAATTTTGTCGGCTGTTATACCTCTCTATTTGGAAAACCAACATCTAAATCTTTTGGTGCCATGGCTGAGTCCGCCCACCCCGAAGTTCAGTCACCATTTAATGAAAAAGCCAACAAGGTACGTACTGATTCTGCTGTTGTCCGCCATCCACTAGACGTCTCCATCAGGTTAGATGAAGAATCCGAGGACCTTCCAGTGCCAATGTCCATTCCTTCTGCCGCAACCCAGTTGGAAGCCAACACGGTGGTGTCTAACCGCACATCCAACGAAGCTGTGCATATGTCTGGTGTGGATGTAAACAGGGCACCACGTCTGATTATATCCGAGGGGCCTAGCGAGAGTCCCTAAATATTTGTTTAAGGAAGAGGTGCATGGTACCCTCATCAAGTCTAGACAGGGATCTGATCCTCCTAGATTTGTTAAATCAGATGTTCCTTTAAAAAAGAAATAAACTTGTCTTCTGTGGCTAAAGATCCTCGCAAAGAGTAGCATGACTTAACTCAGGGGCTCTTCAGTGCCTTTATGGCCCTGATGCCCCCACAAGGGTTGTCTGTCCCTGTTTCTGCTCTCTGGTCTTCCACCCCTTCTAAAAGGCCTAGGGATTCTGATTCTTCTGATGAACAGTTGGATTCTGGGGAAAAGTCTTTGGTATACTCCTTACTTCCGCATCCAGTCGCCTTGGGGTCTAATGAAGATTCTCTGTCCCATAGTTCTCCTTTTGAAGAATTATCTTTTGGGGATACAGTGGTCCTCATGTTAGAACACCTTTAAGTATGACTGTTCTCAGATTTCTGATGCTGAAAAGAGGTATTGTGACCTCTTGCAAATGGACATACCCAGACCTCCTTCAGTACCTCCTATTTCAGCCGCCCTTTTGATATATTTTCTGTAGCTTCTCAGTCTCTTGAGTCTTAACCTCCGGCACCTAAGAAGCCAGACAGAAGTCCCAGAGGATCACAAGTTTTTGTACAAAGTCCCTCCTCTGATCCTGCTGCTGTTTCCATGTCCACAAACGGCTATTCTTTTCTAAGCTTTTATCTTCTGACTAGGACAGCTGTGCTGTGGAGAGGTAGAGGAAAAAAAATTTATACCTCCGCTACTTTGGCCTTCAGAGCCATTAATTGTCAGACCCACATGACTAGATATGTCCTACCTGATGTCCTTCTATTCTAATGTTGCAGTAGTTTTTACATGAGGGAGATCCTCCGCCATGGGCATCCCAACGTCCAGCAAGTATACAAGAGCTTTAAACTGTTGCTAGTATGTGAGAAGTCGCAGGAATGGCTTAGGAGTGCATCAGCCATAAAAGTGACATTGACAGTACAATCCTCAGAACTTCTCTGCCATAGTCCAAACGCCATCTTCGATCATCGGATCTGTTCACCTGAGTAGTTTGCTGCTGTTCAACTTTTCAGATAAGTATCCTGTTGGAGGGGTTTCTTTTTTCTCTTGCCTTTCCTAAATGGCATGAAACCCTCACAACAGAAAGCAGTGGCAAGTGCCAATGTGGAAGACAGATTCTCCACAGAAGGGTATCCACGACCTGTGTCTATTGTATGTTTAGGGCCTGTGCACGACCATACATCTTGCTGTATTTGCCAGGCCTTCATCCCCAAGACCCTACATAGCCATCTTTCATACCTTAATATTTATTTAGGAAATTAGTGTCTGAAGCTGTTAGCTAGGGACATTATGGAGGGTATGCCTGGGACTTCTGTCGATCCTGCGTTGAAGAGGAAGGCAAAGAACCCAGGATCTGAGTCTTCAGCTGTGCCTTCTACCTCTGACGTCTTTCTCTTGAGGCCAGTGAAGACCCAGAGGTCCATCTGGAGGTTGCCGTGGGTTTTTCATCGGTTACTGCATCGGACGCCATCAAAGAATCCACCTTAGGCATGTCCTCAGAGGCCATGCAGATTTCCCCATTAGACGATGGGAGGAACCAAGGCTCGTTATTTTGGAAGGCTGTAGGAGTATCCCTCAGATAGTAGTCAGGAAGAATATTCCAGCTAATATTGAGTGCAAGCCTACGTTGGGTCCCTCCACTTTCCATCAGGTTGATGTCAGATTAAAAAAGTAGCAAAAAACCAAGCACATTTCTGCACCTAAGATTGGGAAACTTTCTCAAGGTTTGTTTAATGCACTCGTGGCTCTTAAGCCTCTTTCAGCTGAGCCTGTTTCGCCTTTAACTTCTTCCCCACTCAAGAGAGGTAGGGTGCTGGACACATCTGCAGATGAGGGTTCTTTTGAGGATGAATCTTTGGCCTATAACATTCAAATTTCATCTTTAATCTCCCCTTGAATATGCCTCAGCTGAGGAAGAAATAGCGTAGATTCACCAATGGAAGAGATCACATTTGGGGAAAACTTGGCTAAAATGAGGAAATTATTTAAGTTGGACTGCTCCCAGGTTTCTGATGTGCAGAAAAAATATTGGAATCTTTTACAAATGGATTTTCCTTCCCCTTCTGCTGTACTTCCAGTCTTACCAGCCTTTCTGGATGCTTTTTCTTCAGCATCTAAGGTCCCAGACTCTCAGGTCCCCACCCATAAAAGGCCTGATCGGTTTTAAAGTGCCGGAAGATTGTACATTTCTGTACAGATGTCTTTCAGTAGATCCTGCAGTGGTTTTTGTTGCTTCTTGACAAAACTTCCAGACTATTGCCATCTACCAGGCTTCTCCCTTCTGATGAGGAGAGCAAGACTGTGGAAAGAATACAGAAAAAAGTTTATACTTCTGCCATATTAGCTTTCCTTGCAATACATTACCAAATCCATATGACTAGATATGTTTTGGCTCGTCTTTCTCAAGCAGTTTCTCCCCTCCCAGATTCTAATCTTAAAACTCAGTGGGTGTCTCTCTTAGCAGCTTCTTCTCGGGTAGCTCACCACTCCGTTAAACGCAGCTGTGATGCAGGCGAAGCATCTTCCAAGGCAGCTGCATCTGTCTCTGTTCTTGGGAGGTATTCATGGTTGAAGCTTCAACCACTTCCAGGTGCTATCAAAGCAAAATTAGTGGATGCTCCTTTAGACAACAGTGCTTTGTTCAGGACTGCAGATGCAGATTTGTTTAAATCTTTGCAGGAGAAAGGCAAGGAACTGCAATAATTAAAACATATCCTTGTTTCGGCTGTTCCTAAATTTCAGAGGAATTATCCTGAAAGACTTCATGTGTTAGAAAACAAACTCACCTGCCCACTTCCAAAAGCAAAAAAGGAGGTAGGAGAGCTCCTCAGTCTAAGCCCTGTCAGCCAGTTCCTGCCCAGAAGCAGCCTTTTCTAGGCAAGCCCCAGGTTCTGTTTGACTACCACACTCATTTTAGTCTTGGTCCTCTTTCTCTCCCTATCCCTTCTAGTTTGGGAAACTATTACTCAAGACTTATGGATTCTTTCCATTGTCAAACAAGGGTAATATTGATGCCACAGACCAGGTTGAGGCCATGCATGCAAGTTGCTTGTGTGGAGCTTGACTTGCAGATATGCAGCAGTCCCATCAAGGTGGGGTATGAAATCACCTTGTATGCCAGACAGAGGTCACCTCTGAGGAGTCTGTATGAAACTGAGTAGAGGGATAGGGCTTGTAGCCTATCGGTGTATGGTAGATTTTGAGGCCCTGGATTCTCCTGGTGAGGAGCCTTTGTGGTCTCTCCAGCTGCTGCATGTGCTTTGTTTGCGAGGTACATGCCAAACGGGATATTGTACTCGATAGTGGGCCTTATAAGGGAAGAATAAAGGGATGTTATGACCTCTTGTCCCTGGATGAGATACCCTTATTCTATTCTGTTCATTCTTCCAGAGCTGTAGCTTCTTCAGATGCTTTCTTTAATGGTTTGGATACTAACTCCATTTTAGCAGCAGCTACTTGGACTTCTGTACATACCTTGGCATCTCTAGATCTAGAACTGGTTTTTGCTTGAGCCATTCTTTATGGTTTTCTAGAGAGCTCTTCTGGTCTTTCTTCCTCCCAGGTTTCCTTCTAAGCTTTGATACTGTCTTTCATGCACAGACTATTGCAACGTTAGAAGAGAAGGACACAGCATAGTTGGTTAAATCTTGCCATAACCATAGATGTCCTTCTCTTCTATGTTGCAGTATTCTGTCCTTTCCCCGGTGTTTGCTTTTGATATGGATGTCTGATAACCACCTTATTTCCATAGGCTGACATTCCTCCTAGGGTATTCAGTTCTGAAGATTGTACGTTTGGATGTCGCTTTTATGGCCAACATACTCCTAAGCCACTTGTGCGACATCTCACATACTAGCAGTACTTTAAAGTTCTTGTATAGTGGCCAGACTTTGGGTTGCCAATGGAGGAAGATTCCCCCATGTAAAGAATACTGCACCATAGAAGAAAAGGACTTCTATGGTAATGGTAAGATTTTGCCCAAGTATTCTTTCTCCCCCAACTTGGGGGAAGTTTGACTAATATGACTGATTCGGACAGTAAGATGTCTGCCCTTTCTCTTTTTGAGTTCTGCCTCTCAGGTGGCTTGTCATTCCATTAAATGTGGTTATGATGCTGCTTATGTCTCCTCTAGAGCTGCTGCATCAGGATCTATCATGAGAAGATACTGTTGGTTGCACCTTCAGGCCTTAACAGAAGACATTAAGGCCAAACTTTCTGATTCCCCTTGGACAACCAGAATCTCTTTGGAACTGAAGCATAAGCATAATACTGTGCAGGACCTGAAGCAAATCTTTGTTTCCCTTATCCCTGAGTTCCAGAGGAATTATCCATCTAAACCTTTTGTTTGTAGACTGCCTAGACAGCCTGCTAAGAGCAAGAGGATTCCTAAGCAAATTTTCCCAGACAAGCTCCATCTGAGTTCTAGGGGCCAAAAACCATCTTTTCCTAGCAAATCTCCCTATAGCATCAAGCCTTCCTTCCCCTTGGCCAGATTCCTCTGTCACTCGGGCTGACTTTTTTTCTGTTTGGTAACAGATGTCCACAGACATCTGGGTACATTATTATCTAGAACACTTGTTTTATGGCTTGGAAGTCCCTTCCTCCTCCATGTCCGCTTCGTTTTCCTTTGGTTCTGCAGCATCTGGTGGAACATGGAGCCATACAAACTGTTCCCTTGTGTCAGCAGGGAACAGGTTTGTATTCCAGAATATTTCTGGTTCCCTAGAAGGAGAGGACATGGACACCCATTCTAGACCTGTCATTTCTAAACACCTTTCTCAAGGTCCCTTCTTTTAAGTTATTGTCTTCAGACACTTTCCCTTTGTTGTTTGCTCAAGCCTTTCTGGTATTTCTAGATTTGAAGGGCACTCAATTCCATATTACTGTTCACCCTCTCTTCAGGAATTTTTTTTGTTTCTTCCTCTGTCAGTTCTCTTTGCCTTTTGGTCTTTGTACAGCTCCAAGGGTCTTTATCAAATACCTGTCCCTTGTGGTAGCCTTCTGCAGACTTCAGGGAATTCAGATATTCCCTTATTTGGATGATCTATTAAATCAAGCCCACCGTATTAGCTCCTGCTTCAAGAATCCACACTTCACTATGGTGCTTCTGCGTAGTGTGTGGCTCACCCTCAATCTCAAAATGTCTGTCTCGACTTCCTATTAGGACCAGATATTTTTGGGTTGCAGGATTCAGACCATTCCAATGTTGCCTTGTCTTCTACCTCCCAAGGTCCTCTCTTTGACTGCTTATTTCCAGTTTTTTCTTCCTCTTCCAGTCCTTCCTGCTAGGGAATTTCTCTGAGCTCTGTGGTACATGGCATCTACCATTGCCATTGTTCCTTTTGCTAGACTCCACATGAGGAATTTTTAATGGTATCTCAAGGCTTTTTCAGTCCATCACTGCCACCTGCTTGAGTATCTGGTTCCTCTTGCTGTGTCTCAAACTCGAGCTTCACTGGTGGATTCACCAGATTTGCTTGCATTCAGGTCTGCCTTTTCATGTTCCCCTTCTTGCTCACGAGCTGTACACAGATGTTTCTGATAATGATTGGGCAGCCTCCTCCAACAGTTGACAAGTCCAGTATCTTTGGTTTCCTTCCAGGCCCTCTGAAAGTTTTTACAGCCAGTACCACAGTTATGTGGAACATCAGCAAGCAAGGGGTCACACAATCTTACCTTTTTTTGTAGGTTGGCTCTTCAGGCTAAGGATTTTGCAGTCCATCACTTGGTTCTGCAGATGGTCTACATTTCATCAGAGTGCAGTCTTGTGGCAGACTCTTTGAGCAGGTCCAGAACAAATCCTCGCTAATGGATGCTTCACAAGGTGTTGGTTCTTGACGTTGTACATTGGCGGGGTACTACTTTTGTAGATCTTTTTGCCTCCACCTGAACAGACAGTTTTCCCAGTTCTGTTCTGGAGTGGCAAGTCCTCTGGCTTGGAAAGTGGAAGCTATGTCTTTTTCTTGGAAGGGGATGTTTCTGTATGCCTTTTCCTCTTTCTCTTCTACCAAAGGTCATGCACAAAATCACATTGGACACACTCAAAATCAGGCTAGTGACTTCCTTTTGACCCAGACAGCACCGGTTCCCCTTTCTGTTTCATCTGGCAGGTGCAGTTATCAAAAGTAGTTTACTATTGAAACCACATACATTGACCGGTCACATGGTTGACCCAAAATCCTGAATCTGGAATGGCGAAAATGTGGCAAGGTCGAAACTGAATACATTGACACCCATAGTTCAATGTATTCAACATAGCAGGAGGTGATATCATGTCACCCATGCTACGCAGCTTACCATACAGTGACATTCCCTAGTCAACGGTATGTGTATTTTACTATTTTGCAGGGAGCAAGCCCCCTGCAAATTATATATTATATAAATTATATTATATAAATTATATATACCAACTCTGACATCATAGTACAGTGAGGAATTGGGTTAATTCCCTGATGTTCATTGTGCATACAGCTGCAGTCATAACAGATGAGTTATCCTGCCGTCAGGCGGGTCCTCGGTCGGCCGAATTCCAAAGTCTAGGTCCGCCGTCGGTTGTCGTCGCTTCCTCCCTGACGTCAGTGCGGCAGGGGTATAAAAGAGGCAGCCGACGCCATTTTCTTCAGTCTTTCTTGCCGCGCGGTGCCCGAAGCAGAAGCAGTTCGCAAGTGCCGGTCGTTTTACGAAAGTATTTCAGCCGAAGTCTTCTTGAAAGCTAAGTACCCCGTTGGGGAAACTTTTCTTGCCTCAGACCGATGTCAGACAAAGTTAATAATTGTATTTCATGTGGGAAGCAAATACCGCATAAGGATTTCCACTCTTACTGTATACCTTGCTTAGGCCCAGACCACGACGTCTCGGCCTGCCGTTTTTGTGCTAGATTCAACAAGCGCAGTATTAAGCGTCGGGCGGAGTTCGCCCTTCACTTTTTTGGCAAAAAATTTAATTATATTATGTCGTCGGATACTCCGACTCCAGTTTTGAGCAAAAAACGCAAAGATAAGGACCGGCATACGAGGTCCGCACCACCTACTG
This sequence comes from Protopterus annectens, assembly GCF_019279795.1. Lineage (NCBI taxonomy): Eukaryota > Metazoa > Chordata > Ceratodontiformes > Protopteridae > Protopterus > Protopterus annectens. The sequence continues at coordinate 401,903,991 of NC_056735.1, read as the reverse complement.
ATACCACGCTAAGGCCGACTACCGGTTCTCCGGTACTCAGCGAGGCGCCTACGTAGCCCCTGAGTACCGATGACAATGGATTACCAGTGTCTTCAGTACCCGAGGTCTCGCAGGCTCCTCGGCCCACATTCCTACTACAGATACCGACGCCACTCCTGGCTGGGAAACTCAGAATTTAGACAGGCCTGCCATTTCTCAAGGGGTCTTCAGGCCTTCCTCCTTCTCTATTAAAGCCTTCACTAAATCTAAAACAGCCATGAAAACCAAAAAACAGGTTCCTCAGACACCCGCTCAAGGCACCATGCCTAAAAAGCAGATGCTTAAAATGGCTGAGTATTTGATTACTCTTATCAGGGGTTCTCAACCCCCCTCTGACAAAAGGCCTAGATTAGCGGAAGACTACCCTTCCTCGGATCAAGCTTCTATTACCTCAGAACTATCTGAGGACCAGGATTGTGCCTATTCCCCATTCGAAGACTCTGATGCAGAGGAGTCTATTCCCTTGGTCCCCCCCCCCCCGAGGACTTATCTTTTGGGGAAACCCTGCATACATTGAGGGAACACTTTCACTGGGAAGGCCAAGATTACTCAGATTCCAAGAAAAGGCTCAGGGAATTTCTTCTGCTCCCCCAGCATAGGCCTCTGGCTATCCCTCCTGTTTTAGATATATTGGATGATGTGTACACAGAAGCCAGCCTTAATCCTGATTCTTTGCCTCCAGCTCCTGTTAAACCAGACAGGTATTACCGGGTTACTGATTCTCACCAGTTCCTATATAAAAGCCATACTGCTGACCCAGAAACTATTTCACAGGGTACCAAGGGAATTAAGGCCTCTACTGCTAAAAACCCATTACCTTCAGAGAGAGATTTCAGATCTTTAGAAAGGTGGGGGAAAAAGGTGTACACCTCGGCCACTTTAACCATGAGGGCATTAAACTGTCAGTTCCATATGTTAAAGTATCAACAGTTTTTGATATCTCAGCTGAAAAGCAAAATGACACAACCAGAACAACCAGATTTAAAAGAGTTGCAGGATTTGTTGCATGGTGCAGCGCAAGTGGGTAAACATACCTTGCAGTGTGGTTTTGATGCTTTAGAGGCCTCATGTAGAGCTGCTGTTACGGGGTCTGTTATACGTAGGCATGCTTGGCTCAAAGAGCAAACCTTACCAGATCATGTCAAAGCTAAATTATTAGATGCACCTCTTCAAAAAGATGTATTGTTTGGTGTTAAAGCAGAGGAGGTGCTAAAGAAATTGGAGGAAAAAGCGAAATCAATGCAAACAGTGAAAGATTTCCTGCAGGTACAGCCTCCACGTTTCAGCAGAAACTGGCCTTCAAAAAACTGGTCCTTTCCAGCCACGGACAGACCTCAAAGGGGCAGATACAGGCATCCAAGGGGTAGAGGGCAACCTCAAGGATCTTTCAGAGCCAGACAGTGGCAAGCACCAACCCCAAGAGGTGGAGAAGATAGATCATAATCTTAAAGAAAACAGACACAATGACTTCCCCCTACTCCTGCCAAGCAGAGCTTTAATGGCAGCACCTTTGGGCGGAAAACTGACATTATTCTCAAAAAATTGGCATATTGTTACAAAAGACAAATGGATTCTGGACATTATAGACAGAGGCTACAGGTTCCACTTTCACACCCTTCCAAAAATGAGAGGCATGCCAAACCTGCCACAAAATGAAAGGGCAGAGGCACAAAAACAAATTTCAGCTCTCATGGACATGAAAGCAATTCAAGAGGTACCTGCAAAAGAACAAGGTCAAGGGTTTTATTCCAGACTATTCCTGGTGCCAAGGAAAGACAAAGATTGGAGACCTATCTTAGACCTATCCATCCTAAACACATATCTACAGGTGCCCAAATTCAAGATGCTCACATTACAGCAGCTTCTTCCCATGCTGGGCAAGGAGTCTTGGCTGGTAACATTGGACCTCAAGGAGGCATACCTGCATGTCCCTATCAGACAAGATTGCAGAAGATACCTCAGATTTCTTGCAGGTTCAACCCATTACCAATTCTCTGCATTGCTCTTTGGCTTATCTACTGTGCCCAGAGTGTTTATGAAATGCCTGGCATCAGTACTTCCCTTCTGCAGACTACAAGGGATACAAATCTACCCATATCTGGATGACTGCCTGATCCAAGCGGACAGCAAGGACATACTACTGCAGCACCTGGAATTTGTAATAAAACTGTTGAACTTCCTGGGATACACAGTCAACAAAAAGAAATCAAAACTGATACCCTTTCAACAAATAATTTTCATGGGTGCCAGCCTGGATACAACCACCAAGATGGCCTACCTCACGCCAGACAAGCAAGGGCAACTGTCTCAATACTTCAGAAAAATGGCAACTTACACCAGGCTAACTGCAAAGAAAGTCCTGCAGGCTCTGGGATTCATGGCATCTTGCATCCTACTTATCCCATGTGCAAAGCTGCGTATGAGGAAACTTCAGTGGTACCTAAAAAACTTATGGTCTCAACACAGCCACAGCTTGGAAGCAATTATACCACTCATTCCATGCCTTCAAAAGGAATTTATGTGGTGGGCTCAAGCTTGCCAAAGAAACACAGGTCTTCCTTTCTGTGTACCTCAAGCAACTCAGATCATCACAACAGACGCTTCAGACTACGCATGGGGAGCACACATGACAAATCAGTGCATTCAGGGAAAATGGGCACGAAAAGAGAAGCTCCTTCACATCAACCAAAAGGAAATGCTAGCCGTGCAAAAGGCTATTATGACCTTGAAAGACCTACTGCATCCAGGCCAGCTATTGATAAGGACAGACAACACCACAGTGATGTGGTACATAAACAAACGGGGGGAACCCATTCATACCCCCTGTGCAGGCAAGCCATGACCCTATGGAACACAGCACTGGAATTGAAAATTCAACTACAGGCACAATTCCTGCCAGGGAAGGAAAACACACTGGCAAACAACCTAAGCAGAAATATGACAGATCCACACGAATGGAAGTTGCATCCTCAAATTTTCACAAAGATAACTCGGGCATGGGGACAGCCAGACAGAGATCTCTTTGCTACCCACAGAAATTGCCAGTTGAAAAAATTTTGTTCAAGGACCTATCCTCCACAGGCCTGGAAAGTGGACGCACTTTCCTTCAATTGGGCAACATTGACAGTCTATGCCTTCCCGCCTCTTCCTCTGCTGCCCAAAGTTCTATTAAAAGCCAGAGCAGAGAGGCCGAAAATGATTCTCATTGCTCCAGACTGGCCAAGGCAACACTGGTATCCGCTCCTGAAGAGCCTGACACATTTCCCACCATGGATCCTACCTCTAGTCCCTCTTCTGTTGTCCCAGCACAACTACAAAACTCTTCACAGCCATCTCAAAACTCTAAATCTAGCTGCATGGAGAATTCCTTGATTTCCCAACAGTTTCTACTCTCCAAGGAGGTGCAGGATGTCATCTTGGAGGCCAGAAGACCTTCTACTAGAAAGGCCTACTCCGCCAAATGGAAACGATTTTGTGCCTGGAATCAAAAGAAGGGACAGAATTCTTGGGTAATAAATATACCTCAAATTTTACAGTACCTAGCTGAGATGTTAAACAATGGACTTTCCTTCTCCTCCATCAAGATCCACGCTTCAGCCATTTCAGCACAATACAACACAGATCCTCCTTTATTCTCTCATCCTCTCTTAAGGCAGTTCCTCAGGGGGGGCAAAGAATATAAAACCCCCAAGGAAACTACCAGTCCCTGCTTGGGACCTCAACTTCGTATTGGAAAAGCTGACCCTTCCTCCCTTCGAGCCAGCTTCTTCATCAGAGTTACAGTACTTGTCATGGAAAACAGCCTTTCTTCTGGCTATCACCTCAGCTCGCAGGGTTTCGGAGCTACAGGCCCTCATGGCTGTGCAACCATTCATCATTTTCCATCAGGACAGAGTTTCCTTACGAACCAACCCTACCTTTATGCCAAAGGTAGTATCCAGTGTAGCTTTGAATCAGACTATCCACTTGCCTACCTTTTATCCTAATCCACAAAACAAAGGGGAAAGACTACTACATTCCTTGGACATTCACAGACAACTTCATTATTATTTGGACAGGACAAAGCCATTCAGGAAATCTGAGCAACTCTTTGTGTCCTATGCTGCAGGTGCTCAAGGAAAGGCTATTTCCAAACAGACAATTTCAAAATGGATAGCCCACTGCATACGCTTTTGTTACTCATTTCATGGAAAAACTGTGCCTGCATGCATCAGGTCCCACTCCACCAGAGCCACAGCCACCTCTGCAGCCTTCCTCAGGGGGGTCCCTACCAAGGATATTTTGGAAGCAGCCACCTGGAGTTTAGTGCACACTTTCTCCAAGCACTGTCACGTCCCACTATATTCTAAATCTAGAGCGGGCTTTGCCACAGCAGTCCTGCAGGGCATCCTAGCCCCTCCTAGTTCCACTTAGTGCCTACCACCCTTACTTAGCTTTGGGATTCTACCCATCTGTTATGACTGCAGCTGTATGCACGATGAACATAGTACAGTTTTGTACCTACCATAAATGTAGATGTTCGAGTGCTCATACAGCTGCAGTCCAGGTTTCCCTCCCTCCAACCCCTCTTAGGACAGGCCTTATGACAAACCCTTTTCATATAACCTTTTGGGGTACTCTTTTATGGTGTATTTGCTTGCAACTACTGTTTTTTGATTTAACAACATTGCATTTTTGCATAACATTATGTTTGCCTTCCTTCTGGGGGCACCTGACATCTGGGGCAAGAAAAACTGAAGAAAATGGCGTCGGCTGCCTCTTTTATACCCCTGCCGCACTGACATCAGGGGGGAAGCGACGACAACCGACGCCGGACCTAGACTTTGGAATTCGGCCGACCGAGGACCCACCTGATGGATGGCGGGATAACCCATCTGTTATGACTGCAGCTGTATGAGCACTCGAACATCTACATTTATGGTAGGTACAAAACTGTACTTTCCTCACTGAACCACAATCTCTGTGCACAATGCCAGACTCAGATAATTGAACTACACTACCCATTTGCTGTAGTGTAGTCAATGTATTTTGAGTGCAGCAGTAGCGTTGTTGCCTCACAGCAAGAGGTTGTCCCGTTCGATTCTCGGTTGGAGCGCCTTCTGTGTGGAGTCTGCATGTCCTCCCCGCGGTCGAGTGGTGTTCGAAAGACATGCATTGAATGGGCGTGCCTTCGCTGAAGGTTGGGCGTCAAGCTGGCACCTCGCCACTCGTAAAAAATCTACTGCCAATCATTAGCGGACCGGAGTTCCGCTGTGGCAACCCCTAACCGGGTAAAGTCGAAAGAACAACAGTCAATGTATTTTGAGTCGGTGTTCTGCCCATTTGAAAATTGCCTTTCAACCACATGCTGGTCTACAGCAGTCAGTTTGAATAAATTGTAAACCATCAAAAGTTACCTCACAGGATGGATCTTCTCACATAAGCAAGTGATCCCTCGTTCACCCTTATTTGTCCACCCTTCAATTGACACTTTCGGTAATAGGATTTTGATTCCTTTCGGGCATCAGTTTTCTGAGGATGTACTTTGGGTTTTGCAGGAGGGCACCAGTTTTCTGAGAATGTGCTTCAGGTTTTGCAGGAGACCAGAAAACCCACTACTAGAAAATTTTATGCGACTAGATGGGAAGGTATTTTCTATTTGGTGTCTTAATTATGCACTGCACTTTTTGGGGGGGAGGGGCTCCCTTCTTAATTGTGATGTGGCATATTTATGCTAGCTTGTCTGCCATTTCAGCTTGTCTGACTCTGATTCCACCTTTGGCTTCTAGTTTTGAAGTCTGACAATTTTTAAAATACATACTTTATATTCAGCCTTCAAGAAAGCTTGTTCCTCCTTCTTGGGACCTTAATTTTGTTCTTGAGAAATTAACTTGGTCCCCATTTTGAGCCTGCAGCTTCTTCCATACAGCATTGTACTTGGAAGACTAAATTGTTTGTGGCTTGCTCTTCTATCAAGCTGCTCTCTGACCATTAAGCACCTCTTTTTATTTATTTATTTTTTATTTTTTTTGTTTCACAAGAGCAGGGTGTTTCATCATAGCAACCCTTTGTTATGCCCAAGGTGGTTAATAATTTATCCATAAATTAGTGTGTTCATCTTGCTTTTTTCCCCTTCCCCACAGAATACTAATTAGTGTGTTCTTCACACCTTAGATTTATGTAGACAGCTCAGATATCACTTGGACAAGACAAAAGATGTACATCCAATTCTCTGTTGCATCCTGTTGTACAATTTTTTGTGAGGAAATGCAAACAGGAAATAAGAGCAGTGTTAGAGAAACATAGTGGGAATTTTGATACTAATCTTGCATCTGATGGATGAATTTTACTTCAGAAACTTATGGCTAATAAAATATTACATTAATGAAACCAGATAAAGGTGGTGACCTACTAATTATGGACACAATAGATTGGCTCAAAATGAGTCCATGTAAAAGATTGTTTCATTAAATGAAATTAACATGGTGAATGGGAAGTTGTATTTAATGATTCTGCAGGCGGAAATAACACTTGGGGAGTATGGGTTCCTTAACGTACAATTTTTGGTATACCACAAATCAATTATTGATCTGTCTTTAAGGACAATAGTTGATGCAGGTGGATCTTTAACATGCCATTGGCTCTATATGTTAATTAAAATCTTTAATTTCTCAGAATTGTCATATAATGAAAAATTCATGGCATTTCCTTGCAAGTTTGAATAACAATATGATTACATATATGCTTATCGCTGCAGTAGATCTAGTTGATTTATGTACCTCTAGTCCACATGATATTGATATGAAGTGGTTTGATGAAATATTAATGGAATGTGATACTTTAGCATCTAGTGATATTAATATTTTTAATGTTTTCATAAAATGTTAAAAATTTTGTTTTATGGAGAATATCATTACATTTTAGGAGTAATAGTGGGAGCAGCTTGTGTCCCTAGATTTGCCAGTATGATTGTGTGATATTGGAAAAAGAAATAGTCAATTATGAATGTTACAAAAGTATAATTTTATGCCAGATTTTTAGATTATGTATTATTTGGCATAACACAGAAGCAGATTTATTTGGTTTTATTAAATACGAGTTTTCTAAGATTCACAAACAAATATTCTAGAAACCATATGATACACAATTCACTTGGTTTCTAGAGTATGTGTCTTACTTGGTATTGGCTTGGAGAATAAACAATTTACTACAACTTTAGATATATAGGAGAATCAATTGGTTATTTAAAAATTGGGAGAAGCCTTTCTTATCAAAAAAAAAAGTTAAGCGGCAAATGGTGTTCTTGACCCATACTATATCTGAGGATTTGATTTTTTTAAAGCAAGTTAAATTAATTAATATGGTTTTATGGGGGTATTAAACTGAATTACATAGTGAACTAAGCAGTGAAATAACTCATAAATAAAGTGACGGCATATATGTCTCTTTATTAGGGATGGAACAAGAAATTTTAAAGTTTAAGAATTCAGCATCTAATAATATGGGCAATGTTATGATACTTATAGCACAAATACTACTAACATGTTAAGAACAGTAGTAGAAAATAAAAAGGTCCACATTTTCATATAATATGGGACTAGTAGAGTTTTTGAAAAAAGAACTTTTTATTTTTTAAGAAAGATTATTAATCGACTATTAGGGTCAAATATACAGTAAAAGCAGATGGTAAAAAGGTAGGAGGAATCTGGGTATTGTAATCAATGTAGTTATGTTTTAGTAACTGATGCTATTATAAACAAAAAATTGCAATTAAATGTATATCTTGTATAATTGTGGGACATCTGGGTCATCTAGTTAGTAGATGCATGTTCTGACCCATATATTGGCCTGTAGATGTGGTTCCCATTCACACAGGCAACAGGACGGATACGTTGCCCAATGTTGTTACAGATGATGATGACCCCCATCCAGACCTTCCCAACCATGATTGAAATGGCTTGCCAACACCATGCGTTCCAAGATGCAGAACATTGTCAAACATGTTGACTCCTGAAGGGGTGGATGAATACAGGTGAGACCTTCAGCCAAATATTTGTGGTACATGCCATTTTATTTAATACTGGTAGTATGCAAGCAGATACAATGTAAGGACATCACTGAACTGCCTGAGACACCTTTCAATGCAATTGATGAGGAGACCTGCAAAGAATCAAAGGAACAGGCTGCACTTGCACCCCATGCAAGGCAGAAGTGGTGCAGTACATTACAGCACTGGTGAAGAGGCAGCTTTTTGTCTGCAACTATGGGTCATGATACAGACAACATTTAATAAAAGTGATGCATGCATTGTCTGCATTGTAGCACCCAGGTATCCCATGCAGTGTTGTGCATCAGACATGACATTTCCCACACAGGTAAGAGAGTGAGCATGGCACAGTTAACATTTGTATAGTGACAAGCAACAACAATGTTGTATGGTCAAGGGTCATGGAATGTAAATGATGCAACATGTCAGTCTGTTAATAGGTTATGGGAGTAAAGGATCCTCCAGTAGTGGTGTGCAGCTGCCACATCATGGACATTGGTCATGTGTACTGTATTTTCCTGCTGTTTCAGGGATTGATGTAGTGCGTGTAATAGGATGGCATACCACTTTGGAAATGTTTACAGAAAGCCATATATAATGTCCCCATTAATGACCTGGACAACTGCCATGGATAAGCATGGTGCTGTGTTGGTCAACTGTGGATATTGTCTGTGACTAGGAGTAGGTGAGTTGGTGAGGTGCCCCATAGGGTGGTGCATGAGGAGCACCATTGACCAGTACTGGGACTTGGGCATTCTCCAGTGTGTTTGCCTGTACTTCCAGAACCAGCAGTGATGTGATCTCTGTTTTGTCATTAGTATATGGTTGGCCCATGACCATTCCATTGCCTCTGGACCCTGCCATAGCTATGGCCATCATGGCTTTCAGAGGCAGATTGGAGAGCTTGTTGCTATCTGCCTCATGGACAAATGCATGGATACTAAGTGAGCCACCAAGGATCTGAATAATCTGTCACGTCAGTGTATAGGTACATCAGGTTGTCATGCAGGTTTTGTATGCTGTCATGCAGACTGCACAATTCGATGATTGATGCCTAGTGTTGTACCTAAGTTGAGGAAAGAACTGGAGTAATGATGACGAACCCCACTAATATACCTCTCCCCTTTGGTGTGTACACACAAGTCAGTGGCAGTGTGGCCGACAGATGCTTTATGTGGTGGTGATTCTTGTGTGGGTCTCACATTTACAGGATGTCCAGTGCTGAACACTGGTGAGGCCGAAGGTCCAGCCTGCCCCACTGCTATCCCATCACGTATGTGGGTTGTATGCAAGTTCTCCCATGTTAAGGATGCTGATAATGCCGTTATGCCACTATGCATGTTGCTATCATGGCCACAATTGATCTGCTGATGTCAGATATGTACCATTTTTTCATGCAGACCTGTCCACCAGTGGAACTCGTGAAAACATAAAGATAACATAACTGTGACAGCAGAGAAACATGTACATCTCAGTAACTTCAACTCATGGCACGTACACTGGTATATGTCAATTTGTGGATACCTTTGAGGAACATGCATACCTTGTGATGCAGCCAAAACCCAGACATACCTGGAGACAAGATATTCAAAGATGTTTTACAAGTATGTCCCTTCAAATGTCAGCCACTGTACAGCATAGAAATGTACCTGTTATTAACCTACTACATTCCCTTGTAGACACCCAGGCAGTTTGATACTAGCCCAGCTCCACCTTCTAAGTTACTGTCTGGTCTGAGGGTCCACTTATCTTTCTCAGTCAGGGATACCAGGAGCTTTTCATCTTTGTGAGTCATTTCTTTGTGGTCGGTCCCTGGAAATGTCCTATGCCTTGATCTTGGCATGTAGTAGTATTTGTGGTTGCCCTTTGCTGCACCTTTACTGTGGGCCTTTTATGGCTGCTCACAGCATTGATGTCCTGCACGACTCCTTGTCTCACTTGGTACCAGAATGCCTTATCTGTTTTATCCCTGTCCAGGATGTGCATGCCTTGAGTGTAGGATATGCAGTAACACCAAATCCTCCTCATTGATTAACCTTTGAAGCCAGTGCCTGCCTCATAGTCCCATAACCAGACTTGTACATGTGTGGGTTATGTATGTTGGTCAGTATGTCTGTGCACACGTGACTGTCCCTGACTGACCTATATGCACATGCAGTGCCCCAATTATCCTAAGTGGTGTCAGAGTAACTGTCTGGCCTTGTATTGTGACCATGCCCCCCTCTCTTATGCAAACAGCAATGAAGGGTATATCACTGGCCATATTTCTACATCACTGTGGTGATGGCCTGTATTGCTGTCCATCCTGCCTCCTCACACCCTCTAATGCTTAACTTTACCTATGTACAGGAGTCTTTGTGTCCTGTTTAGAGTCCTGCCCTCAGTGTGTCTAGGATGCATTGTGCCTCCCTTACAGCTGGGAGATCTGTCCTGCACTTGTGCTGTGTTCCATGCCACAGTCTTCCCTACAGCTGGACATTACTTCTATGCTCATGTTCTGTGCCACAGCAGGCCCCTTTCCCTCAAGTGGGTATGTAATGGTTAAGACCTTGTGCTGTGTTCTCCCCTAAAGTTTATTAATTTATTTAACATTTGTTTACCAGGAAAGTCCGACTTGGAATGAAGCCAATTTTCAGCTGAGTCCCAGGGAGAAATGCGCCAGACACGTGTCTTTGAAACGTGGGAGGAAACTGGAGTACCTGGAGGAAGCCCACACGAACACAGGGAGGACATGCAGACTCTGCACAGAAGGCACTCCAGCCGAGATTCAAACCGGAGAACCTCTTGCTGTGAGGTGACAACGCTACTGCTGCACCACTGCACCCATCCGTACATCTGTTGATTGCTCTCACTTCCAGTTGCTGACATCCACTATGGGTGTTCAGTACAGTACAGAGATCCATTACTAGACATTTTGTCTTCCTTCAAATATGCCTGTATCAAAGTGCAGTGATTTCTTCAGTGAAATCCTGATTATTGACATTCTCATCTTAATCTGTTCTCCAGCAGTATGAATGTGGTAACCTCACTTTAGGTGCTGCTAAAATGGACCTCAAAGCACCTTGGTTATGCTGAGACAGGAAATTGTTACAATTTTCTCTGAATCACCAATGTAGCACATTGTGCTAGCCCACCAAAGCAGTGGTAGCGTGCTTATCCCTACTCATCCTGGTGCTCATGAGATCTGTGCAGACTAGGCTCATGCATGTTGTCTGTTTAAGCCCATAACTCTTCAACTGTTCACTACAGATACTGTCACTGGTATACCATTGTGGCTGTACCATGCACATCTCTTAATGTCCTAACATTCACCCATGCTTATTGGGACTACCATTATGCTCTTGCTGAGTGGACATGGTCTCCTCCTGCACTGGGTGCAGCAGGAATCATGCCTGGTGTATGTGTGTTTGTGTTAGAGAGACCATAATACCTGCATCTTCATAGCAACTTTGAGGAGTGCCTGTTGGGCCACTGTGGTAACCCATTATATAGGTTGAATGCCTGACACCAACTTATCAGGATGGTAAATGATACCACTGGCATCATTCATTCTTATGAACAGTGTGGCACAGCTGTATACCTGTGACAATGCCAGTTCATCCACCTTCACCACTGGGAGGCAGAAGTTAGGGAAGTCAGGGAAGGTGTGCCAACTTTTTTCTGTAAGTTATGTTTTCCTATTGTATATTTGTGCTCTTTTTATTGGCTCTTTGGTGTACCAAGTTGTTTTTTACAGTAGCTAAATAGTATTGACTGAATAGAATGTCTGCCCTATGGTGAGATGCATATATACTGTGCCCTTACTGCAATGTGTAATTTTCTTTGTAAAATACATGTTTATTAATGTGCATTCTTTTTTTTTTTTTTTCCTTTACCTTCTTCATGCCCATTACTGCAGTGTGCACATTTCTTGTAAAATACTTGATGTTATGTTGTCCTATCGCGCCTTCATTCTTGTCGGTTGGGTTCGGAGCTGAACCTTGACTCCGACACAGCCGCATACCAAAGCTCGAGAGCTTCAACTGGCTCAAGGCTACAACCTATCCCATGATGCTTAGCGGCTGTTCCCCAGATCTCGTTTGCTGCTTGAAGCATCGGGATTGTCTTTGCTGGCTCAGGCTAGTAATTACATTTATTGTATACCTTTTACTACATTTTTTTCTCAATATCTTCATATTAGACTCAATTATACCTTCCCAGTCCAAGTGGAGTACTCGTGTGTGTGTGTGTGTGTGTGTTGTTATTACTTGGGTGCGTCTTCGGTTGCTCTCCTTGGCCCTTGTTTTTTTTCTCTTATTCTACTTAAAGAATCTGTTTAAATTAGAGGATTCTTTCTATTCAGCCCCTTTTTTGCTTCAGGGCTTCTTTCCTTTCTTAAGGAGTCACCGTTTAAGTTAGAGGCGTCTCCTCAGGTTGGAGGAGACTGTTGTTTAACTTAGTGACTTCTCCTCCTCCCACCCCTTTCCTTTTCTTAAAAAAAAAATCTCTCTTTCTACCTGCCTTTTTCTATTACAATTACAGTAGTTAGCTGCTACTGTTGTTGCTATTGATGGCTTACAGGATGTCTAAAGTACCTGTTAAGGAGTTGAGACAATCTGGTTTTAAAAAGTGCAATTCATGCACCCAGAAAATGTCTTTAATGGACAGACACACAAGTTGTGTGTATTGCCTAGGAGCAGTCCATCTTCAGGACTCTTGCTCCATTTGTCATGGCTTTAGTGCAAGGGTTTTACAGGAGAGAAAAACATACTCATTTTGAGGGGTTTGTTGAAAGGCCCTTTTGAAGAAGGTAATTAGGCCTCAAAATAGGATAAGTCAAAAAAGTCTACGTCATTGGCTCCGGTGTCTGAGCCATCAAGCAGTCAAAAAGATACAGTATGTTCAGATCTGAAGGTTCTCTGTTCCGACAAACCTGGCCCTCCCTTGGTTCCACCTAAGTCTTTGGAACTGTTCTGGAGCCACAAAAGGAGTCGGTCACCATCACTGGAGCCAATACACTCTGTGCCGCAGTCTCCTCTATTACAGTCTGTGGCAGATAGTCACAGGTCATCGACCCATTCCTCTCGGTCCTCCAGGTTATCGGACGATGACGTGGAGCGGGTGGTGAAGAGGTTGCTGCGGATGCAGACCCTAGCAGAAATTTTGAGCCCAGCCCATCGGATCATGGAGCCAACCACTGTATCTCAGATACCATCTATTATCCTCTGACTCTATTGAGTTTGGAGCCAGAGTGTCAGGAAGTCGTTGTACTGGAACCAGCGGAGCTAGTAATCATTCACGATATCTCGGCTCTGACGTCTGCTCCAATCTCGTCAGTGCTGTCCTCCATTGAAGGATCTGGGAGCAGACACTCCCTGGTCAGCTCGGGGGGGGGGGGGGGAGTCGAGTCGGACCCTTGTTGGAGCCGACTCTCCCACTCGGTGCTTCAGCGCAGGTGAGTTCGGCTCCCACATCAGCCTCGGAGCCACCCTTCTCGGTGCCAGGGAGATCTCCTGGTCCTTCGGGACTGGGAGTCTCTCTTGGCCCAGAATCATGGTGCCTTCGAGGTGATGCGGAGTGTGCTCTCCACTGAGTCTGCTCCACCTTCAGCTCCAGCCACTCTTCCCCCTAAAGAGCCGGTGTCTTCTGCTTCATCATCCCTCCATCAGCCCCAGAGTAGAGTCAGTCCCCCAGGAAACCCCAATAGGTGTAACCTCCTCTTCTGACACCTCCCTGTAACACCCTCCCCGAGGAGGTCCCTCAGAAGAAACCATGTAAGAGGAAGCACATAGACTCCCTTGAGTCTGTCACCTCTGATACAGACTTAGAGGATTTGGAAGGGTCCCCACGATCGCCCTCTGAGGATGTCTCTTTTTTCAGACACCCTTAATATCCTTAAGAAGAGGGGTGCCTGGAAATTGCTCTCCCCTTCTGAGGATGAGTCGGTATACCTGGAGGCATTTGGCTCTCGCCCCTCCACCTCTTGGGTGTCTCAGCCCTTCGACCTGCTCCTGGGTGTTGAGTTGGAAGGTGTGGGACTATCCCGAGTCAGTGGACCCCGTTCCGAGGAGGCCAAATAAATTCATTACGGCCCCAGAGGATAGACGGTATTTAGCAAAGGGAGTCCCTGTAGATGCAGTGGTGGTGGCAGCGGCCACAAAGAAGGAGTTCGCCGAAACTTCTGCATCTGTCCATCTGCCAAATAAGGAGTCTCGTACGATGGACAGATACGGGAAGCATATGTTCTCCTCCAGCAGCCTTTACCTTACAGTCACTGAATTACTTATCACATTTTACCCGACTCCAGAGGGATCTTCTGAAAGAGCTGGGAGATAACCCCTGGGCTGCAGCACCTTGTAGGGTATCAGATAAGATAAATTCCCAGCTTGCGACCTTAACTTCTATCCCAAACTCCTCCATGCGCCTCATTTCCTATGCAGCTGATGGAGCGAGCAAGGCAGCAGGCACAGGAATAGCTCTTGGGAAACATTCCTGGATGCACCTTTCCGAGTTTGCTGAACCCTTCAGATCTTCCTTTATTGACACCCCTTTTGATGGCTCGTTCTTGTTCGTGCCAAAAGTAGAGGAGACTCACACCAGGAGCCAGCAAGATGACAAGACTCTGTCTGCCGTCGGAGTGTGTTTTTCTGCCCCTACCAGACCTTATCCTAAAGGTCAAAAGAGCGGGAAAATGTGGTTCCGGAAGTCTAAAGGAGCCTCGCCGGATGCTCGTGGTGATCTTTCCCCCAGGGACAGAGGAGGGAATAACAATGGAAAACGGCATCCATGCGGCGGGGGGGGGGGCGCAAAACCAGGGCAACAGAGATAAGTCCTTCGGTTGGCCCTTCCAGCACTCCTGAAAGGAGGCTCGACTGTCCACCTCTGGAGACAGTCAGGGGAAGAATATCTCTGTACCCAGAAGCCTGGCTGAAATTAACTCAAGACAAATGGGGTACAATCCATTATATCCAAGGGATACAACATTCCTTTCCACTGCATACCTCGTCTGTCAGTCGTCACCGCAGACCAGGTCAGATCTGGAATTTACTCAAGTTTCTTTTTAGTTCCAAAAAAGACAGGGGACTGGAAACCAATATTGGATCTCAGCAAACTAAACAAGTCAGTAAAGAAGGCAAAGTTCCAGATGGTAACACTGCAGCAGTCTATACTCCCTTTTCTGGGACAAGACAATTGGATGTGCTCTTTAAATCTTCAGGACGCATACTACCACATAAAGATCGACAGGCACTCCAGAAGATTTCTACGCTTCTGGCTGGGAGCCAGTCATTACCAGTTCAGAACTCTTTGGTCTCATTACAGCCCCCAGAGTGTTTACCAAATGCATGGCAGTAGTCACGGCTCATCTGAGACATCAAGGATTCCTGGTGTTTCCATATTTAGATGAATGGCTACTGACTGCCACCACCAAGTACCTGCTAATCAGAGCCAGGGACTCCAACATCCATCTTTGCTCAGATCTAGGCATCACTATAAATACAGAAAAATCTGCCTTGTTGCCATCACAGCTTATTACCTTTATAAGTGCAGATTTAAACACACAATATGGTAGCAAAATTGCCTCGAGAGAATACAAATGCTACGCAGTCAAGTATCTACCCTACTCAAAAAGAAAAAGGTACAAGCAAAATTCGTCCTTAAGGTCTTAGGCTCAATGGCAGCAGAGATAACACTACTCCCACTGGCACGACTGCACATGCAGATATTACAGTGGCTACTCTTCGCTCAGTGGTCCATACAGGAGTTACCCGTGTCTCACAAGATTCCCATTACGGATGCCTCCAAGAGGGACCTACTTTGGTGGCTTCAGTCCACTCAGGTAACAATGGACAGACCATTCATACTTCCCCAACCTGTCGCTACAGTAACCATGGACACATCCTAGATAGGGTGGGGGGGGGGCAATATCTGGGACAGACTGTCCAAGGGGTTTGGAAAGATCACAAATACTATTTGCATATCAGTGTCCTAGAGATGAGGGCGGTGCTTCTGGCATTGCAAGCATTTCAGAACTCTCTTCTCATGGGGACTATTGCAATTCAGACCAACAATATGTAAGTGGTATGGTACATCAACAAACAGGGAGGAACCAGAATCCTGTCCCCTATGTCGAGAGGCCCAGAGAGTTTGGCAATGGGCAATTTCTTCTCAGCTCTTTCTGAGAGCAATGCACATCCCGGGGAAATCCAATGTAATAGCAGACAGGCTAAGCAGAGCTGCTCTCATACCTCATGAGTGGTCCCTCAGTCAGGAAGTTGTGAATCAAATTTTTTGCAAATGGGGCCAGCCTTGCTGCAACCTTTTTGCCACTTCATTCAATGCCAAATGCAGCAACTACTTTGCCCTCATTTCCCCTCAAGGAGAGTCACTGAGGGATGCACTCGTCCACGATTGGCTCCTGGGACTTCTTTATGCTTTCCTCCGTTTCCATTGATTCCGAAGGTTATTCAGAAAGCCAAGTTGTTGAGTCACAGGTTAATTCTGATTGCTCCTTATTGGCCTTGTCAGATTTGCTTCCCCTTCCTTTGGCCCCACCTTCAGGAGGACCCGTGGATCCTAGACCCAGTGCCGGATCTTCTGACACATCAGTCAGGAACGCTCCGCCCTGCTCTTCAGAGCCTCAAGCTGATGGCTTGGTTACTTCACTTCCAGTCTTAGCCAGGCTTCCAGAATTCTCCATTGCAGTATGTCACATTCTGGTTTCCTCACACAAAAAGACGACTAGGAAACTTTATGCAAGTAAATGAAGGAGGTTCTCTTGTTGGATGGACAAAAAACATATAGATCCTTTTACAGCCCCTATAACTTCAATTTTGGAATTTCTAACAGAAGTCTTTAACCAAGGAGCAGTGGCGGCCACTATTTGAGTACAATTAACCGCTATATCAAATTATCATTTGGGAGACCTCGGAACCAATGTAATGTCCCATATATTATGCAAAGCTTTCCTCAGGGGTACCTTTCTGTTAAGACCACCCTTAAGAGTACCTCCTCACCCATGGGATCTAAATTTAGTATCATCATCTCTGATCCTTCCTCCCTCCGAACCAGCATCCCCTTGTCCACTAAAATTTTTATCTTGGAAAACAGTCTTTCTAACAGCAATTACTTCAGCTAAGAGAGTTTCAGAATTGCAAGCTTTGTCTATCTGTCCTCCATATTTGATTTTCCACAAAGATAGTTTACCTCAGAACAAATCCTTCCTTCTTACCAAAAGTTTGTTCTGAAGCAAATTTAAACCAATCTATAGAATTGAATGTGTTTTTTCCTAACTATGGCAACAAGGCAGAATATAAGCTTCACCAATTGGATGTGCATAAACAGTTCTGTTTTTACTTGCACAAGACCAAAGATATCAGAAAGTCGGAGAAGTTGTTTGTGTCCTATGCAGAAAACAAAAAAGGCTTGGCAGTCTCAAAAGTTACTTTGTCCAAATGGCTTACTGAGACCATCACCTATGTCTGCAATTCTCATAATAAAGAATCGCCAAGGAAAGTAAAAGGACATTCAACTAGAGTGGTGTCTACCTACATCGCCTTTCAATTTAGACTTCCATTGGATTCAATTTGTGCTGCTGCTACATGGGTTAATCCTCACACCTTTATCTCTCATTACAAAGTAGATGTGGCCTCCCAGAAGAGGGCATCCTTTGGTTCCACTGTCCTGAAGAGTTTATTCCCTTGAGCGACCCAAGAAAAAGGTGCTGGGGACTCTATCCCAACCAGCAAGAATGAAGGCGAGATAGGACAACATAACATAAAGAAGTAATGTACTCACCATAACGTTCCATGTTTGTTGTCCAGTATCTTGCCTTCATTCTTGCACCCCACCCATCCATCCCCCCTCCTGGAGGATCTAGAGGACTTTACAATTGACAAATATGGTCTGATTCCCTTCTGGCCCATCTGCCTTTATAACTAATATATTTCATAAAAATTTCCTTTCTGTATGTTAGCATACTCTAGGGAGTACTCTCTCAAACGAGATCTGGAAAACAGCCACTAAGCATCATGGGATAGGTTGTAGCCTCGAGCCAGTTGAAGCTCTTGAGCTTTGATATGCAGCCGAATCGGAGCTGAGGTTCAGTTCTGAACCCAACATAACCCAACCAACCAGAAAGAATGAAGGTGGGATACTGGACAACAAACATGGAACGTTATGGTGAGTACATAACTTCTTTTTTACTAATATGCATTTTTTTTTTCTTGACCTTCTATGTGTCCATCTATGATAATGACATGGGAGTGATTATCTCTGTGCCAGCTAACTTATCTGGTGCTGGGTCACCAGTGGTTGCTAGGTCCACCTCTCAACTGAGGGGCAGAGGTCACTCTGCTGGAGTTTGCCCGGAGGGACACACTAGTGGGCTGCATGGCTATCTCTTGGGGGGGGGGGGTTATCATTTGAAAATAGCTAGGAGAGGTCCTCTATAGTCATCTTCTAGCATTAGATGTAGGAACTAGTTGCATCTGAGGTGCACTGGCAGTTGGATGCCTACCTAGACATTATGGAGCATGGCACTACTGGCCAGCCTTAACCATCAGGCCATTAATAGCAAAACCTACCCATGATTAGCCACAGAGATGACTGATGTCTAAATGGGTTATCTTCTGGAATGATCTGGCATGGCTCATGTACTCAGCACTGACTCTCTTCCACGTGTGGCCCTCCCATATTTGTAATTCCTTGTGCCTTATTTGTAGACCATTCCTCCATTATCACTAATGTCCACCTTCTGTATGCCAGTGTCCCTCCACGTTTGTCCCCACCTTGTGTGTCTGTACTGTTCTTGTGTGGCTGTGTATTACTTATCTGACCCTGCTGCCTTCCATAGTCCCAGTAGCCATATTACACAAACCTCTCATTTCCTTCCCCATCTACCATTCCTGTTCAGATGTATGCAAAGGGTGCCCATCCCATATAGTTAAAAAAAAAAAAAGAAAAAAAAAACTGCTCTCCCCACACCACCTCTCATTTCTCTTGGTTATCTTTGTGTATTTTCCTCTCCTTGCTATTAATCCTCCTTTTTCTATCTTTGCGCTATCTCCAGTTCCCTTCCCATTTATTTAATGAAATGTTATGGTACTTTGCTGAGCTTTCCTCTTTGGACTGCTCAGATTGCCTGAGGTGAGGTACTTCTCTGCATGCCTAGCCTTTTGAAAGTTTCCTTACCTTTCTTGTTACAGTGGTTACTTGACATGCCCAAGTGTGGCATCTTCACATTAGCTTCCTAGCTTACATGTAACACAGTTGACCAGTTTACTGTGCATTCGTTTTCTCAGAATACTGGTGCTGTGTACAGGATGTGTCACAGCAAATGTTTTTGAATACCTGCCGTATGTGATAGACATTTTTGCAGTAGTCAAAGCAGTTAATATTGAGATACTGGAGAGCAGAAAAAAATGCAGTAAAATAAGCAAGTTAATGAATCAACCAGCCAAATGTAAATCTAACTCAGCGTCCCTATACCTTAGCAAAGAGCGCATTAATCTACCCACAATCTCTGATCTACTCCAGTTTGGACTTGGGCATAGACAAGGTATTGAAATTGTACTTGCTCACTGTTTCTGGCTTTCCCCGGCAAGAAATCAGGTTTTGTCATGGTATGTATATGTGCATTTTCTGTAGGACAAATCTGTCTTATATTTCTACAGTTTGATTCCTTTGCTCTTCACCATCAACTCTTTTCAGTGCTGCATAAAAATTAGCCAGCTCTTTGTCCATTGAGCTTGTGCAGCAATATTTCCTTTATAGCTGCCTTTGTGAGACAAAAGACTGAATTACTAGGAAACAACTGAAATTAAATTTTGGTTAAATCATGTCCATGGTGGTGTCTAACTTTGCAAGCTTTCTGCAGGGAATAGTTAGCTTAGCACATCTCTATGTACTCTGTCATCCCCATGCTTGACATAATGCACACCTTCATCATGTTCATGCCAGTACTTCACACCCTGGGTTAGGAGTGCTTTTTTCAGTCAGTAACACTTTCAGATCAGGTTGGCATCTCAGAAGCAGATTTCAAGAGATTGACATCTGTATCCTTGAATTCAGTGATTATAATCTTGTCATTTATATTGGAAGGTTGCATATCCTTGAGGAAAGGGAGACTACACCCCTACCACCACCAAGAGTGGGTAAACTCTGAATAAGAATAAGTAGCGGGTGAAGAAATCCCTCCAATTTTTGATGTTATGTTAAGAATACAGTCATTGGGGTATTTTTGTTTCCAGATCATTCAGCATTTTTATTGTAGTGTTTCCTAATGGCATCTGTATCATTCAGATCTTGGTCCTAAAGATTATCATAAGAAATTTCTGCTGAGTAACTCTGATGCAGAAGCATTTCATCAGCTACTTGGCACAAACTATTAAGCCCTGACTTTGTCCCAGGCAGCAGGTGTTCATCTTGTAGCCGGAGTGTTGGACAGCTAGAGACAGAAGAAAGAACAATAAGGCAAATGCAATCTCTCCTCTCTTGGGGGTAGGAAGAGGGAATATTCTAGGACACACATGATTTTTTAATATAAACCCAGATTCATTGCAACCACGAAAGCCGATGTAGTCCAATACGCAGATGACATTACCCTTATCTGCTCTGCATCTAACATCCAACTGCTACAATCCCAAGCCCAAGAATCCTTCTTAGAAATAGAAAACTGGCTAAACAATTCTCAGCTAATACTGAACCCAAAAAAACACAGATAATGCCGTTCCACCCAACAAAGACTATAGACCCCACCTTCTCCATTCTATTTGCCAATAAGACACTCATAACTCCTGTCTCAGGGGCCGAACTACTAGGTCTTACAGTTGACCCCCAACTTAAATCCAGTAAACACATATACCTGACCATATCCAAAGTCCACAAAAAGCTAGGTTGCCTCTATCGCAGCAACAAGTACTTAACCTCTGAATCCAGAAGGACAATAGCCAGAACTCATCTCTTATCAACCCTACTTTATGCATCCCCAGTACTAAAATCTAAATAAAACTGACCTGCACAAACTCACAACATGCTACAACAAAATAGCTAGGTTTGCAACCAATGCTAAGTCATGCTGCCACCACTGCCAATCCCTACATAAACTGCACTGGCTAGAATTTCCAAACTTACTTCACTATCACCAACTCAACGTGGCCCATCAAATACTGTATCACCCAGTAAAACCCCCTGCCCTAACAGGCCTCTTAAACTTCCATAACACCAACAGGGAACTACAATCCAGTAACAAAGCCCTAATTGAAGTGATTCCATGTAAAAACAGCTCTGGGGAATCTCTATTCCCTTACGAAGTTGTAAAAATGTGGAACACCCTACACCCAGACCTCAGGCTACAAATCCACACTACCACATTCAAAAATTCCTTAAATCACACCTATATGTAATTGTAACAACACACCCTGAACCCATCTTTTCCAGCCTACAAAATCACAGGTGGCCCAGAGAAACACTACTCAACTAACTTATACTCTACCTAGGCAGATTTATGCATAGTGTAAATATGTAGCAAACTTTCACTACTATTAAGTCAATTGCATGTATTCTGTACTTGAACTGGTACAAATGTACTGGAAGTATTTCTTTTTTTTTCTTTAACTATTGTTACACTTTTTTTTAACTATTGATGTTATGTTGTTCCATCTCGCCTTCATTCTTGCTGGTTGGGTTCAGAGCCTAACTCTGCTCTGACTCAGCCGTATACTAAAGCTTGAGAGCTTCTTCTGGCTCAAGGCTATAACTTATCCCATGGTGCTTAGCGGCTGTTCCCCAGATCTCATTTGCCACTTGAAGCTTCGGGATCGTCTTCGCTGGCTCAGGCTAGTAAAATTTCATATTGTACTCTCTTTCAGTATTACTTCTTTTGAAACTTACTGTTACATCCTACTTTATCTGTCCCACTTATAGTACAGTGCCATTTTTTGGGTGTTTTTCATATTTTGGCTATTTTTTCTTTTGCGGCTGCCTTTTTAGGCCTTGTCTTCTCTCTTCCCCTTTTTTCTAGTTGGAGAATCCGTTTCAGTTAGAGGATTCTTGCTAAGGAGTCACCATTTTAATTGGAGGTGTCTCCTCGGGTTGGAGGAGATTGTTGTTTAATTTAGAGATTCACCTCCTCCCTATCCTTTCTTGTATATAAAAAAAATAAATACCTTTCTGTATTGCTTAACTTTTTAAATATGTCAAAAGAATCTGTTAAAGAACATAAATCTGGATTTAAAAAGTGCGATTCATGCACTCAAAAAATGTCCATAATGGACGGACACACAAGTTGTGTCTATTGTCTAGGATCTGTCCATCTCCAAGACTCTTGCTCCTTTTGTCATAGTTTCAGTGCCAGGGTATAACAGGAGAGGAAAAATAAGCTAATTTTAAGGGGCTTGTTGAAAGTGGATGATGGTAGTCTGACTTCAAAACTTGAAAAATCAAAAAAGTCTTCATCGGCTCTGGTGTGTGAGCCGTCAGGCAGTTTCAAAGTTACAGTATCCTCGGATCCAAAAGCTTCCGGTTCCAACTAGTCTGGTCCTCCCTTGGTTCCATCTGTCTCTTCGGAACCATTGCGGAGCCGAAAAAGGAGTCGAACGCCATCTTTGGAGCCTGTCCATTCGGTACCGCAATCTCTTTTGCTACAGTCTGTGGCAGGTAACCACAAGTCTTCAAGCCATTCCTCTCGATCCTCCAGATTGTCGGACGATGATTTTGAAGTGGGTTGTGAAGAGGCTGCTCTGGACTGGGCCCTATCAGAAATTCTCTCGAGCCCAACACATCAGATCATGGAGCCGACAACTGTACCTCCGATATAGTCGATTCCTCCTCTGACTCGGACGAGTTTGGAGCCAGAGAGTATGGAAGGCATTGTGCTTGAACCGCCGGAGCCAGTAATCACTACTGATATCTTGGGTCCAACATCTGCTCTGATCTCTTCGATGCTGTCTTCCATCGAGGGATCTGGGGGCCGACACTCCCTGGGTGGCTCGGGGGGGTTCAAGTCGCACCCATGTCGGAACTGGCTCTCCCACTCGGCACCTTGGCTCAGGTGAGTTCAGCTCCCACATCAGCCTCTGAGCCAACCTCTTCAGTGCCGCAGAGATCTCCCGGCCTCTCAGGGCCGGAGTCTGTCTCAGCCCAGGACCGCTGTGCCTTCGAGGTGATGCAGTGTGTGCTGTCCACTGAGTCTGCTCCACCTTTGGCTCTAGCCTCTCTTCCCCCCCAGGGGACCAGTGCCCACCTCTTCATCATCCCTCCATCTCCACAGAGTAGAGACCCAGTGCCCCAGGAAACTCCATGGGGTGGAATATCCTCTTCTGATACCTCTCCAGAGCATCCCCCCAAGGAGGTCCCTCGGAAGAGGCAGTGTAAGTGGAAGCATGTAGACTCCCCTCACTTCTGATACTGACTTGGAGGATTTAGAAGGGTCATCACGGTTGCCCTCTAAGGATGTCTCCTTTTCAGACATCCTGGAGATCTTTAAGCAGAGGGGTGGCTGGAAGTCCCTTTCCCTTTCTGAAGATGAGTCAGTATACCTGGAGGCATTTGGCTCTTGCCCCTCCACCATTCGACCCTCTCCTGGGTGTAATGAGTCGGAAGGTGTGGGACTCTCCAGAATCAGTGGACTCCATTCCGCGGAGGCCAAATTTATTACGGCCCCAGAGGGCCAACAGTATCTAACTAAGGGAGTTCCAGTAGATGCAATGGTGGTGGTTGCGGCCATAAATAAGGAGTTGGCTGAAACTTCTGCATCTGTCCATCCACCGAACAAGGAGTCTCGCACGATGGACAGGTACGGGAAGCGTACTTTCTCCTCAGCGGGCTTTACCTTGCAGTCACTGAATTATTTATCACATTTCACCCGACTCCAGAGGGATCTCCTAAAAGAGCTGGGAGATAACCTACAAGGTGCTACAGCCCAGGATTTATCCGATAAGATTAATTCTCAGCTGGCAATCTTAACCTCCATCACAAACTCCTCCATGCACCTCATTTCCTATGCAGCCGATGGAGCGAGCAGGGAAGCAGGCACAGGAGTAGCACTTAGGAGACATTCCTGGATACGCCTTTGCGAGTTTGCCGAACCCTTCAAATCTTCCTTCATTGACACTCCCTTTGATGGCTCATCCTTGTTCACCCCGAAAGTGGAAGTAACTCACCAGGAGCCAACAAGATGGTAAGACTCTGTCTGCTGTTGGAGTCTGTTTTTCCTCCCCTACCAGACCTTATCCTAAAGGTCAACAGAGTGGAAAAATGTGGTTCCGGAAGTCCAAAGGAGCCTTATCTGATACTCGTGGTGATCCTTCCCCCAGGGGCAGAGGGGGAAATAACAATGGAAGACACCATCCACGCAGCAGAGGAGCTCCGCAGAACCAGGGAGACAGAGGTACTTTGTCTGGTCGGCCCTTCTAGCATTCCTGAAAGGAGGCCCGACTGTCTGCCTATGGAGGCAGTCGGTGGGAGGCTATCTGCTGTACCCAGAAGCCTGACTGAATTTGACTCCAGATAAATGGGTACAGTCCATTATATTCAGGGGTTGCAACATTCCTTTTCACAGTCCACCTAGTCTGTCAAAGTTTATCCCAGACATTCCACCCGGTCAAAGGGATCAAGCAACACTAGAAATTCAAATGTTGCTATAAAAAACATTCATCCAAGAAGTCCCCGCAGACCAACTAGGATCCAGAATTTACTCAAGGTTCTTTTTAGTTCCAAAAAAGACAAGGGACTGGAGACCCATATTGGATCTCAGCAGACTAAACAAGTTGGTGAGGAAGTCAAAGTTCCGGATGGTAACACTGCAGTCTATACTCCTGATGTTCATCGTGTTACACTGCTGCAGTCATTACACTTGGGTTATCCTGCCGTCAGGCGGTCCCGCAGTCGGCCAGAGTTCCAAAGTCTTGGTCCGGCGTCGGTTGCTGTCACTTCTTCCCTGACGTCAGTGTGCCAGGGGTATATAAGATGCATCCGACACCATTTTCTTCAGTCTTTCTTGCCGCCCGGTGCCCGAAGCAAAAGCAGTTCGCAAGTGCCGGTCGGCCATCTCCTGAGATTTTCAAAGTCGAATTTCAGATCCGAAGTCTTCAATAAAGCCAAGTACCCCGTTGGGGAAACTTTTTTCTTGCCTCAGACCGATGTCAGAAAAAGTTAATTGTATTTCTTGTGGGAAGCAAATACCTCATAAGGACTTCCACTCTTACTGTATTCCATACCTAGGCCCTGATCACAACATCACTAGTTGTCGGTTTTGTGCCAGATTTAACAAACGCACTATAAAATGACGTTTTGATTTTGCTTTGCACTACTTTGGCCGAAGGTTCAATTATACTATGCCATCGGAACAACTGATGACCGCAATTCATACAAAACGCAAGGACAAGGATAAAGACAGGCATCCAAGGTCCAAAACCGAAGATGAAACCTCTTCTAGGCCAGTTGCCGGTTCTCAGTGAGGCGCTTTCGCAGCCCCTAACACCCCGCTACCTCAGAGCCACAGGCCGCCTCCTACTCCCACGTGGAAACAACTAGGCCTCTGGAAATGCAAGGTATTGGGCCTACGGAAACTAATCCCTCAGATGGGTCTGGAGCCGCTGAGCAGGCATCGGCTTCTGAGGGTGTAGTCAGACCTTCACAACTTACCATTAAAGCACCAGCCAAGACAAAGACACCATTAAAGACAAAGAAGCAAGTACAGCTTTCTCCTGGACAGTCCTCCATGCCCAAGAAACAGATGCTCAAAATGGCAGAAGACCTCATTACTCTAATCATGAGTTCCCGTCCCCCTCCTGAGAAAAGGCCTAGGCAGGATACAGACTATGATTCCTCTGATCAGGTTTCCATTTCCTCTGATTCCTCTTCAGACCAGGGATACTCTACCCCCCTATGAGGACTCTGATGCTGAAGAATCTATCCCTTCAGCCTCTCTTCCTGAGGATTACTCTTTTGGGGAAACTTTACATACCATGAGGGAGCATTTCCATTGGGAAAGTCAGGATTATTCAGAATCCAAGAAATGGCTGAGGGACTTCCTTTTATTGCCTCAGCACAGGCCCCTTGCTATTCCACCTGTGTTAGATATTGTGGATGATGTGTTCTCTGAATCCAGCTTATCTCCTGATTCTTTGCCCCCTGCACCAGCCAAACCAGATAGATACTATAGAGTCCCTGACTCTCACAAGTTTCTTTATAAAAACCCTTCTGCTGACCCAGAAACCATTTCCCAGCATCCCAAAGGGGTTAAGGCTTCCATTGCAAAAAGTCCAGTCCCCTCTGACAGAGATTCTAGAGCATTGGATAGATGGGGGAAGAAAGTTTACACTTCTGCAACTTTAGCAGTAAGGGCTTTAAATTGCCAGTTTCACATGCTTAAGTACCAACAATATTTAATGGCTCAGTTAAAACAGAAAATGCTTACAAGCTCAGAAGCTCCTGACTATAAAGAAATGCAGGATTTATTGCATGCAGTTGAACAGGTGGGAAAACATACTCTGCAATTTGGTTTTGATTCTTTAGAAGCCTCTTGTAGAGCCGCAGTTACAGGTTCGGTGATTCGAAGACAAGCTTGGTTAAAAGAACAGAGTTTACCTCATCATGTTAAAGCAAAATTATTGGATGCTCCTTTACAGCATGACACATTGTTTGGTGTTAAGGCAGAAGAGGTGTTAAAGAAAATGGAGGATAAAGCTAAATCTATGCAAACAGTCAAAGATTTCTTACAGGTACAGCCACCTCGATTTAGCAGAAATTGGCATACAAAGAATTGGTCCTTTCCAGTGTCAGACAGGCCACAGAGAGGAAGATACAGACGCCCAAGAGGCAGATCTCAACTCCAAGGCTCTAACAGACAACGACAGTGGGGTACCTCAACCCCAAAAGGAGGTGAGGACAATTCTCAACCATACAAGAAACAGTCCCAATGACTTCCCCCTTCGTACGCCAAGCACTTCCCTTTTGGCAGCACCCTTAGGGGGGAAACTAGCACTTTATCAAAATTGGCAAACAGTCACCCAAGACAAATGGGTTCTGAATATTGTGTCTCAAGGTTACAGGTTCCACTTTCACACTTTACCAAGGCTAAAAGGAATGCCAAACCTGCCACAAAATCAATAAGCAGAGACTCAAAAACAAATATCAGCCCTCATGGACATGAGAGCTATTCAAAAAGTACCACAGCAGGAACAAGGACAAGGATTTTACTCAAGACTCTTCCTGGTCCCCAGAAAGGACAAAGCCTGGAGACCTATACTAGACCTTTCAACTCTAAATACTTACCTGGGTGTTCCAAAATTCAAAATGTTGACACTTCAGCAGCTTCTTCCCATGTTGGGCAAGAAGGCTTGGCTTGTTACTCTGGACCTCAGAGGCATACCTGCATGTCCCTATCAGACAAAATTGCAGAAGATACCTCAGATTCAAAGCTGGTACAAAAAAACAATGCACTACCAATTCTCTGCACTGCCCTTTGGCTTATCTACTGCGCCCAAGGTCTTTACAAAGTGCCTGGCACCAGTCACTGCATTTTGCAGACAAAAAGGAATTCAAATATATCCATACCTGGATGACTGCCTCATTCAAGCAGAGACAAAGGACATTCTTCTAAAGCATCTGGTGTTTGTAAAAAGGTTGCTACTTTCTCTAGGGTACACATTAAACGAAAAGAAGTCAAAACTAGTGCCCTCACAACAGATGATATTCCTGGGTGCCAGCTTAAATGCAATGGCCCAGATGGCTTATCTCACGCCAGACAAACAAGGACAACTGACTCAATATTTTCAACTAATGGCAAAAATGTCCCATCTCCCTGCAAGAAAAATTCTGCAGGCCCTGGGATTCATGGCATCCTGCATACACACTAATTCCATATGCCAGACTGCATATGAGGAAATTACAATGGTACCTAAAAAGTGTTTGGACTCAGCACTCTCACAGCTTAGAAGCAGTAACATCAATAATTCCCTGCCTACAACAGGAGTTTCGATGGTGGGCACAGGCATGTCACCTCAACAAGGGTCAGCCTGTCACTCTACCCACAGCCAGGCAGACTCTAATAACAGATGCTTCGGACTACGCCTGGGGAGCACACATGGCAGGAAAATGTATTCAGGGCAAGTGGACCACAGACCAAATGCATCTTCACATCAATCAAAAAGAGATGTTGACTGTTCAGAATGCCCTAACAGCTTTCAAGGACCTTCTGCATCCAGGACATTTATTATTAGACAGACAACACCACAGTAGTATGATACATAAACAAGCAAGGGGGCACTCATTCTTACCCCCTATGCAGGCAAGCCATGACCTTGTGGAACGCAGCTCTAACTTATCAAGTTCATCTGCAAGCACAATTCCTGCCAGGAAAGAAAAATACTCTGGCAGACGATCTAAGCAGAAATATCATGGACCCTCACGAATGGAAACTGAATCCACAAATCTTCAGCATGGTAACGCAAAAATGGGGATGCCCGGACATAGACCTTTTTGCCTCCCAACTGAATTGCCAACTACAAAAATTCTGCACAAGGACTTATCACACACAAGCATGGAAAGTGGATGCTCTCTCGTTCAGCTGGAAGAGCCTAAAAGTTCATGCCTTCCCACCACTGCCTCTCCTTTCGAAGGTACTCCTAAAAGCCAGACAAGAAAAAACACAGATGATACCGATTGCTCCAGACTGGCCACGCCAGCACTGGTACCCAATCTTAAAGAACTTAGCTCAAAGCCCACCATGGATTTTGCCTCAATTTCCACACCTTCTGACTCAGCAAAACAATCAGATCCTGCACGGTCAGCTCAAAACCCTAAACCTGACTGCATGGCAGATTCATTAGTCAAACAGGCAACACCTCTCTCTAAAGCTGCTATGGATGTCATTTTGGAGGCCAGGAGGCCTAGCACCAAGAAATCTTACTCAGAAAAATGGAAGAGAATCTGCGCCTGGAACCAGGCTCAAAGCCTTGACCCTCTTGTCCCAAACATTCCTCAGATTTTGCAATACTTAACTGAGATGCTGGACAAAGGCCTATCCTCCTCATCAATTAAGATCCACGCCTCTGCCATTTCAGCACATTACAACACTGATCCTCCTTTATTCTCTCATCCCTTGCTAAAGCAGTACCTCAGAGGGGCTAAAAACATAAGACCGCCCCGGAGAGCACCAACACCAACTTGGGACCTCAATTTTGTTTTGGAAAAGCTGACCCTGCCACCTTTTGAACCAGCCAATACAGCCATTCTAGAATTTTTGTCATGGAAAACAGCTCTGCTCCTGGCAGTAACTTCAGCACGAAGAGTCTCAGAGCTACAGGCATTAATGGCAGTGGAACCTTTTATAATTTTTCATCAGGACAGGGTTTCTTTAAGGATAAACTTTACCTTTATGCCAAAGGTGGTATCTAGTGTGGCTCTTAACCAAACCATCCATTTGCCAACTTTTTATCCAGTCCTGCTATGTCCAATTATCATGTGGGGGAACTCGGATCCAATGTAATGTCCCACAAGTTATGCAAGGCCTTCCTCAGAGGCACTTTTCTGTTCAGATCTCCTGTAAGAGATCCTCCTCCACCATGGGATCTAAATTTAGTATTATCAG
This sequence comes from Protopterus annectens, assembly GCF_019279795.1. Taxonomy (NCBI): domain Eukaryota; kingdom Metazoa; phylum Chordata; order Ceratodontiformes; family Protopteridae; genus Protopterus; species Protopterus annectens. Next base: position 401,874,355 of record NC_056735.1, on the reverse strand, counting down.
CGTTGATTCTTCCCCCTTTTGAACCAGCATCCTCTTGTTCTTTAAAATTTTTTTCCTGGAAAATTCTCTGAGAGCAGTTACCTCAGCTAAGAGGGTTTCAGAGTTGCAGGACTTATCCATCCGTCCTCCTTATTTGATCTTCCACAGCAATAGAGTTTCCCTCGGAACAAATCCCTCCTTCTTACCAGAAGTCTGTTTTGAAACAAATTTAAAGCAATCTATAGAATTGCCTGTGTTCTTTCCTAATTATAGCAACAAGGAAGAATATAAGCTTCAACAAATTGATGTACATAGACAACTGCGTTTTTATTTACACAGGCCAAAAGAGTTCAGAAAGTCAGATCAATTGTTTGAGTCTTATTCAGAAACAAAAAAAGGCCGGGCAATTTCAAAAGTTACTTTTTCCAAATGGCTTACTGAGACCATCAGATATGCTTAGCACTCTCATGATAAAGAGCCACCAGAGAAAGTGAATGGAGATTCAACTAGAGCAGTGTCTACTTCCATTGCCTTTCTATCCAGATTTCCATTGGATTCAATTTGTGCTGCTGCTACATGGGTTAATCCTCATACCTTCATGTCTCATTACAAAGTAGATGTGGCCTCCCAGAACAGGACATCCTTTGGTTCCACTGTCCTGATGAGTTTATTCCCTTGAGCCACCCAAGAGAAAGGTGCTGGGGACTCTGTCCCAACCAGCAAGAATGAAGGCGAGATGGGGCAACATATAAATAAGGTATGTACTCACCATAACGTTCCATGTTTTTTGTTCAGTATCTCGCCTTCATTCTTGCATCCCACCCACCCATCCCCCTCCTGGAGGATCTAGAGGAATTTTTACAAATTGGAAAACATGGCCTGATTCCAGTCTTGCCTTCCTATTTACCTTTATGACCAATATATTTAATATATTTTTTCTCTTTCTGGGTATTAGACATCATAGGGAGTTCTCTCCCTCAAACGAGATCTGGGGAACAACCTCTAAGCACCATGGGATAGGTTATAGCCTCGAGCCAGTAGAAGCTCTCGAGCTTTAGGTATACAGCTAAGTCGGAGCCGAGTTCGGCTCCAAACCCAACCAGCAAGAATGAAGGTGAGATACTGGACAACAAACATGGAACGTTATGGTGAGTACATAACTTCTTTTTAATCTTTTTAGACCATTGTTAAACTTTTTTAAACTACTGTTAAACTTTAACTGCTTTTTGCTAAATTACTTCTGGAGCTTTTCTCCCCAGGACTCCACTGAAAACAGACACCTGTTGTCCAGTTGGACTATCCTGGTAAACAAATGTTAAATAAAATAAATAAAAATAAAAACTGGTTGAGGTGGCAGCTGTCACTCTAACGGGTGGAGCAGTGGAGGCACATCTCCTTGCAAACCCATTGCATGTTCCAGCTGGTGACAACACTCCATATATTGTGTGGGAGCCAGGGCTTAAGAAGACAAGCCCCACAAATATACATCACATTGCAAAGCCCCTGTCCTATCCCCTTTCATCTCTGTGGAGCATAATGGGTAGCATCTCTGCTGAGCACTTGTAGGCTTCTTCCATTGCGGAAATTCTCCAGTTGTGGATCACTCTGCAGAGGGTGTCACATGAATAAGGACCATGATGGATAGGTTAGATATAGGGAAGCTGACCAGAGGGGGCTCAGCAATGTTAATGGCAGTACTGAATAAAAAAGAAAAGATGCAGAAACTTTTAAATTGTTCTGCTGTCATCCAATCAGAAACTTGGACTCGAGTCACTTAAAAACGCAAAGAACCACTGCCGAAAACCAAAAGCAATGAGGAAAAAGGCAACTGCACCACTGAACAAAAGTAAATCCCAAACTTTATTACATAATCTTGAATTAAAACAATCTGTTAAGTGCTTTCGTCCGAATATTGTCAGACTTCTTCAGAACAAAACGTTACTATAATCCATGTTTTTTATACCAATCAGAGGAGCCCAATAATTAATTACCATAAAATCACTTATCTTAAACGGACCCCACACACTTTAGAATTATTTAAAATACATGTACATGCTATACATTTAGTAAACGTAAACATAAACAGTTAAAATACTGATTCTTAAATGTACACAAATAACATATTTTGATTAGTCTAAGCACTTGAAATTAGTATTTTAAAAAATGCTTTATAATCACATACTTGTAAAAATGTTGTCCACTTAAAAATGTGTAATAACGTATGCATTACTTTTAAAAAATATGTAAACAATTGACCCAGCAATGGTCTTTTTCTATAATGTGGCAGTCCTAATTTTCTAAGCACTAGTAATGCTAATGTTGTCATTTAACCGGGTGGGGGGGGCTTCCAGCATCCAATCTCAGTTGCCAAAGCAACTCTGTGTATTCTAGTCTAGCTTCCCATTGTCTACCCCTTGGGTCATGGGATACATGTTTCAAAATAAAGTATTTACTATTCGGAAACACCTTAGAATGCTTATAAAGTGCATTAGTCTCCTTACAATGAGTCGCATCATACATGTTTGTCTTTTTGGCTTTTCCCGGTTAGGTGTCGCCACAGCGGAACTCCGGTCCGCTAATGATTGGCAGTAGATTTTTTTTTATGGTGCCGAGTTGCCAGCCCGACGCCCAACCTTCAGCGAAGGCACACCCATTCACGCATGTCTTTCGGAGGCCACTTGACTGCAGGGAGGACATGCAGACTAAATATGCTTCCTAATAACCCTTTCAGTCTTACCCACATAGAAGCCACTACATGAAACACATTTAACTAAATAAACCACTCCCGCCTGTCGCAGTTAAAGTACTCTTAAACTTCTTTATTTATATATTTTTTAAAGTAATGCATATGTTTTTACACATTTTAAGTGGACAACATTTTTACAAGTATGTGATTTTTCAAGTAGTTTTTTTAATATTAATTTCAAGTGCTTAAATTCATCAAAATTTTATTTATGCACATTTAAGAATCAGTGGCATCCATACTATAATATTTTATGTTTAAAATCTCTTTCGTTCAAGTTGAGTATTATGTATCTTTTTATTCTATTTTTATTTGGATGTTTTTTATTGCTGTTTTTAACCATTGTGAAGTATTATCTGTGAGTTTTTGGTGACAAATTTGTTGTGCATTTAAAACATGTTTGATCTAATTAATTACAGTTCTGATAAGGTTCTTTGAGAGAACAAAAGCACTCACTGTTTAATACAGTGTGGCTGTTGAATTTGGATGTTTTTTGTTTTCAGTTTGTAGCAGTTCATCCTGGCCATGATAAAAGCTAGAGGGCTGCGTATTCTCTTTCAAGATGGTGAGTGTGCAGAGTGTACAGCAAAGGAACCGGTAGTAAAATCCCTCATGCAAACCAAGTTTGGTGAAGTGTACATGTCTTAAAACCTCGAAGTCCACCCACAGGGCAACCTGTCTTCCCTCCTGAGTTGTTCCATGTTCATCATTCCCACTGCCTATGGGTTGGGTCTTGCTAAAGACACAGCAAACAACAAGCTTCCAAAAGCTCTGGATCCTTTCCTCAAATTCATGCTGACTGTTGAACATCCAGTCCTGAAAAGAGAAAATCAGCAGAGTGGAAAATCTTCTTCAGTACTTTCTTGCTGCCTCATGAAGAAGCAGCATAGAGGCTCCTCAAGAGCAGCAGCTGGCAATTCAGTGTTTTTCTCTGGCAGTTAGTCCTCTTTGGGAACCTTTCCTCACATAAAATGTATTTAGTTATTTTTTTTAATAGTTCTTAGGTTGTTTAATTCTTTCTATCCCTCTCTCTTACTGTATATCTATATACATAAATACCAGAGAAGATTAAATACCCTTTGGGATACCCTCCCAGACAGAAATTGTAAAAAAAAAAATCCCTGGAGATTTTACTTTTATTTCACAACTGTCAGCCGTAGGCAGTGTTGACCAGTGGGTCAACATTACACAAGTCAATCTAAGCCACAATTGACCTGACTAATGGAAACCATATATATACATAAAACAATTGTGTTTTTTACTTTTATTTTTTGTAGTGGTTCTGAACGTTTAAGAAACCTGGTAATATGTGCTACCATTTGTTTCCAGTCTTGGACCGCTGTATTTAGTATCACATACGTTAGGGCCTTATTTATCATAAAATGTACTGTTTATTTAAACCTTTGTATTTGGTGTGGGACAGTGATTTTACATGAGTAAAAACTATGTTCACACTTGAAGTGCTTTCATTTTTATTTTTTGATATTTGTTGATGGGGTTAGTCCAGCTGTGCCAGAGACCTATTTTCAGTGGAGACCCGAGGAGAAATCTTGAGAGTTACAATTAATAAGCTACAAATACAGAGAGGTATAATGCATAATGATATTGATACAGAGAAGTATAATACACATGATAAAAGAAATCCTTTTTTTTTTTTATAGTGAGAAAATAAACAGCAATTGAGCTTTCATAGAGAGAGCTATTGATAACAGTGGATGTAATTCTAATAAAGAGAGATATTTAGATATGAGTAAATAATGTATGCATATGTGCATGTGGTGAAGAAGCAAAGCTTAAGGGTGAAATTTTAGTAAGAGTATGAGTAAAGGGAGAAAAATTAAAAGGTGATAGAGTAAAAAGTCTGTGTAGTTAGAGTGAAATGATATGGTGATGTAGACTTCATTAGTATAGTAGATTAGGTAGGATCAGCTCTGAGCCCTTTCTTATTTGCAGTGGTGATGGACAGGTTGACAGACGAGATCAGACAGGAGTCCCCATGGACTATGATGTTTGCAGATGACATTGTGATATGTAGTGAGAGTAGGGAACAGGTTGAGGAGACCCTGGAGAGGTGGAGATATGCTCTAGAGAGGAGAGGAATAAAGGTCAGCAGGACTAAGACAGAATGTGTGTGAATGAGAAGGAGGATAGAGGAATGGTGAGGATGCAGGGAGTAGAGTTTGGGAAGGTGGATGAGTTTAAATACTTGGGATCAACAGTTCAGAGTAATGGCGAGTGTGAAAGAGAGGTGAAGAAGAGCGTACAGGCAGGGTGGAGTGGGTGAATAAGTGTGTCAGGAGTGATTTGTGACAGACGAGTACCAGTAAGAGTGAAAGGGAAGGTCTACAAAAGGGCAGTGAGATCAGCTATGTTATATGGGTTGGAGATGGTGGCATTGACAAAAAGGCAAGAGTCAGAGCTGGGCATGGCAGAGTTAAAGATGTTAAGATTTGCAGTGGGTGTGACGAGGATGGACAGGATTAGGAATCAGTAATATAAGAGGGTCAGCTCAGGTTGGACGGTTTGGAGACAAAGCCAGAGAGGTGAGATTGGGTTGGTTTGAGCATGTGCTGATGAGGGATGCTGGGTATATTGGGAAAAGGATGCTAAGGATGAAGCTGCCAGGTAAGAGGAAAAGAGGAAGACCTAAGATAAGGTTTATGGATGTGATGAGAGAGGACATGCAGGTGGTTGGTGTGACAGAGCAAGCTGCAGAGGACAGGAAGAAATGGAAGCAGATGATCTGCTGTGGCGACCCCTAATGGGAACAGCCGAAAGAAAAAGAAGTAGATTAGGTGGGGTCATGACAGTGGCAAGACGTGTTAAGTAGATGAAGTTTAAGTTCCTTTTTGAACTGTTTAGGATGGGGACTGGATCTAATGTGTGCAGGGATTTTGTTCCAAGCTTGGGCTACAGTGCATTTGTATAGTGGTTTACCAACCACATGTTGGTAAATGTCTAGGATTTGCTGGTTAGAGGTGTGGAGAGTACGATTAGGGGTATAAGAGGATACCAGGGAGTAGAGGGAAGGACAGGCAGGTGGTTTGTTTAATGCAGTGTGTGCGATTGAAAGCTGCAATAGAAGGAGTTGTTGAGGGAACTCCAGCCATTGGAGAGAGTTGAGTGGAAGGCAGTGGTGAGAGCTGCAAGGAAAGTTGGTGACAAATCTAGCTATTTTGTGGTATGTTTGTTGTAGTTTGGACAAGGTTGTAGACTGCGTGTTGGTTAGGATTGAGGCGGCACAGAGAGGGAAGGGGAGAAGGAAAGCATGAGCCAGGGAAAGTCTAGCATTAGAAGTTAGAAATTTTCTGTTTTAATAAAGCAGACCAAGTTTTTGATTTATGCTTTGAAGGATATGTAAGTTAAATTTTAGTTAGTCGCCAATGATGGTACCTTGGAGCTTAGTGTGGGGTTCGGGTTGTATAATGGCCTTGTTGGAGAAAGTTATGACAAAGGTTGATTTGTGTTGAGAGAGAGAACAATGGAGAAAATCAGGAGTTTAGTTTATTGGGGGTTTAAGATTTGATTATCAGACAGCCACTTTTCAGTGGATAAAAAGGTGTCTTGGGTATGAGCATGAAGTTCTGAGAGGTTGGAGATAGAGATGGAGTGGAATCGTCAGCATATTGAATTAGGGAGGATTGATTACAAGCTGTGTGTAACTCATTTGTGAAAATGTTAAACAGGAGGGGACCCAGGATGGAACCATGGGGTTCACCACATGTGACAGGAAGGGAGGGGGAGCAGGAGGATAGCCATCTGACAGATTGTTACCTATTGGAGAGGTAGCTGGTGAACCAGCTAAGGAAGAGAAGAGAGAGATTGAGGTTAGAAAGTATAGATAAAAGGATTGGATGAGAGACAGTGTCAAAGGCTTTAGAGAGGTTAAGGAAAAGACAGGATACAAGTTGGTTATCTTTGGCCTCAGCTACTGTACGAGTAAATGATAAGAGGGCAGAAGCTGTGCTGTGGTTCTTTTGTTAACACTTTGAAAGCTTATTTGTCTTTTTTTATTTTTTTTTCTCAGACAAGTTATTTTTTCAGTCTAAGTTCTGACAGTATTTTAAGATGTTCTTTGTGTTTCACTGTTGCAGTCCTGACTTGGATTTCCTTGGCCGGTCTGACTACCAGAGAAAAAATATTTCCTCCTCCTTAGGCTGGCAGACACCCTAACTGATATCAGTAAGCTTGGGTATAAAGGGAACCAGCCTACATCATGAAATCCATCATTTCTTGTCTTCGAAGCCTGAGGCAGTGTTTCAGTGCATCGGTCGGTCTGTACCAAAGAGAAGTCATCGAAAGATAAATACCTTGTCGGGAACTCCTTTCTTTTGCTTTAAAGTCATGTCAGGTAAAGTAATAATTGTCCTAACTGTGGTAAGCAAATCTCACACAAAGACTTCCATTCACTTTGTGTCACCTAATTAGGCCTGGATCACAGCATCCCTAGATGCAGCTATTGCGCTCACTTTAACTCTGGAATGATCAGACGTAGAGCTGCGATTTTATCTAGAGTCCTTAGCCTTGCATCTTCTCATCAGCGTCCGATGGCATCTGCTGGTTGTCAGGAGGTTGTGCAGTGTAGGCTTAAGAGGAAAAAAGAAAGGAGACCCAAACCTAGGCCCTCTGATGACAGCCATTCTCCATCTGTTTCTCCCTCTAGGCTTGTGATCGTGAAAGAAGGCAAGGTGCTTTTGCAGCCCCCTACTCTGTTTGAGCTGGTCCTACAGTCCTCTATTGAGACCCATTTGGAGTCAGACATGCTGTCAGGTCCCTTGACCTCTGCACAAGCCCTTGCGTTTAGCTCATCGGTCGGGTCCGGTGCTGCTCAGCAGGCCTCTGCTGCCATCCAAAGAGCGCTGTCTTCCCAGTGGTGCTCCTTTACTGGTTCATCTTTCCTCCAGAGAGACAGGTGTCAGGATGTCTGACATCCCAAGGCCAAAGCGACTCTTAAGAAAAGTACTGCTGCTGGGCCTTTTTCTAGGCCCACCAGCCCCCTTTCTCAGGGATACCAGCAGGACTTTATTAGACTAGCAGAGGACCTGCTCTCCACAGCTAAGTCTAGACAAGCATTCGGGGATGCCTCCCCAGATAAAAGGAAAAAGGATCCTACCTCTGAAGCCTTCCCAGACCCTTCTGAATCTGGTAAGGTTTCAGACCACAAGGGTTCTGGTTCTGAAGATGGACCCTCCCTCACTTCTTTTCAGGATTCAGATTTAGAGGAGAATTTGCCCTCTGCTTCTACCCCAGGCGATATCACTTTGAGAGACTCTCCATGCCATGAGGGAACATTTTCAGTGGCTGGCATAGGAATACCCTCAGTCAAAAGGAGAGTTAGGGAGTTTCTGGAAATGCCAGAGCACAAACCTCTTGCAATTCCACCAATCGTAGTTGAGGATGTTTTCCAGGATCTCTCCTGACTCTCTTCCCTCAACCCCCCATAAACCAACAGGTTCTACAGGGTGCAGGATTCCCGTAGGTATCTTTTCAAAAATCCATCTGCTGATCCAGAGGTGGTCACCCCAGGACCCAAAGGGGCTATTGCCAGTTCCTCTAAAAAACACTTACCTACAGATAAAGAAAGTGGGGCCCTTGATAGATTTGGGAAAAATATTTATACTTCAGCCACCCTTACTATGAGGGCTCTCAACTGTCAGTTTCACATCAGCAAACCATTCTGGATCAGCTAAAACAAAAGGTCTCTTCTTTAGAGGGTAAAAGTCTTTCTAAAGAAATTTTGCACATCTGCCACTCCAGTTCTCAAACAGCTAGGTGTTCCTTATGCTGTGGCTATGAAGCTATGGAGGCTTCTAGCCGGGCAGCAGCTACTGGCTCAGTTATTCAAAGGCATGCGTGGCTTAGGGAACAATCTTCCTGACCATGTTAAGTCTAACCTTCTTGATACTCCCCTTGACAAGGAATTCCTCTTTGGACCCAAAGCTTGAAGCTGTTCTTAAAAAAAAAAAAAAAAAAATGTAAGACAAAGCTAAGTCTATGCAGACTGTGAAAGACTTCCTCTAAGTTCAGACTCCTAGGTTTAGATGGAACTTTCTTACTAAACACTGGTCCTTTCCCTCACAACCTAGAGGCAGACAAAGGAAAACCCAGCGGGAAAGGAGTCATAGGCAGTGACAGCACCTGCAGAGATCCAGACAGTGGTCCTCCGAAACTTCTAGGCAAGGGAGTTCTAGGCCCCAGGCTTCTGCCAGAGAGCAACAATGACTCTCTGACCCGGCTTCTCTTCTGCCCCTCACCAGACTGGGAGGAATGCTGTCTCTGTTCAAACGAAACTGGACTTGCATCACCTCAGGCAAGTTGGTTTAGACATTATTTCAAATGACTACAAACTCACTTTCAAAGAGCCTTTAAAACACTCTGGTTATCCAGATATTCCTCAATCAAAAATCAGATGCCCTTTCTCAAAACCAAAATTTGTGTGCTAAGGGGATAAGTGGAACCAGTTCCAGAATATCGAAAAGGCAAAGGGTTCTACTCTAGGTTTTTCCTGGTTCCCAGAAAAGAAGGCTCTTGGTGACCTATTCTAGACCTGTCCAACCTCAGTTTCTCCAGGTACCAAAATTCAAAATGTTGACTCTTCAAAAAAATATTATCCATGATAGCCCCACAGGCCTTTATAGTTTCTCTGGATTTAAACGCTGCCTACTTGCACATCCCAATTCAAGAATCACACACAAACTTTCTTCGCTTCAGTGAGGGTTCCAGTCACTATCATTTTTCAGCACTGCCCTTTGGCTTGCTATTGCTCCAAGGGTTTTCACCAAGTGCTTAGCTCCTGCAGTTGCCTTCTGCAGGACCAGAGTGGTCCAAATATATCCCCTACCAGGACAATTTGCCTGATACAGGCCACAAACCCTCCAAAGCTTCACAAGGATCTGAAGTTTACCCAAGATCTCTTGGCCTCCATGGTCTTCATGATAAATCTGCAAAAATCCAACACTGTTCCAACCAAAAGGATAGTCTTTCTGGGGGGGCACTCCTGGACTCTTCACTTCAAAAATCCAGCAGAAATAATCCATCTCAGCCAGAGAATTTCTTCAAGCACTGGGCTGCATGGCATCTTGCATCCTCATGGTTCCTCTGGCCAGGCTACACATGAGAAAGCTATACAGTGATACCTAAAAAATGTATGATGCCAGCAGTCTCAGTCCCTAGAGACCCCGGGATACAGTTGATCCCTTGTCTCAAAGAAGAATTTGCATGGTGGATACAGGCTTGTGCCCAAAATCAGGGCCTTCCATTCAGATTCAGTCCCCAGGGTCAGTCTCACCACAGATGCCTCAGAGACAGACTGGGGTGCTCATTTTCAACACTTCCAATCCCAAGTGAATTGGGATGCTCAGTTCAAGGACAGGCACATAAACTGTAAAGAGCTTATGGCAGTGCAAAAAGGCCTGATAGCTTTCAAGGAAAAATGGGATCCAGGGGGCCCTGTTTTTCAAAACAGACAACACAGTAATGTGGCACATAAACAGGCAAGGGGGTACCCACTCTTACCCCCTATGCCGTCTTGCAATGCAAGTATGGGAAGCTGCTCACTCTCTGGGGTTGCACCTCCTGACACAGTACCTTCCAGGGATTCAATATACTGTAGCAGATCGCCACAGCAGACAGTTGATGGACCCCCATGAATGGCATCTGCATCAGGAATTTTTTTCTCAGCATTGCCCTGCAGGGGGGAGTCCCACTGAGAGACCTCTTTGCCACCAAGGGAAATGCTCAGCTGAAAAGATTCTCTTCCAGGATCAAACAGAAATCAGTCTGGAGAATAGATGTCTCCTCCTTCCCTTGGACTCATCTCTTCATTTATGCTTTCCCTCCCTTACCCCTACTACTTTGGGTGCTTCTAAAGTAAGGGAGAAGGGCCCAAAGGCAATGCTGATAGCCCCAGACTGGCTCAGTCAGCACTGGTATCCTGTACTTGTCAAGTTAACCAACCAGCGTCCATGGCTGCTGCCTCAGAGAGTAGACCTTCTCTCTCAGGGTAAGGGAAGGATGGTGTACCTCAACTTGCAGATGCTCAGCCTTTCAGCTTAGATAATTCCACAGCATTAAGCAACAAGCTTAACCTAAGCAAACAGGTCCAGGACATTCTTAAGGAATCCAGCAGGCCTAGCACTAGGAAAACATACTCTGCTAAGTAGAAAAGATTTTCCATCTGGTGCCAGCAGCAGCACCACAATCCTTATTCAATCCAGATTACTACCATTCTAGATTACCTGGCTAGTCTGGTTGATAAAGGCCTTTCCTACTCATAGGTTCATAGGTGTATATACTAGGCTAATGGCCCTGGACCCCCTTTACAAGCTTAGCCCATGGAAGTGCCCTGGCATTGTGCCGCCCGACGTTAGTTCGTAGTGCCTCTGTCAAGTAGAGTCACTGGAGTGATCCCTGGGGTGAACTTTCTATTTCCCATCCACTCATCAAGATTTCTCTTGAAGAGGGCTGGTGAGGTGCTTTTCTTGACATGTATGGGAAGTCTATTCCAGAGCATGGGCAGTCTCTGGCTTATGAACCTGTCCCTCCAGCATGTTCTGTTGTTTATGGTAATGAGGTTGAGGTCTCTGGAACCTGTGGTGTGGAGGGACTGAGATTTCTTTAGATGTAGCATTTCTAACAGAGCTGGGTCAGACATGGCTTTGTAAGTCAAGCAGAGATCGCCTCTTAGTAGACTATATGAGACAGAGAATAGCTGGAGTTTTTTGAGTCTGTCCATGTAGGACAAGTGTTTAAGGCCTAGGATCCTCTTCATGAGGTACTTTTGTGGCCTCTCTAGCTGTTGCAGGTGTCTAGTGAGGTACATGCCAAATGGGGCATTGTACTCTGATTGGTCTAATGAGGGAAGAGTAGAGAAAAATGATGGCCTCTTTCTTCCTGGATGCAAAACCCTTGGTAATGAGATGTGCCACATAGAAGGACTTTCTGACCACAGTGGCAATGTGGTGGTTGAAGGAGAGGTTGCTGTCAACCTGTGTCCCCAGATTTCTTATAACACCTTCAGTGTTCAGTGGGCTGCCATCAATGTGGTAATTAGTGTGAACTGAGATTTTCCCAAAGGGGATGATGATGCATATGGTTTCAACACCAGTCATTGGTCTCAGTGAGGCCTTTCTGTAGGATATCTGTATCACTTAGGGAGTTAATAATGAGTCCCAGCTTGCAGTCATCTACGAACTTGGTCAACCAAAGTCCCTCCGTGTTTGTGTGGACTTCTGATAAGTAGATGCCAAACATGAGAGGACCCAGGACCGATCCCTTTGGGACTCCACTCATGACTGGTCGGCAGTCTGCTACTTTCACACTGTGGGTTCTATCTCTAAGCCAGTTTGCAACTCACCTAATGATATAGGGGTTGATGCCTAGCTTGGTGAGTTTATCCTCCGTTAAAATTCATGCATCTGACATTTCGGTCTATATACCTGCTGTTCCTCCTGTCTTTTCACATCCCCTGTTAAGACAATTTCTTAAGGGGAGGAGGCATTCACATCAGACCTCCCCGAAGGCAACCTAACCCTCCATGGGGCCTTAACTTTGTTCTGGAGAAACTGACATTGCCTCCTTTTGAACCTGCAGCGTCTGCCTCACTGAAGTTTCTAACTTGGAAAACTGCCCTGCTGCTGGCTATCACCTCAGCCAGGTGGGTCTCTGAACTGCAGGCTCTCATGTCAGTGGAACTATTCCTAATCTTTCATCTAGACAGGGTTTCCCTTGAAACTAACTCTTCCCTCATGCCCATGGTGGTCACTGACACTTCTGTATATCAAGCCATTCACCTGCCCAGATTCTTTCCCAACCCCCAAAACAAAAGGAAAAAATACTTCATTCCTTGGATGTGCATAGGCAGCTCTGCTGCTGTCTTGACAGAACAAGAGCCTTGAGAAGATCTGACCAATTTGTGTGACCTTTGCCCCTCGTTCTGAGGAAAGCCAGCTTCTAAACAGACTACATCAAAATGGAGCTCCCACTGTATCTCATTTTGTTACAGCCATCATGGCAAAATGTCCCCTGAGGCTGTGGGGTCACACTCCACTGCGGGCAACTGCAACCTCTGCAGCTTTCTTGAAAGCAGTCCCTACTAAGAACATCCTAGAAGATGCCAGCTGGTCATCTGTGCATACTTCACCAAACAGTACCACCTAGCAGCCTTTTCCAGGTCCAGAGCAGGATTCATCACTGCCATCTTGCAGGGCATCCTCTCCTCTCCAATTTCCTTCCTCCCTCTTTTCAGCTTTGGGAATCTTCCCACAAGTCAGGACTGCAACAGTGAAACATGAAGAACATAGTATAGTTGTGTACACTTAACATAAATGTAGATGTTCTAGTGTATTCACTGTTGCGGTCTTCTTTCCCTCCTTCCTTTCTCCTTAGACTATTAGGCAGTCTACTTTTTTAGCCAAGGGAAACCTCCCCTTGGCCTGTGTCCCTGTAGGGGTTCTCTTCCTCAGTTCCCTACTGCTTACTTGGGTCATCTGTCTGTTAGAGGACAAGATAAAACTGATTTCATGAAGTAGGCTAGCTCCTTTTATTCCCAAGTGTACTGATGTTGGTAAGTGCATCCGCCAGCCTAAGGAGGAGGAAAAATTTGTTCTCTGGTAGGTGGGCCAGCCAAGGGCTTTCACTGCAGGAAATCCCGCAAGTCAGGACTGCAACCGTGAATACACTATAACATCTACATTTATGGTAAGTGTGCACAACTGTACTTTATGGCTAATGCATTGTTTGAATCTGTACTGCTTGTGCCCAGACTGTGACAACTTTCTCACTGTTTTTCTGTATCTGTCTAAATTTACTAACAAGGGACTCTGACATGTTATGAAGTTACTCTATCTCTTTTAGGGGAAATGTACTGCTATTTACTCTTAAGACTGTTTTTCCTTTTGAAGGGTTTGGCTATATCTCGTAAATGCACAATCAGTGCATTAAACTATATATTGTTTGTATTTATGCAATGACACCTTACTTGCAATTTCTTCTGTTGGTATAATTGATATTTTATAGCTTGCTAATGCAATTGTTACTGTACTGTTGGCGCATATGGTGACAACTTGTCATTTATTGTCACCTTAAATGTTACTTTTGTGGCAGGCTGACAGGATTTTAATACACTGCTTGTGCATTAAAAGGGTATGTGTATTGAGTGTGTACACAGTGACAGCCTACCTGATGAGTTTTATGTCAGGCAGAAATTTTCAGATGTAAAAGTTTCTGACTTGATTTAACGGAAGACTAATGCCTTTATGGGTATGTGCTGTTTATGTTCACTCAATGACAACTTACTTGCTATTTTTCCTGCTAATCTAAATTTGTTTAAAAGGGATTTAAATAGGATTTTATGTACTAATTATGCATTTTTATTCAAGGGCTGTGAATGTTCATGCAGTGACATTTTGCTTGCAATTTATTTCTGTCAGACTAATTCCTTGATAGCCACCTTAAGGCATGCTTCCTAGGCAAGTTATTACCCCTCCAGTTTTTTGGCATCTAGTGGCTGAGCTTCCTTAGCCATTTAAGGAGTAGTCTGTCAAGTCCCCTTAGAGAAGACTGTGTGGTGATGGTTGGAGTTAGTGAGTCTTCTCCCATCATTCCCTCTAGGTCATGCCATGACTCATGATCCAAGATGGAGGAGCATTCTGTGGGTCTTTTTACGTCATATGGGCTGATGAGGAAACCCAGCATGTTAGAGATCTACTGGGGCTTGTATTCACTGAGTGTGTATTTTTGGAGGAACATGCTGTAGGACCTGCAGAGGGCCCTCCTCACAACTCCATTGTCCAAGTGCTACCTCCAGTGTGCTATTCCCGTAATACTGGTGCTATGTCACCTGGCACTGACTTTTTACTTGCTTGTACACTGTGTAAGCCAAGGCTGCCTCCTGCAGAAACTGACATATAAGGAAGGAGACTTGGCAGATAGATTCTTATCTGTGAGACGGGCTAGGACTGCAAGAGCCTCCCACCAGGTATTTCCACTGTGAGTGACCAAAAACAAATGCACCGAGGATCAGAATCCCAGAACTGCATTCACAGAAAAAAAAATACCCAAAGTGTTTTTTTGCACATACCAACACCAGTTTAAATAAGGGAAAAATTAGCCCAAAAAGAAAATTTTTGGCACAACTCCACTTGACAACGTGTTGAACCTTGAGCAATTGAATCTTGAACATTCACTCTGTCCATCTGTAGGTCATGCTCCCATCTTTAGAAAAAAACCCTTTGCCTTCCTTCCACAAAAGTGTTAACTAGCATTAAAAAAAGGGGGAGGCATGGAACACCCCAGCTTCAGAGCAAGTTGTTAAGGTTGCCATAGATGCTGACAGCTGACTTCCACTCCTACTTTTGGAAAGGAGGTCTGTTCAAGACCCACTGGGGTGGCATAACTCCCACACCAGTTATCACATGCAGATTATGCACAAACTTGTCAATCCAGTGTAGATGCAGAGATCAGCACATTTCCTTACTCATAGGCTTGTATGTTTATGCTAGGCAATTGATCTGATGGACTGTGTATGTAACCTAGCCATGGCTGTTCCCACAATGTGCTTCTCTTCTCTTATCTATAAGGGACTGGAGGGGGGGGGATCAGGAGTGTATTTACAGGTGTCCTTCTGTTCTAATGTTGCAGTATTCTTTACATGAGGGAGATCCTCCTTCAAGGGCAATCCAGTGTTCGGCCAGTATACAAGAGCTTTTAAGTACTGCTAGAGTCACATGAATGGCTTAGGAGTACATCTACCATAAAAGCGACATCCGCACATACAATCCTCAGAACTTCTCTCCAAACGCCATCTTCGATCATCAGATCTTTTCACCCAAGTTGTTTGCTGCTGGTCCAGTTTTCAGATAAGTGCCCTGCTTGTTTTTTTTCTTTTCTCTCTTGCTACTGCTTTCTGTTGTGAGGGTTTCATGTCATCCAGGAAAGGCAAGTGCCTATGTGGGAGACCGATTCCACACGAGGATTGCCATAACCTGTCTCTCCTTTGTTTGGGGCCCACGCATGGCCATAAATCTTGTGCTATTTGCCAGACCTTCATCTCTAAGACTCTATGTAGCAGTCTTTCACCCCTTAAGATTTACTTAGAAAAACACTGACTGAAGAGTTTAGCTAGGGATGTTGTATAGGGTACATCTGGGACTTCTGTTGAGCCTGTGCTGAAGAGGAAGGCCAAGAAGCCGGGGCCAGAATCTTGAGCTACGCCTCCTACCTTTGATGTTTCTTTTGAGGTTAATGATGACCTGGAGATCCAGCCTGAGGATGGCTCTGGTTCTTTGGTGGGTACCTCATCGGACACTATCAAGGAATCTGCCTTAGACATGTCCTCGGAGGCAGTGCAGATGTCCTCATTGGACAGTCATGTGGAACTAAGGCTCGTTATTTCAGAGGGCCCTAGGTGTATCCCTCAGATACTAGTTAGGGAGGATATTTCAACTAATATTACCGAGTGCAGGTCTGTGTTTGGTCCCTCCACTTTTCATCAGGCAGATGTGCTCTTAAAAAGAAGCAGAAAAATCAAGCACATTTCTTACCCCTAAGACTCCGCAATCCGATTGGGAAACTTTCTCTCCAGGCTTGCTTAATTCACTCGTTTCTTTTAAGCCTCCTTCATCTGATCCTGTTTCTCTAACTTCTTCCCTACTCAAGAGATTTAGGGTACTGGAATCATCTGAGGATGAGGGTTCTTCTGAGGATGAATCCTTGGCCTACTTCACTGACATTCCATCCCCCTTGAGTATGCTTCCCCTGAGGAAGAGTCTAATGGCATAGATTCTCTGGTAGAAGAGATCACATTTGGGGAAACCTAGGCTAAAATGAGGTAATTCTTTAACTGGGATCATTCTCAGGTTTCTGATGTGCAGAAAAGATGTGATCTTTTACATGTGCTCTCTCCTTCCACTTCTGCTGTACCTCCAGTCTTACCACCCTTTCTGGATGCTTTTACTTCAGCATCTAAGGCCCCAGACTCTCAGGCCCCTGCCCTTAAAAGGCCTGATCAGTTTTATAAGGTGTGAGGTGAGTGTACATTTCTGTACAGATGTCCTTTAGCAGATCCTGCAGTGGTTTTCATTGCTTCTGGCAAAACTTCCAGACTGTTGCCATCCACCAGGCTTCTCCCTTCTGATAAGGAGAGCAAGACTATGGAAAGAATATGGAAAAAAAGCTTATACTTCTGCCACATTAGCTGTTTGTGCAATAAATTACCAAACCCATATGACCAGATATGCTTTGGCTCATCTTTCTCAAGCAGTTTCTCACCTCTCAGAATCTAATGTTAAGACGTCTGTTTTAGGAGCTTCTTCTCAGGTAGCACGCTGCTCCATTAAATGCAGCTATGATGCAGCAGAAGCATCTTCCAGGGCAGCTGCATCTGGATTTGTTCTTAGAATTTATTCCTGCTTGAGGCTTCAACCACTTCCAGATGATATCAAAGCAAAATTAAAAGATGTTCCTTTAGATAATAGTGCTTTGTTTGGGGCTGCAGCTGCAAATTTATTTAAATCTTTGCAGGAAAAAGGTAAGGAACTGCAGGACTTGATGTGTCTTTGTTTCGCCTGTTCCAAAATTTCAGAGGAATTATCCCTTCCCACTTCTAAAAACAAAAAGGGAGTTAGGAGAGGTCCTCAGACTAAGCCCCCTCAGCCAGTTCCTGCCCAGAAGCAGACCTTTCCAGACAAACCAGGTAGTCTGTGACTACCACGTTCATCTTAGTCTTATTCCTCTTTCTCTCTTTCCGTGTCTCTCCCATTTTGAGAAACTATTACTCAAAACTAATGGGCTCTTTCTGTGATCGAGCAAGGATACTTCATGGTCTGGAAAACTCTTCCTTCATTCATGGGCATTCCACATTCACCTCAAGACCAAATGCATCCATTTCCACAAGTGCTTCAGGAGTTACTATATCAGAGAACAATTCAAGAAGTTCCATCACCCCTCAGAGGAAGAGGATTTTACTCCAGGATGTTTCTAGTACCCAGGAAAGATGATCCATGGAGACCCATTCAGGATTTTTCTCGCCTAAATACTTTTCTGAAGGTTCCTACCTTCTGCATGCTGTCGTTGCAAACCTTGTTTCCTCTTATTCTTCCTCTGGCTTACATGGCCTCTTTGGACATCAAGGATGCTTATCTTCACATTCCCATTCATCCCCTTTACAGGAAATTTTTGTGCTTCTCTATTGCTTCCTTGCACTTTC
Source organism: Protopterus annectens (assembly GCF_019279795.1). Classification (NCBI taxonomy): domain Eukaryota; kingdom Metazoa; phylum Chordata; order Ceratodontiformes; family Protopteridae; genus Protopterus; species Protopterus annectens. The sequence continues at coordinate 401,856,428 of NC_056735.1, read as the reverse complement.
AGTTCTCAGCTCTGCCCTTTGGTCTTTCCACTGCCCCAAGGATATTCACAAAGTGCCTCGCTCCTGTTATTCCTTACTGCAGACTTCAGAGTATTCAGTATTACCCATAACTGGACAAGCTTCTTTTTCTAGCTCCTTATCCAGAGACTCTGGAACAAAATCTACAATTCACTATTTCTCTTCTGCAAAGGTTGGGGTTCATAATAAATTTAAAAAAAAGTATTTTCTTTCCCCCTCACAGGACCACATCTTCCTGTGGTGCAGCTTGCAAACAGATACCATGCTGACATCTCAGCCTCCTCAAAAGTTCAGTCTCTCATTTTCAGCTTATAAAGTCTTCTCCTTGTTTCTTCTCTTACAGCCAGGGAGTTTCACAGGCTTCTGAGTTTCATTGCATCCACCATCCCCATGCTTTCTCTGGCCAAGCTTCACATGAGGAAGTTTCAGTGGTACCTGAAATCAGTTTGGATGCAGCATGCTTATCCACTGGAGTTTGTGGTTCCTCTTCCTTGTTTCAAAAAGGAACTCCTTTGGTGGATTCATCAGATTTCCCTGGACCCAGGCCTTCCTTTGCAACCTCTTCTTACTACTCAAGAATTGTTTACAGATGCCTAAGACCTAGGATTGGGGGAGGCAACCCTTTGCTTCCATGAAGATACAGGGCCTTTGGTCTCCTCAAAAGAAGGATCATATCAACATCAAAGAGATGAGAGCCCTCATGTTACCTCCATCAGGCTTTACTTCTTTTCCATCCCGGACCTCTAAAGCTGTTTACAGACAACACCACAGATGTTCTTTCGTGTTTCACTGTTGCAGTCATCACGCTTGGGTTATCCTGCCAGGGGTAGCCCTCGGTCGGCCCGAATACCAGAGGCTTAGTATTTCTGCATTGGTTTCTGTCGCTCCAGGACTGACAGGTCATCAGTGGTATAAAATCAGGCAGCCGACACCATTACATGAGTCTTTCTTGTCGAGGAGCCTGAAGCAGAAGCAGTTCGCATGAGTGCCGGTCGGCCGCTACCTGAGTTTTCATTTCCGAATTGAAGTTGAAGTCTTCTAAAGCCAAGTACCTCGTTGGGGATCCTTTTTTCTTGCTCTAACCGATGTCAGAAAAAGTTAACAATTGTCTTGCCTGTGGAAAGCAAATACCACACCGAGACTTCCATTCTTACTGCGTCACCTGTTTAGGCCCAGACCACGACGTCCCCAGCTGTCGCTTTTGTGCTTTGTTCAATGCCAAAACTATATGTAGTCAGGCCCTTATTGTAGCTAGATATTTTCACTGTCAGTCCTTGAATTCCGATATGGCATCGGTAAGCCATCCAACTACCAAACTTTCATAAAAACGCAAGGATAAAGACTGACAGACTGCACAGGTCCAAAACTGCCGACAGTGCTTCCGCTAAGCTAGTCGTCAGTTCTCTGGTCTTCATTGAGGTGCTTTTGCAGCCCCTGATGCCCGCTTCTGTGGATTCGCAGGCCGCTACCAAGACCCTTTCAGAGTCCGGTATGCCGCGAGATTCTTCTTCGACTAAGGATCCTGTGGATGTCTCTACCTTGAATGGCTCCGGAGCCGGTGAGCAGGCACCGGCTTCTGTGGAAGTACTTCGGACTACCGATACTCGACACAGACCAATGACCTCCTTCATGTCTTCAGTTCTTTCTAAAACTACCGAGTTTCTGAGGCTAAGGCCCAGGGTATGAACCACACCCAAAAAAACGACTATGCAAGCTAAGGCACCTGCTTCCTTGCCTCAATCTCAAATGCTTAAAATGGCGGAAGACCTTTATTATGCTTATTAGGGGAAGCCAGGCCACCCCTTCCAAAAGAAAGAGACTTGTCCCCAGTAGTTTTATCTGAACAGGAATCCGATGACTCTGATGCATCTGAATATGAAGACATGCAACTCCTCTCTGCTTATGATGATTCTGATGCAGAGGAATCCATTCCTTCTGCCTCTCCACCCGAGGATTTTTCTTTTGGGGAAATCCTTCATACTTTAAGGGAGCATTTCCAATGGGAATGTCAAGACTATCCTCAGTCAAAAAAGAGACTCATGGAATTCTTAGTTTTACCACAGCACAGACCTTTGGCCATTCCTCCTGTCCTGGATGTTGTGGATGATGTTTTTATGGAATCCAGTTTGACTCCTGACACCCTTCCTTCTGCTCCCAGGAAACCTGACTGGTATTACAGAGTCCCTGACTCTCACAAATTTCTTTTCAAGACTCCTACTGCTGACCCAGAGGTCATCTCTCAAGGGCCTAAAGGAATTAAAGCAACTTCAGCTAAGAATCCCACCCCCTCAGATAGGGATTCCCGAGCTTTAGACAGATGGTATAAAAAGTATACATCTTTGCTACTCTTGCTATTAGAGCATTAAATTGTCAGTTCCACATGCTGAAATAGCAGCAGCATGCCATGGAACTCCTCAAACAAAAAATATTTTCCTTTCCTGCTTGTGCAGAAAATTAAAGAATTACAAGAGCTAATGCATTCTGCAAGTCAAGTAACTAAACACACCCTGCAGTGTGGCTTTGACGTCCCAGAAGCATCTTGCAGGGCAGCAGTCACTGGTTCTGTCGTTCGAAGACATGCTTGGCTTAAGGAACAGACCATTAAACAAAGACAACTTATTTGGCACCAAGGCAGAAGAGGTCCTAAAAAAGATGGAAGAAAAAGCTAAATCTCTGCAGACATTTAAAGACTTCTTACAGGTCCAGCCTCCGAGGTTCAGTAGGCATTGTCCCTCCAAGCACTGGTCCTTTCCTTCCCCCACCAGGCCAGCTCAGCCCAGACCCAGGGGAAGCAGACCCCCCCCCCAGACAGCAGCCCCAGGGAATGCAAAGATCTAAGAAATGGAGTTCCTCCAAAAACAGGGGAGTGCAAAGCCACCCCCTTATGGTAAGAACTCACAATGACTTTACACCTCCACCCCTTACCTCTGCTTACCTGCTTGTGCCCATAGGAGGAAAATTCTCCTTCCACGCAAGCAACTGAGCCACTATTACCAGCGACCGATGGGTCCTCAACATAGTGTCCCAGGGATACAAATTTTATTTCCACACTCTGCCAACCCCAAAAGGGTTCCCAGATCTTCCTCCAAATCAGTGGGCAGAAGCCAAAAAGCAAGTCCTTTCCATGCTCTCCATGAGGGCAATACAGCATGTTCCTGCAGAACAGATAAGCCAAGGTTTCTACTCCAGACTCTTCCTGGTTACCAGAAAAGGGGGCACACAGCGCCCCATCCTCGAGCTATCCATTCTAAACATCTTTCTGGTAATGACAACATTCAAAATGCTCACCCTCCAGCAGCTTCTATCAATGCTTTCCAAGGATGCTTGGTTAGCCTAGCCACCCTAGGCCTAAAAGAGGCCCACCTACACATCCCTATTGGGGAATCATGCAGGAAATACCTACATTTTATGGCAGAATCTATGCACTTTCAGTTCTCTGTGCTTCCCTTTGGCTTATCCAGTGCTCTCCGAGTTTTCACAAAATGCCTGGCTCCCGCCATTGCTTTTTGCAGACAAAGAAATATTCAAATTTACCCCTACATAGACGATTGCCTGATTCAGGCAGACAGGAAAAGCTGTTACAGCACCTGACTTTTGTACAGGACCTACTGACCTCCCTGGGGTATACTGTCAACGAAATGAAATCAAAACTAGTCCCCACACAAAAAAATTGTATTCCTAAGAGCAAGCCTGGACACAACATCCCAGATGGCATTTCTTACTCCAGAAAAACAAGCCTACCTGACATGCTACTTCTCTCAGCTAGCCACGAGAACCCAGTTAACTGCTAGGAAAAATCCTGCAAGCTCTAGGGTTCATCCTACTCATTCCATATGCCAGACTGCATATGAGGAAACTACAATAGCACCTAAGAAGCCTTTGGTGTCAACACTCTCAAGACCTGGAAACTCTCATACCAATGATACCTTGTCTAAGGAAAGATTTTCTTTGGTGTGCAGCAGCTTGCAACCACAACAAGGGACTTCCTTTCTCACAGACCCTCTCCACAGACTCATCAGACTATGCCTGGGGTGCACACCTGGATGGCAGGTGCATTCAGGGCCAATGGAGCCCAAATCAAATACATCTGCACGTCAACCAAAAAGCGATGTTAGCTGTTCAGAACACCCTAACAGCCTTCAAGACCCCCTACTCTCCCCGGGGCCACTACTGATCAAAACAGACAACATCACAGTGATGTGGTATATCAACAAGCAAGGAGGGACTCACTCTTATCCTCTGCTGGCTCGCCATGACCCTTTGGCACACAGCCTCAGCCATGCAACTACACCTGCTATCACAATTCCTGCCAGGCTCTCTAAACTCTCTGGCAGACAACTTAAGCAGAAACTTGCTAGACCCACACGAGTGTCAGCTAGACCACAGAACCTTCCCCCTTGTAACCCAGAAATGGGGCACCCCGAAGGTTGACCTCCTTGCCTTCCATTCCAATCAGCTCAGAAAATTCTGCACCAGGGAACCTCACAGCAAGGCCTGGAAAGTGGGTGATGTATCCTTCCAGTGTGTAAACCTCTCGGTCTATGCATTTCCCCCTCTACCACTCATATCTAGGGTATTGCTCAAAATAAGGGAGGAAAAACTAAGGGCAATCCTGATTGCCCCAGACTGGCCCTGCCAGCACTGGTACCCACTGCTGCGCAGCCTGTCACCCCTGCCACCATATCACCTACCTCAGATCCCAACACTCCTGACCCAGGGGAATGAAGAAATCATGCATCACCAACAGACAGCATGGGAAACCACCCCCAAAGGAGGTCAGGACACATTCCACCAGAGCTACCTTTCTCAGAGGGGTCCCCACCAGGGACATCCTGGAGGCTGCAACATGAACTTCTGTTCATACCTTCACCAAGCATTACCACCTGCCTATCTTCTCCAAATCCAGGGCAGGCTTTGCCACCGCAATCTTGCAGGGTATCCTAGCCAGCCCACAGTCTTCTTGACTGCCTCCACTCTTTTCTTCAGCTTTGGGAATCAACCCAAATGTGATGACTGCAACAGTGAAATACGAAAAACATAGTACAGTTGTGTACACTTACCATAAATGTAGATGTTCGAGTGTATTCACTGTTGCAGTCCTGGTTTCCCTCCCTCCATCCCCCTTGTCGCTCTGTGTCTCTCTTCCTATCTCCTTACAGGGATTTTTTTGGTATTTACTTTCTACTGGTAGTGTTCTTCCACCATAACCTAGCTCCCTATTTGGGGGGCTCCTGACAGGGCAAGAAAAACTGATGTAATGGCGTTGGCTGCCTGATTTTATACCACTAACGACCTGACGTCAGTCCTGGAGTGACAGCAACTGACATAGAAATACTAAGCTTCTGGTATTTGGGCCGACTGAGGGCTACCCCTGGCAGGATGACCCAAATGCGATGACTGCAACAGTGAATACACTCGAACATCTACATTTATGGTAAGTATACACAACTGTACTTTCTCTGGTATGTAAACAAACAGGGTGGTGGGGGGCAAGTCTTATGTTCTGTGCAGGTTAGCTTTCATGGCATGGGAACTGGCAGTTCAGTACCAGGTGACTTTTCGGGCAGTTTATATCTCCTCCAGTTAGAATTCTGTGGCGGACAATCTGAGCATGTCCATGACTCAGTCTCACGAATGGATGATTCACAGGGATGTGTTTCTGGATATTGCTCAATTGCAGGGTACTCCTCAAGTAGATCTATCTGCCTCCCCTCTGAACAGATAACTTCCTCTTTTTTTGTGCCAGAGTCCCAGGTCTTCTGGTTTGGAAGGTGGATGCCCGATCAATTTCATTGAGGGGGATATTTCTTTATGCATTTCCTCCTTTCCTCTCATTCAGAAATTCCTTTTCAAGATTCAGCAGGACACATAATCTTGCTGGTGACTCACTTTTGTCCAAAACAGCATTGGTTCCCTCCTCTTCTGCATTTAGCAAAGGGGCAGTCATTACAAGTTACCTCAAAGGGTGGACCTTCTCACAGAGGACAAAATATCTGTTATCCATCAACATCTGTCAACACTGCGTCTGACTCTTTGGGTGATGGGTTTCTGATTTCTTTCAGACAACTTTTTTCTGAGGACATGCTTAGGGTACTGCAGGAGGCCAGAAAACCCAATACTGGGAAATCCTACGTACCTAAATGGAAGAGGTTTTCTATTTGGTGTCGTTCACACAGCCTGGATCCCACTGACTGTGGATGTTCCATTGGTTCTTTCCTACTTGTGTGAGTTGCTCAATGATGGTTTGGCTTAGTCCTTGGTGAAAATCCATTTGTCAGACATTTCTGCCTGTCTGCCTTTGTCTCCCCCTTTGGCTTCTAGGTTAGAGGTTAAAACTTTTCTCAAAGGCGTTCTTCACATTAGACCTCCCAAGAAATCTGTTCCTCCTCCTTGGGATTTGAACTTTGTTTTGGAGAAGCTGACATTTAATTTTGTAAGATCAATAGTAATGTATTTAATTGTTTAGCAGGTAAGGCTTGAGAGAAAAATGGGTCTGCAGTTGCCCAGATAAGCAATGGAACTTCTTTTATGTAGGGCATCATCATCACTTTTTCTCCACACTTCAGGTACAAAGCCAGATAAGAGGTTGAGTTTAAGTAGATCATGAAATGAGTCAGTAAAGCAGTGCTTTAAACTGGCAAGGAGACATCTGGTACATTATCAGGCCCCATGAGAAAAGTGTTTTTGATCTTAGATGGAGTTGTGACATACAGGGATTTTCAGTTCATACCTCACCTCAGCAGGTATGATTTTGTTTATAAGCTTTTTGTTTACCATTCAGTTTTACTGTGAGCTGTGGTGCTTTCAGGTGTTTTTTTTTCTAATAGAGAGTATTTTTCCTATTATATAGCTTGTTTATGCTGGAGATCTACCTTGGAGGTTTGTTTCTATGCTTGACGTGGTATTTGTAATGATGGAGACTGAGATCTTAGTGCAGGAGTTGAGTAGAAACTCACTGAGTGCAGTCAAGACTGCTGTTGGGCCCTCGGTAGTGGGGACAGGGCCTTCTACACTTTCTCAGATCATTTTGCAGTCAAAGTAAATTGACCTTAGAGAAATCTCTGAATGTGGTATTAGTGAGTATTATGAGCTGCATTCTAATGGTGAAGACCACTGCATGATGGTTGAATTTAACCATATAGTGTGCAATTTTAGTCACACTGCTCAAGGAGACTGAATTTGTGATGGTCAAGTTCAATACATTGCAACATGTGGTAGGGAAACATACAGGCTATCAAAGCCTTTAGACCAAAATCTAGGAAATGTTGAGCATATTTTTGTGTGGTAGTATAGGTAGTCCAGTTAATGCATGAGTAATTGAAATCTCCAAGAATAATAGGGTTGGGTTCAGTTTTGAAAGTCGATGTTTAAGATGTCTTTCATGTGTTACAGAAGATAGGGAGGTTGTTTATATAACTGGCCGGGATGTAGGAGCAGGATTTGTTTACATTTACTAGGATGAGAAAGAATTCAAAGTCAATATCCGACCATATAATTGCATTAATGTATTCAAACAAATATGGAAGCACCACTACCTGTTGCCAGAGACGACCTCCATAGAGGGTCTGAACATGTGACAAAGGCTGAATCCTGGTAAGGAAAGTATATTTACATTGGAACCATGTTTCACTTACAACAATAGGTATCAATATTTTCTAGTCTTGACAGAGCTAGTAGAGACAGTAGTTTTTCATAAGGCTTCTAGCATTGAGCAGCAGTGCCTTAATAAATTGATGTAGTTTTTCATAAGGCTTCTAGCATTGAGCAGCAGTGCCTTAATAAATTGATGTGCTTTGTCTGTGTTGGTAGATGGAGCAGGTTAACCTTACCTAAAGATAGTATGGGAGTGGTGAAAGTTTTAGCCAATATACGAAAATGCTATGGCAAAAGATGTGGACCATCATTTATGCTGCAGGTAGGATTGTGTGCCATTTGTTCTTGGCTAACAGATATTTGGACCTCCTGTTGAATGAGGTTGTATCTCTGGACATAATGGAAGCCTTCTGATATATCATGGGTCTGTGCACAAAGTTTCTTCAATTTATTTGGGGTTGATAAGGTTTTCAGTGCAACATTTTGCAATATGGTCTCTCCTCCATACCCATTGTATTTACCATGGTGTGAGCCACATGGTGGAGGATTTGCAGAATGAATTTCATGTATTCCCTTGCATTCACTCCTGGTTGATGTAGTCAAGAGACTAGTGTTAACTTCCCTGGCTTGAGCAGTTCTTTGGTTTCAGACCCTGTAGTGTCTCCCTAAATTGGGGGAATCCCCTGTTGTCCTAACTAGATGGATTTCTTTCATTTCAGAGGAGTTGGACAAGCTTCACTGTTCTCTTAATCTGTGATCAAGAAGGAACTGAAAAAGATTTCCTTAACATGGCTTTTTCAGTGGGCTTTGACTGCACTGATGGTTTGTCTAGGGCAGTAAACTCAGGAATAAGCCAGCAGTTATTGTAATACTTTAAGATGAGATCAAGCAGTGCATTTTGAATATTTCCTTTTGGGGTGATGTCCTCTTTGGTTTAGCCTTACAAGATATGGTTGAGGACACTCAGAAGAGGAAATAGGCATTGACTTCAGTGGAAGAATCTTTACGCCCCCATGTGCATCTCATCCTTTATATCAACCCAGTTTTCCAAGAAACCCCTTGTAGAATGAGGGAACCCCTGTTTGTCGGGCAGTGCTGCTTCTACTGCTTATTGTGGCTAAGTCTCCCAAGGTTGATTTCACCATCCCAGCAATTGTATTTGCATCAAATTGTGGGAAGATGGTCCTCAAGAATTCTTCCTGTCTTGGAGTGAATTAAACTCGGACTGATGGGCTCCGGACATGGTCGGGTTTGCTCATATCTTGTAGCGAAGTCCTCCACTAAAAATAGCTCCTTCTAGGTTCTAGATTATTTCTGTAGTCCTTTGGGAATACACTAGTAATGTACTCTTTAAGGTGCAATAGAGTATTTTCCTCCTTTGAAGAAAGACATAGAATACCTTTTTTTTATTATTATTATTATTATTATTATTACTTATTTTCCTTCCCACAAAGGGGAAAGGAGGCTTCCTTCCCATCATGGACTGCAACAACTTAAATGAGACTACTGCAACAAATTTTGGATGATGTCACCTCACTGAATCCAGCCACTGCTGCTGCTGTAGGACAGGTTAATGTTGTCTCTGGACATGATGGAAGCCTTCTGATATATCATGGTCTGGAGTCTATACACACAGTTCCTTCAGTTTATTCTGGGTTGATGATGCTTTCAGTGCAAAGTTTTACACTGTGGTCTTTCCTCTGTATTCATTGTATTTACCATGGTGTAAGCCACGTGGTGGAGATTTTGCAGAAGAAATTTCATGAATTCCCATTGCATTCCGTCCTGGTTGGAGTAATCAAGGTTAATGTTATCTTTTTCTGGCTTGGGCAGTTATTAGGTTGCAAGCCCTACAGGGTCTCCCTAAATTTGGGGAAATACCTCTTTTCCTAACTAGATGGATTTTCTTTATTTGGGAGGAATTGGACAAGTCTCAATTTTGGGGCATTGTTGCCAAAGGAGTAGAGCCAAGGTTGTCCTTATTTTGGCAGTTCGCAATAGAATGTTCAAGTTTGTGGCTTCTTGCACATCTTGCTCCTTAAGGGATAGTAAAATTCCTATGCTTCCATTCACATACCTGATTATGAAGGTGTTGCATTGTAGGCTGAAGGCTTAAAGCCATCACAGACCTTGTTTTAGTTTCAGATTGTTGTCTTTGGGCTTAGTGCTGCATGATTCCCATCATTCTAAATGTTAACCTTTTCTACCTGCAGCAGAATCTGTTGTAGGTCCTGATACTGAATGCTTCACTAGTAGTTAGGAACTCACCTTGGCTCATCACTTGTTCATAAAATGCTGGATACACCATAGTCATAAGATAGGGTTTGTATGAGTCCAGTTTCAGAAATATGCCATCAAGTTTAAGGGGTGATTGGTGTCCCCATGTGGCCAGCTTGTTCATATATACAGATGGATAGTTGGCAGAGTATGGTCTTGTAATAAATGGGTCTATGTTTACTGGTCGAATGAAATAATCATCAAGCATCTGACCAGCAGACACAACCCAGCGAATGTTCATTCAACGAACATTCAGTTCAGTAAATGTGTGAAACAGGGAAAGTAACTAGTTGGCTAACATTTCCCCATCTGTCTCATACTGCAGTATTTCACCCCCCTTCCCTCCAATTATATGTACAAACTCTGAGACTGCACTACATTGGGGAAGAGGCCATGGAAGTAGTTGGACAACATCAGGAAATTTACCCTTTTCCCTACTGTAGTGTGATCTTGGAGTTGGTTTATATATAGTTGGGTGTGTGTGGGGGGGGGTGAAGCTGCCCATCTGGGTGGGTTTGAAATACTGCGGTGTGTGAGGCGAAAAAATTTTGGCTGGCTAGTTACTTCCCCTGTCTCACGCATTTGGTGAACTGAACGTTTGGTGAATGAACGTTCGCTGGGTTGTGTTTGCTGGTCGGATGTTCGATTATTTCATTCAACCAGTAAACATAGACCCATAATAAATACGGTTAATTCTCTGGGTACAGAGCTGCCCTCTCAAACTGATTGATTAGCTTTAAAATGAATCATGTAAAGTATTTTAGGTGTTGAAAGTATGGAGGCATTGCATATACAACACAAAAGGGTATTCTGTACAAACAGCACAGCACTACTGAACAAATTGGCAGTGAATAAGGTATTTATCTTTGTGGCGGTAAAAAGATAATAGGTTGTATATTTACCTGTACTGGGATGGTCCAAAAGTACACTGTTCCAAAAACAAAGGCAACCATTTGTGATACCA